>NC_133347.1:8752537-9090037 GCF_030506205.2 Paramisgurnus dabryanus
AGGAGCGTTCACACTCCCCTCAGACCTGAAACGTCTTGCTACCCACCTGCAGAAGGGCAGCAGTCCCAGCCCAGAGAAATCTAATCACACCGCAGTCAACTCTATATCCAACCTATTCAGCACTTAAAAGCCATGATTGAATTTCATCTTGATGCCATTAAATATTTATAAAGGCCAATTAGAAGGGCAGATCTTGCTGGCGGTAAAGACCTCTCTCCATCATCTCTTTCTATCTGCTCTATCAGGTCCATCCTGAGAAAGATCGCCCTGAGAGGCCGTAAGCAAGACCAAACCCTTCCATCCCTCTCTTTCTCTCTCACTGATGTTTGCATTTCAGATAAGACGTAAGAAGAAACGACAACAAAGGAGAGGAGGGCTTACATGAACTGAAAAGAAAAGGATGTTGCATGTTACAAATTAGACTAATGCAAGGCAGCGATGACATCATGGGGGACTAAGTGCAGACTACATAATGTTCAATAAAGAGCGGAGCCATTTCAGGCCGGACCCTCGGAAGACAATTCATTCCCTGAGGGACGTTCTGCAATGTGATAAATGGAGCATCAAAGTGAGTTAAGTGTGAATAGACGCTGGAGGAGAGAAAGAGGATGAGGGAATAGGGATAAGAGAATGGACAGATGGAGAGAGAGAGAGACACAGAGAGAAGAAGGGATGAAATAAGTAAAAGGGGTGGTAGGCAAAAAAAAGAAAAAAACAATAACATTGTAATCACTTGTGAGGCTATAATTGGATTTATAGCTGCAGGAAGGGGGTTGATATCAATCTGTGCACTGATGTAAGGAGTTTGGGTATGTATGGTGGTCTACAGGATGTTTATTTGGTTTCACTGCATACTAGGAAGAGCAAGTTTAATTTAAAAGTGACTGCATTGTTGTGCACTTACTGTAAGTGGGTACTTTAAAGAAGGCATTAGTGTCTTGGTCATATGGCAACACCTGTAGTGACTTTAAAAATACTTTAATATTGCGTTTTAATTATATTACATAAACGTACGCATTGCAAGATACACTCACCTAAAGGATTATTAGGAACACCTGTTCAATTTCTCATTAATGCAATTATCTAATAAACCAATCACATTGCAGTTTCTTCAATGCAATTAGGGGTGTGGTCCTGGTCAAGACAATCTTCTGAACCCCAAACTGAATGTCAGAATGAGAAAGAAAGGTGATTTAAGCAATTTTGAGCATGGCATGCTTGTTGGTGCCAGACGGAACGGTCTGAGTATTTCACAATCTGCTCAGTTACTGGGATTTTCACGCACAACCATTTCTAGGGGTTTACAAAGAATGGTGTGAAAAGGGAAAAACATCCAGTATGCGACAGTCATGTGGGCAAAAATGCATTGTTGATGCTAGAGATCAGAGCAGGATGGGCCGACTGATTCAAGCTGATAGAAGAGTAACTTTGACTGAAATAACCACTCCTTACAACCAAGGTATGCAGCAAAGCATTTGTGAAGCCACAACACGCACAACCTTGAGGCGGATGGGCTACAACAGCAGAAGACCCCACCGGGTACCACTCATCTCCACTACAAATAGGACAAAGAGGCTACAATTTGCTCACCAAAATTGCACAGTTAAAGACTGGAAAACTGTTGCCTGGTCTGATGAGTCTCGATTTCTGTTGAGACATTTAGATGGTAGAGTCAGAATTTGGCTCAAACAGAATGAGAGCATGGATCCATCATGACTTGTTACCACTGTGCAGGCTGGTGGTGGTGGTGTAATGGTGTGGGGGATGTTTTCTTGGCACACTTTAGGCCCCTTAGTGCCAATTGGGCATCATTTAAATGTCACGGCCTACCTGAGCATTGTTTCTGACCATGTCCATCCCTTTATGACCACCATGTACCCATCCTCTGATGGTTACTTCCAGCAGGATAATGCACCATGTCACAAAGCTCGAATAATTTCAAATTGGTTTCTTGAACATGACAATGTGTTCAGTGTACTAAAATGGCCCCCACACTCACCAGATCTGAACCCAATGGAGCATATTTGGGATGTGATGGAATGGAAGCTTAGTGCCCTGGATGTGCATCTCACAAATCTCCATCAACTGCAAGATGCTTTCCTATCAATATGGGCCAACATTTCTAAAGAATGCTTTCAGCACCTTGTTAAATCAATGCCACGTAGAATTAAGGCAGCTCTGAAGATGAAAGGGGGTCAAACACAGTATCAGTATGGTGTTCCTAATAATCCTTTAGATTAGTATATGTTAGAAAATTCTCCTTAATGACCACTGGTCACCCACAAGATGCCCAATTTAAGGTTTCAGTGAAGAACTGCCCCCCAGAATAAACTTCATTTACTGTTGACCAGCCGAAGCTCATTTCCTTTCTACTTCGAATACAAAAGCGGGCATCTGGATAAATGTGTACAAAAATCTAAACAGGATGCCCATCTAAACTCCGACCCCAATCTCCTCTTTCACCCTTCCATCCCAACAAACCCACTTCAGATGAAAAGCTGCAAGCACCATGCGTGAACCGATATTTACAGAGACGTGAGATCAATGACCTCCCGCCAGCTCTGAGAGGAGGCAACACGCTCTGCTGTGTTATCCTGCCGAATGCGACACGCTGCTACGGGGGAGCGACAATTTCACATCACGTGCCATAACCCCAGCCCACGAGAAGGTCGACTGTACTTACAAAACGATCTAAAAAGGCTGAAAGTTACGGCGACCCTCCCGAGACATCCGTAAAGTGTGCGCACTGTAATTTTCAGCTTTGAAATGAAAGTCTCTTTTATTGAGCTTCAGAGAAAGTACCTATGCGAAGCATCTGTTGCTATGATACCGGATGACAGAAACCCTGTTGTGCCAACAGCAACGCATTAGAATGAAAAAATGATTGCTCAAAAAGCTTTATGATTCATAACTCTGATTAACAAAAGAAACCGAGCTAACTAAATTGGTTCTGAGCAGTCAGGATAATCTGCTGAAGTACATCGGTTAGTGTATTATCTTAGTATATTTCCAGTCTTCACTGACTGAAAAGTCATTTTGGGGAAATTGGATTTGCTGGAGCATCTATTCTGTGTCAGAGCAGAAACACAAGCACTGTTCAGAAACTAAGCTTTGCTGTCTATGTCCTACACAAGTTGATTTTGTGACCTCTCTCACTGCAGTTATGTGACTTTAGTCTCGCGCATGCGCTTCACAATAGACGCGGAAGAGAAGACAATGCTGAATAAAGTCGTAATTTTTGTTATTTTTGGACCAAAATGTATTTTCGATGCTTCAACACATTCTAACTGAACCACTGATGTCACATGGACTACTTTGATGATGTTTTTATTACCTTTCTGGACATGGACACTATACCGTACGTGGATTTTTAAAGGTGACATAGAGTGATTGAACGGGCTATTTATCCTTGTTCTGTGATGTGACATGTAGACAAAATTTTTTTGTTTAGGTCTGTAATGCCTTAGAAGCTTCCTAAAAACCTCTCTCAGATAGCTCTATTAGGGTGGGGGATTTTAAACAAATGGTTTTGCACCTATTTGTCTCCCCCTTCTGGCTTAACTTGCAATCTCATTACTGATTGGCTGACTTTGCTGCCACTCAAACAATGTAGCCAATTATTTTTAAAGTGGAGGGGCAGTTAGATGCCTGTGATGTCATAAGCATCAGTTTTTCAGATTGGGCCGTTTTCTGGCTGACATTTCTAAAAGAGGAATTTCTATGAGACTGAGATGTTCAGCATGTTTAGCACTTTTTGTATGCTCGTGAATGTGGGTATACTACCGTTATTCAACAAAGACAAGATAAAAATGGTTTTTCATTCTCTGTCCCCTTTAATAAAGGGGCAACAAGCTCTCGGACTAAATATAAAACATCCTAAACTGTGTTCCAAAGATGAACGGAGGTCTTACGGGTTTGGAACCACATGAGGGTGAGTCATTAATGACATTATTCTCATTTTAGGGTAAATTATCCCTTTAAGCACTATAAATGCAGTTGCACTTTAATAAAAATGCTTATTTTTGTGCTTCAACAATGACTTACAATAAATACCTCCATAGCGCAGCTTTTTACATATACTGTACACTGTCAGGTCAAAATATGTACATTAGCTGTCAAAAAGTACACCTTCGTATTAGTTTGTAGTTCATATTAGAGCTTATTAGCACCTCAAAAATACATATAAGGACAAAATGTATACATATCTGTACCTAATGGGACATATTAGGAGTAGGGATGCAAAACGATTAATCGCGATTAATCTATAGCAGAATATATGTTTTTGTTTACATCATATATGTGTGTGTGAACTGTGTATAATAATTATGTATATATAAATATGCACACATGCATGTATAATTTTAAGAAGAAAAAAAATATATATATTAAGTATTTATATTTATATAATATAAATTATACATAAATATACAAATGTATATACACATGTAAACTTTTGTGTGCATTAATCTATACAAAGTTATTATGCACAGTTCACACACACATAAATGATGTAAACAAAAACTTTTATTCTGTTACAGATTAATCGCAATTAATCGTTATCCATCCCTAATTAGGACATATTTAAAGAACACTACCCCATTGACAAGGGTACATATTTTGACTATTTCCTCTAACTTATATTAATATTACACACTGTATACAGTAAAAGTAGTGCACCTGTTTAGTCAATACATCCTTATGTAACTGCTTGCTTACATTTAAACTGTTTGCATCGATCTCTTCAGGGTGACCCACCGGGGATGCAGAAGACACGTGGAGGGCCGCAGCCATTTCCTAATCTGATTATTCCACATCTTTCGAATATCAACAGAGGTAAAGACTGAAAGGTCAGGCATAAGTGCATAAACAGTGCTGTCCTGGCACGTTTCTGATGGACCATGATGCTGCAGCTTTCAATGTCAATTTATACAGAAGTGAGCGCTACAGTGTTGGATGATCTTGTAAATTGCTATTATTGCCTGTTTGTAGGGCGGTCCACGATTTTATGTGTGATTTAATTGTCTTGCGAAGTTTTTCTTGCCTATGCGGTTATATCAGCAAAGAAAATCACTTTAGTAGACTCCATAAGAAATAAAGTAATCTAGCAAATAAAGTAGTGTGTACTGCTGAATCATGCACGATAAAGTTTCCGTTGTCCCAAATACGATGTGTACTTTTTTTAATATACACCATAGATATATACACTAGATGTCGCCTTGGGGTTCTAAGCATGCGTCAAAACCGCCGCCATCTTAGGACAGGGGTCTTGTCATAGAAAGTATCTGGGTAAAGCTGCTATCTCCGCCTGTACTTCGAATACATGGACGATGCCGGACTTTTGTGCTGCGTATGGATGT
Source organism: Paramisgurnus dabryanus (assembly GCF_030506205.2). Lineage (NCBI taxonomy): Eukaryota > Metazoa > Chordata > Actinopteri > Cypriniformes > Cobitidae > Paramisgurnus > Paramisgurnus dabryanus. The sequence goes on from NC_133347.1 coordinate 8,757,895, forward strand.
TAGGGCTACTAGCACTATGCATTACAGTTAGAAAAAGTCGATTTTCAAAATTTTAAAACTTTACTTTTTTTCTTGACCCAATGCTAAATATATGTCTGACAGTTGAAATGAACCAAAAGAAAACGAAGAAAATCGCATTCATGACGATTTATGGTGATTTTATTTCCGTTACACCATTGCCTACAATGACGCTGATGCGGGATTCCCCTGTTTCAAGATGGCGGCTCTGTTTGACGCATTCGGTCCAATGAACTGCCGTAGCCAAGGCGACATCTAGTGTACATATCTATGAATATACACTATGAACTCCCTCATTTAATAAATGTGACCCAGTCTGTGAAAACCCTGTTAATGTTTTTGTGATTTACGGTTTTAAAATCATCCTATATAATGTAACGAGCATTCTGTATATAAAATATATCCTTGATATCTTTAAAATTGACTGAGTAAGGTCGTGAAATAAATGTGAAATCAATGATTGAAATTAAACTTTGATGCTCATAATCTCATAATTAGATTATAAGATATTTCACATACAGGGTCAGATTAAAGGCCTTTATGTTACATTTGCTTAAGCAGAATGGAAACAGCCATTAAAATAACAAAGATGCATTTACAAACATGCATCATTGTGGCTACTTCATTACCTGCCTATAAAAAGAAAGCAATAAATTCAAATTGACAGATAAATGTGATGTCTGAATGCCAATCATATACTGTGCATATTGCATTTGAGTGTATCACAGGGATTAAAAAAGCTAGTCTGGCCATGACTGCTTTGCTTTCGAAATGGCATTTTAGAGCAATGGAAAAGCAGAATGCATTGTAGGACATCATTATCCTTGACAACTGTGACTAAAGGTGGAAAATGTTTTGGATTTATGGTGACAGGATTTGTCTGAGTTATGAATCTGTCCCGCTGGCATTCAGAAAATCTCGCCGGGTAAAGCGAGTGATACGTGAAGCGGTGTGCTGTTGGAATGCTAAGTTAATGACACTGTAAGGACAAAACCGTGACAATTTCTGGGCATCTGTGAAGCCTGGTTTATGAAAAAGTTTCAAAACCCAAAGGCATGTCAGTCATTACATTAGATAAGGTTTCCTTTAAAACGCTGTAGAAAAGACGACCCATTTCATGTTTAATACCGATATGAATGACATCTCGGCTGTATCTCCGAAGAATGCCAAACCATGGGGCTCCAACATGCATTGAGATGGAAAAGAAAAGAGGCTGAAACACAAAAATTTGTGTCCTCTGCTGTGAGAGATAAGACAGAAAGTGACAGCATATATGTTCAATGAAAATGTTACATGGTAGAAACTGATAAGACTGCGTGACAAGCAACAGATGCTTTTAGACTGATACAGAGTTTTTAATACCTGGATTATAATGCATACGCAGAGACAGAGAGAGAGGGAGAGAGAGCAAAATTTATTTGCCAAAATAATATGATTTATATTTGTATTGTTCGCATATATAGAATATAAACTGAGGTTATATGTCATTCTGACAATGCTGAAATGTCTTTAACTTGTCCCATCAAAGCAAAATATTTGTTTTATCAAGACAAATGCTTTAATTGTAATTGAGATCATATTTTCCTGAATTTATTTGGTATACAGTGGTTACTGAAGTGGAAATCAGTTAACTCACCAGAATTGAAAATTACTCCATCATTTACTCACTTTAATGCCATCCTATGATTTCCTTTCTTCAGCCAAACACAGTCAGAGTAATATGAAATAATATCCTGCCTCTTGCTTTGTAATGAAATTGAATAGTACCCATTTATCTGAAGCCCATCCATCATTAAAAATGAATCAATACAACTCCAGGTTAATATGTCTTCTAAAGTGATATGCTTGTGAGAGAAAACAATATTTTCTGTGTTTAGCAATCAATACCTCGTGTGTAAATGTAAACACATCTAGGTAAAAATGGCGGCACCCCAGCTCCATGCAGACGTTATCCGATAATTCACTCAAAAAAATATTTTTGAACATTGTCTAATTTACTCAAATGAAACAAGTTAATACAACACAATTTATGTATTTTTTGTCTCAACCTAATTTTATCATGTTCAATCCACTTAAGTTTTAAAAAATTACATTAACTTAATCATTTTATGTGGGGACCACATGAATGATTTTTGTTGATATTTCTATATGGGCCGTGGATCTGCACTCAAAAAAATATATTTTTGCAATTTGTTCAATTTATTTAAATAAAACATGTTAATACCACACAATACCACAGTTTTTTGTCTCAACTTAATCTTATTATGTTCAATCCACTTAAATTTTAAAAAATTACATTCACTTAATCATTTTAGGTTGGGACCACATGAATTGTTTTTGTTGCTAAAATTGAGTGTTATTTTATGCATTTTTAGGTAAAGAGAAAGACTTTATAGTGTTTAATGTTCATTTATCTTATTGATTTAGAAGAGTTTGTGTTATATTTTTTGGAATTGTTTGGTTGCCATCGAGCAGAAGAGTGGTGCTTGTGGTTAAGTTGTGGATGGGACGTACGTTTCACAATGAGCACTTACTGTGGTAATGCCTGTCTGGAGATCAGTCTCTACTCAGATGCTCATCCAATGTTATTATTACTATTATTATCAGCAGCATGCAAACATGTGCTTATGCTAATAAGTATGATATAGAAACTGACATTAACTTGTTTTGTCTTTGTTGAACAGACCAGAATTAATTGCGTGGAAAAGTTTTCCTTAACTGAAGTCAGTTTATTGAACAAGATATTTGTATGACCAAAACATTTTAACACATTGTTTAAATTAACGTATTCTATTACTGTTATACAAGCCAAAACTAATTTCGTGGAAAAGTTTTCCTTAATTCAATTAAGTTGAATGAACAAACATTTTTTTTGAGTGTTGGTTCTCGCATGGTTCTTGACTATTCATGAGACTTACGAGAATCAGTGCTTGTCTTACTGGCATGGAGCTAGATGTGTTTACATTCAAACACAATGTATCAATTGAGAGACCCCCAAAATATTGTTTTCTTTCACAGTCGTCTTCTTTCTCATTTTGCTTCAAAAGACATAAATAACACTATAATACAACTCTAAATGTGTTCAGCTAAAGAAAGGACGTCATGTACACCTATGATTGCATTAATGTGAGTAAATGATGAGGTAATTTTCTCGTAACTATTCCTTTAACAGCCAATGTAGAGAAACAACACTGCAATATATCCATACAAAAGAGAAAAAAAGCCCAAATGTGAGGGATGATGTACATTATCAACAATATTGCCTTGCAATAAAATGAAAAACTGTATTATATATTGAATTCTAATATTGTCTTATATATAAAAAAAAAACAGTAGCAATTTTACTGGTTGATATATATACTTCAAAGTATTATTATTCTCAGAATAAAATCAAAGCAGCTGGTTGCATAGATTTTTTTAATATAAAACAACTGACCAAATGTCAACCATCTGAAGTCTCAAGCATTCATTTTGCCATTGTAACTGTCCTCAGGTCAGTGAGCACACTGCAATATTGGCCTAGAAATGGGCTTCGAAATATTTTTGGGCCATGAAATCTGTGTGGGAAGCAAGTCTGAACTCTGCACTTTGGCAATATTATATTCTTTGTTAAAAGAGACCTTGCCTTTTTTTTATTGTATTTAATTTTTTTAAAAGGTGGCCTACTTTTCACGCAAGTGGAAAAGACTCCTTGTTCCAAATGCAAGACCATGCTGAAAAAGTCAATCATATCCTTCAGTAACTTCTGCAGTTTCCTAAAGCTTCTTTTTGCAGTACTTCATTAGATCTTTTACCCATTTACCATTGACTGACTGTCATTGAAAACTGCTGCCATTTTCTCTAGTGATGTCAAGTGTTAAAGTATGAAAACTATAAATCTATCATATGATAACAGTTCTATTAAGCAAACTAATGCAAATGTTAGAATGCTGGAAACTGTCCTCTATAAATAACGAGCTGCTTATTACGTAAGCTTATTACGACATACAGTTACGTTATATGAAGAAGCGCCCTCTAGCAGCCAGCAGCTTATTACAACCTTTGTTTACGTTTCAAGGTTGTTTGCCTTATGTGTCACATTAGACGCATTTAATTTTATACATCTGAAAAAACACAAACCCAACCACTTTGTAAACATATATAGCACAAAACTCAAATAAAAGTAGTCACATGTATTAATTATGTACTGTATGCTATATGTTACATTTTCCCAGGTAAACTGCAGGACACTGCACAGTGTTGGTATACAGTAAGGGTCAGTGCCCGGTTGCATGAAACTCCTTAAGTGAGGGTTTCCCTGAGGGAGAAAAAATCCCTGAGGTAAGGGATTTATTTAAGAGCGTTGCAACAAAGGTCTTAACTGTCACCCTTACCTAAGTGTTGATACTAAGTATTTTACGATAGTCTCTGCCAAAACACGGCAGCGGAGAAGCAGTTGCTACGGTTACAAAATCTCACAGCATAAACAAATCAACGCACGCAGCTCAACAGACGGCGAATTTGTGTACAATGAAACATCGCAAATAACAGACTGTAAAGTGCCGCATGCATGAATACTCAAAGTAATTCAAACTGGAAACACTTTATTTTGACGGACGATCAAACCGCCATTCTTCTGATAAATGCGCATCACTTTTCTCTAGGGATTATTTCGATTGTTAGAAATGCGCGTTTGTGCTTCATTTTCTTAAAAAAACCATAAAATCAGTCATCGCGTGTGACGTTAAGGGACCTGTTTTAGTCCCTTAAGTTTTTAAGGGAAAATGGGACTTAAGGACTTTGTAGCAACGCATAGCAGAACTTAAGGTAATACTTTAGCATTCAAGGGTAAATACTTATTGACAGCCTTAAGGTTCACTTAAGGGTTTTTCTTGCAACCCATTTTTTATTAAGGGTACCCTTAACCTTATATTTAAGGGATTTCTTAGCTTAAGGACTTTCATGCAACCGGGCACAGTACCTTAATAAAGAGTATTTTAACTTAGGGTCAAGGTTTTCATGATGGCCTCTCTCTTGGGAATTTAATTGGGAAAAAGACCTTAGCTGGGTTTTCACAAGTGGTGACAAAAAGTGATGTTTGTTTTTTCAAATCATTTTTTAAAGATGCATCAAAGCTTTTGTATGCCTGTTGCATTGGGTCCACAAATTATATTATTCAAGATATACTTTTACGTTACTTCTAGGGATGCACCGATAAGATTGGGGGTGGCGATACCGATTTAAACAGACAACTATTGGCCGACACTTTTAAACAATACTATACAAATTTATGCAGTCTATTAGCTAGCTTTTACTGAACATAGATTGGATCTATTTAACATCGAAAAAAGAATTCTGAGATTTTGAAAAAAGCCCAAAATAGACATTTTCCCAAAATACCCTGAACGTGATTAACTACGTGATTTACTATTTTTCCATTACATGTCTGACAAACTATAATATGTACAGCTTTTATTTTCTATAATTTGTACAGATTTTATTTTTTTATTGTTTTGGGAAGTATTTAATTATTTTGATAATTAATTTTTTTAAATGCTGGATTTATAACAGACATGCAACTTATTGTGTTCACGCTGTAAATTAATAAACAATTGTTATCGGCCTTTCTCATGCTATTGCCAATATGTCGATGGTTTCAAATGAATCAAAAATCAGCGGCCGATATATCGGAGTATCACTAGTTACTTTAACTTAACTAATTAAGTTAAGTCAACTTACTAAAAAGAGTAGGTTGAATTGACTGCATAATTAAGTTGTTATTCATGCTGCATTTTTTTTACAGCTATTCATGTAAGGCTATTACTTAAGATTAAAGGGAAGCGTAAGAAAAAGCAAAAGGAAGAGGAATTTTACAGTTGGCTGGTAACCTTGGAAGAGGCAGATTCACAGCACTGCATGAATCTAAAAAAGACTGAAAATGAGTTTTAAAGTGCCTAAACATGGATACTACTGAGAATACAGCGATGTAATGATAATCCATAACAGACACCTTTTGAAATCCCAGTGCACCAGCCCACACTACTGATCTCACTTTATAAGTATACAAAACCCACGCAACACACACACACAGACAACATTTCCCCCCCTCCGCACAAAAGCAACAAGAATGCAGTAATTTGACGCATCTGTAATCACCTTAGCCGCATCCACAGAGCTGTGCGTCTTAATTCTGCACGCTTTTTAATTTGTTTTCACAGCGGTTTGAGCAAATTAAATTTGTTAATTAAAGCCGAAAAATGAAATGCCGAACAATATTGAAGAGATGCTAATTGTGTTAGCGTGGAAAATGGGGGTGAGGTTGTTCCAAGATATGGGGGGTGGAGGTTAAGGGCCCAGGGGTATCAATACCTGGACAAATCATATTAGAGGAGTAGAGATGAGACAGAACAGACGCCATCATTTCGCATGATGGCACGTTTATATATGTCTGCACAATCATGCAAAGAAGGTACAGAGTTTGTGTTATATGCTGTATAATCTAACATTTCTAACAGCTGCGTTCGGTCCCAAAACCTGATGATTGGACAACAGTTATTATATGAGAACATGAGTACTGGGATATCACACTTGCAATCGTGCATTAGGACCATTTATTAGTCACAGCCATGCTGATTTAAAACAATAATAAAGTGCAAAATCTTACAGTAGGCCACCATTAGATTTGTTGTTTTTTCAATGGTAATAATGACCATAATTATTTCACAGTCTCTTTAAAAGAACACAACCAGAAAATACATGAAATGTGTATGCAATATTAAAAAAACAATACAATGCATGCAAGTTTTTTCAAAACAAAGTCTAAAGATATCGACTCTTCCTGAGAGTGTTTTGTACTGGTCAGTCCCACAACCCCACTTTGCACAATGGATCAGTGGCTTTATGACCATTAGTTTGAGTGATTATCTGCCCAACTACTTTGTTTGGATGAGTCTAGTGTTGATATGCATACAGTAAATCCTTAAACAGCTCATTTGCTTTGTGAGGCAGAGACCCTTAACAAGGCACTGTTACTAACTGGAGGAAATCCCTCTTTCACGGGGGGCTTAGAGAGCAAAGTTATAAAGAGAGAAGAGGAGGAGGAGAGTGGGTGTTAATGACATTGCAGTGTACTGTATGTGTCCTTGTAGAGGGCCAGTATTACTGCGTACAGCACTTAAATGACCGGGTTGATTATGAAGCTAATTACTGACAATTCTGTGTTTTACTGCACGGTCACTCCCTTTCCACCTGAACCATAATGACCTCAATCTCTCCTGAAGAATCCCTCAGCCAGAACACACGACAGAAAGTAAGAAAGAAAAAAGGAAAGAAAGAAAGAGAGAAAGAAAGAAAGAAAGAAAGAAAGAAAGAAAGAAAGAGAGAAAGAAAGAAAGAAAGAAAGAAAGAAAGAAAGAGAGAGAGAGAGAAAGAAAGAAAGAAAGAAAGAAAGAAAGAAAGAAAGAAAGAAAGAAAGAAAGAAAGAAAGAAAGAAAGAAATGGACAGACAAAAACAGACAGACAGACAGACAGACAGAAAGAAAATAATGGACAGACAAAGACAGACAAATAACAGGTCAGAAAGACAGGCAGACAGGCAGACAGGAAGAAAGAAAGAAAGAAAGAAAGAAAGAAAGAAAGAAAGAAAGAAAGAAAGAAAGAAAGAAAGAAAGAAAGAAAGAAAGAAAGAAAGAAAGAAAGAAAGGCAAAAAGACAGACAGAAAGACATATAACAGGTCAGAAAGACGGGCAGACAGGAAGGAAGGAAGGAAGGAAAAAAGTAAACAAGGAAGAAAGGAAGGGACAGACAGAAAGACAGACAAACAGATAACAGGTGAGAAAGACAGGCAGACAGGAAGAAATACAGGAAGAAAGAAAGGAAGGAAGAAAGAAAGAAAGAAAGAAAGAAAGAAAGAAAGAAAGAAATGGACAGACAAAGGCAGACAGATAACAGGTCAGAAACCCAGACAGGCAGACAGCAAGGAAGGAAGGAAGAAAGAAAGAAAGAATAAAAAAAGAAAGAAAGAAAGAAAGAAAGAAAGAAAGAAAGAAAGAAAGAAAGAAAGGGAAAGGCAAAAAGACAGACAGAAAGACATATAACAGGTCAGAAAGACAGGCAGACAGGAAGGAAGGAAGGAAGAAAGAAAGGAAGAAAGGAAGGGACAGACAGAAAGACAGACAAACAAATAACAGGTGAGAAAGACAGGCAGACAGGAAGAAAGAAAGGAAGAAAGAAAGAAAGAAAGAAAGAAAGAAAGGGACAGACAGACAGACAGATAACAGGTCAGAAAGACAGGCAGACAGGAAGGAAGGAAGGAACGAAGGAAGGAAGGGGGAAAGAAAAAGAACGAAAGAAAAAAGAAAGAAAGGGACAGACAAAAAGACAGGCAGACAGAAAGGAAGGAAGGAAGGAAGGGACGAAGGAAGGAAGGAAGGAGGAAAGAAAAATAATGAAAGAAAAAAGAAAGAAAGGGACAGACAAAAAGACAGACAGACAGACAGACAGGAAGGAAGGAAGGGACGAAGGAAGAAAGAAAGGGACAGACAAAAAGACAGACAGACAGACAGACAGGAAGGAAGGAAGGGACGAAGGAAGGAAGGAAGGAAGGAAAGAAAAAAGAAAGAAAAAATAAATAAATGGAAAGACAAAAAGACAGATAGACAGACAGAGAGATAACAGATCTGTCTGTCTGTTTGTCTTTTTGTCTGACCCTTTTTTCTTTCCTTCTGTCTGTTTGTCTTTCTTTCTTTCTTTCTTTCATTCATTCTTTCTTTCTTTCTTTCTTTCTTTCTTTCAGACACCAGTTAGACAGACAGACAGACAAGTCAGACAGACATGCACACAAACAGACAAATAGAAAGGAATACAAACACAAAAGAAAGACAGACAGACAGCTAGACAGACAGACAGACAAAAAGATCAGGTCAGACGATCTGTCTGACTGATCCGTTGTCTGTCTGTCTGTCTCTCTCTTTTCTCTTTCTTTCTTTATTTCAGACAAACAGTTAACCAGTTAGACAGACAGACAAACAAACAAACAAACAGACAGACAGACAGACAGACAGACAGACAGACAGACAGACAGACAGACAGATATAGACAAAGAGAAACAGACATACAAAAGAAAGAAAGAAAACAGACAGACAGACAGCTAGACAGACAGACAGAAAATAAAATAATGGACAGACAAAGACAGACAGATAACTGGTCAGAAACCCAGACAGGCAGGCAGACAGGAAGGAAGGAAGGAAGGACAAAACAAAACAAAGAAAGAAAGACAGACAGACAGACAGACAGAAAAAATTAACGACAGGTTAAAAAACTGACAGACAAAAAGATAGGAAGACAAACAAACATGGATAGACAAAAAGACACAGACAGACAAAAAAGACAGACAGACAACATGTCAGAAAGACAACCAGACAAACAGAAAGGAAGAAAGAAAGAAATGTATAGATAAAAAGATACAGACAGAGAGATAACAGGTCAGACAGTCAAATAGGTCAGAAAATGGAGAGTTAAAAGATACAGACAGACCGAAAACTGGTAAGACATCCAGAAAGAAAGAAGAGAGGCATTAAGAATAATGAAGAGAGGGAGACAATAAAAGTGTAGAGGTGAATGTAAAGCATTAACTGGAGTATTAGAGACAGTGCTCTTTTATAGCTGTTTTACTGGCTAAGCTTTCACAGTGATGTGAGCTCTGAATGTGATTTGTCACCCTGTCGAACTCAGACAGTGATGAGACCCAAACAGGACCAAACCTGCTGTTTTAAAACCATACATTTCCCTTTAAAAGCAGTATGCATATAAAAGAATAATGCATACAGAAACACACAGTTGCCGCTGTTATGGTGGATTTAAAGCATGAATAAAACATTCGAATGTAAAAAGGTGTTCATTTGCATGTCAAGCACACGGTTTGACTAGCGGTCTATATGCAGTCCTGCTCAGTGTAACACACCTCTTACAGTACAAAGCAAAAAATATTTTCCAAAATCAAAAACGACAGCTACTATCACGTGTCTCCAAAGCAGATTTATGGAGTAAAGACTGAGCTTTTGTTGTGTGACTAAAGTCTGATTTAAAAAAGCATAGTGTTGGTATCTATAGTCTGATCTCAGGCCAGTGTAAATATTTTAAATAATGTATAGCAAATCCCCTTAAATGTGACCATTCAAGTAAAGTAGCTTAGCCTTCCACAAAAACTTTAATAAAATATATAATTTGTTAATATAAAAAAACACAACTTTTTTCAGATGTAGGCTATTTGCAGAAAGTTCACAATTAAAAAAAAAAAAATCTCCATTGAAAACCTTTGAACAGCTGTTTGAAAGTACACAAACACAGTGTACTATACACAAATAAGTTCAATTCAGTCTAGGAAATAACAAACCATGATAAAATCATATTTTAAACTGTAAGGGTGGATTCACTACAGTGGTTCAGTCTGTAGGAACGCCGAAATGACTAAGAAATGTTAACAGCAAGATATTATAAAACTGTGTATTTCTGGTCAATTTTCACCCTTCTGCAACCTATACCAACGACGGAAATAAGTGCAGTTATAATCAGTGTTGTTTTTGGCAGCCCTTTTAGTTTTCGTTTTAGTCTTAGTCTTTTGGACGAAAATGCTTTTAGTTTTAGTCACATTTTAGTCACTTATGAAATTGTTAGTTTTAGTCACGTTTTAGTCGACGAAAACACAAAAAGGTTTTAGTCAAGTTTTAGTCGACGAAAACGCAAAAAGGTTTTAGTCAAGTTTAAGTCAATTTTAGTAAAAAAAGTATTTTTTAACAAATTAATTTAGGTTAAAAAGTGTGGTGTATTTAATACTATTAAAATGTGCATTAAGGTTCTCCCTGAGGTCTTGCCATTGTTTTAGTTGATGTGCCTTCTGCGCATGTCATAACAAAAAAGTTGAGCCTGATATACCCTCATGTTGAGTTTGTGTGTTACGTAGTGATGGTCAACCCGGATCTTTTTAAGGATTCGGGTTATTCTGAGTCACTCACTAATATGATCCGGGTTGTGCGAGTCACTCGAGTCACTTGAGTCACTTCCAATTCCAATCGCTAAATCATACTAATGCCAACCAAGCAACTCAGTTCACGCATGCAGCTACAAGTCTACGACTCCTCTGCTCGCAAAAAACGGCTGGGGAACTCGTAAAAAACATGCATGTCCGTGGTAACATTATCAATAACATAATTGTAAAAGTTCGGTGTGTTTAGTTTCATTTCATAATGACAAATATATCAACACCACGTTTAGAAGATGTCAGGCTTTGTTGACTTGGATGTGAGAGGTGTCCTGTTTCAGATTGACTTAAAAGATCCACGATAGGTTTCGGTTAATGCAGCCACACAGTCACTCATCCACGCAAGAACATGATCTTGTGATTGAGTCCCAGACAGAGACGCCCGCTCCTGCACGGGTCCTGTGAGTGAACCACTCGCGTCACTCTGAGTGACTCAGTCAACAAGAGGAGCTGTGTATGTTAGTCGGTGGTGGATCTTTCCAGCAGCACTGCTGCAGCAGTCCTCGGATTTAAAATGTTTAAACATTTGCAGCTTCTACCCAAAACATTGTGCCAGTCAAATATTGCAACAGATTAGCCTACATGAGTCAGTGGGTTAATAACACGAGCAAGGCTCATTTTTCCTAGTCCAGGATTCAAGCTCTATGAGTTGAGTCACTCTCTATGTGAATCCCAGAGCCGCCGACCAACTCATCGTCGCGCGCACGCATCCCTTTGTACTCGGACTCGGAGCTGCAGGAAATTACGATCCGGAATAGCAGCTTTTTGCTCACTCGTTACCCCCAGTTGACATTTGGAGATGTAAATTAACTTGTTGTTGCAAGTTATAGAACCTATGGCAGCTTATGTAGAGTTATTTGTTGTAATTCTGTTGTAAACAGAGCTTTGTGTATTATACAATTTCTCATTCTTAATGCAAAATCTGAGAGGACTCAACTGACTCGGGTTAATGGTCACTAGGACTCATGGTTCTCGAGTCATTTTAGGGATCGGGTTAAATGATCCGAGTTTCGAGTGACTCGCTCATCACTAGTGTTACGCTGAGACCTCACTTATAAATATGAGAAACGCGTGCCTTGCCTTATTTAAATACACCACAAAAAGTATAGGAAATGGGCTTAGGTTTGACAAGTAGATACATGTAAAACCTTAAGCTTACCATGAAATGTGTCACAAGCCGAATGTCGAGTAAAATGTATATGATTGTTAACAGCGTGACTGGTTAGTTACCTTTACAAAAAAATATTAGCGTGATGAGCCTTCAGGTGCCGCTTGAGGTTGGTGGTATTCTTCCCATTCTTGCCCTATTTGTGGCCACATTTACCGTCGTCTCCCAATATGCATTCCGTTTTTCTGTCTGATGGATTATACTGAAAGTGTGTCCATTAATCATCTCATCGTTTCCGTTTATTGGCGCCTCCGCAACGTCCTTCGAACTCGCCACAGCCACAGGTGTGGTGTTGTTGTTTGAAATCTGGTGCGCGTGCGCGGCATGGCGGCAGCCGGGTGGTGGGCGTGACTGTGTTGACCCAAAACAAGGAGAGGAAACGGCAGCATTGCGGATACTTTTTAGCTAAAAACAGACAGATTTCACGCAAAATATGCAGAAATGACATGCATTGTAAACGTCAGACTTACATTCATTTTCGTTCCGTCTCGTCTCGTCAACGAAAACTCGAAAGCGTCTCGTCATGTTTTCGTCACCTTAGAGACATTTTTAGCTAGTCATCGTCGCGTAAGCGTCATAAAAAATAGGTGCGTCAACGAAATCATTTCGTTATCGTCATCGTTGACGAAAACAACACTGGTTATAATAGCAAAATATGTGGGAGAGCATTGCTAGAATATAAATATATTGAATTGCAATATGTAGCGTTTAAGTATAAACCAAAATCAAAACTAAACAACAGATTTGTAAATGAAAAGGTTTAATAACAGTACTGACTTAAAGTTACAATTGAAATGGTTACACTATAAATGCATGAGATGGTACTTAATACAAACAATTAACTGTTTCCAATGTATGTGAGATATTACCTGCTAAGATAGAGAACAGACAAAGAAATAAAGTTTAGAAGAAAGAGAATCACCATTAAGAACTGGAGTCTTGGCTTAAAGGCCTAAACCCAAGAACTCAGGTAAAGAAGAAAAGCAGAGGGCAGAAAGCAAATGCCAAAAGGCAAAAGCCCAGAGCTCATGAAAACCAAGACCTTTATTCTCTATCCCTTGACCATGTGACCAAACCTAACATGATACATTCAAACTGACCAATCAGAAGACCACACCTTTAACCCCCACTGTACTGGATAAACAGCTGTGACAATAGTCTGTGATCACTATCAGTAAGCACAGGAATGCAGATGGTACAGTATGGAAATGGGGGTTGTGACAATTTGTGACAAAGTAATCAATTCCTATATTTTTTATATTACAAATCTCTATATTTTCAATCCTACAAAACGTACTACAAATTAGATTATTTAGATACATTAGGTTGTATTTGTGTGTTTGGCTTCTTATGGGCTATCCTGGATTTAATCCACAAAACCTTTACATAAACAATAACTAAGAATTTACATTTAAACATTCAAAAAGGGAATATAAAGCATTTGAAACTACCATGTACTATACTGGGAAAGCAACATCCAGCCACCTGTCTACCTATTCATTCCTGGTGCTGGATGAAGTCAAGAAGCTTCAGAAAGAGACTTTTGTGCGTAGGCTTGAAGAACATGTGTTAGCAAACATGCTAGAGATAGAGAGACTGATGTTTGCATAATACAGCGCACACACATCAAACATCACATGAGACTCAGTAGTCATGGCGATCTGACATACAGTATCTGCAGGTGTATGAGTAATCGCAAGAAGCCCTCGTGTATCACACTAGGGCTATAGAAAAAAACAAAATAGACAGAGAAACCAAAATAAAACCGGGGACTGAAATATGCAAGCAAGACAGAAAGAATTAAATGCACAGATGTAACACAACGGGTGTCAGTTTGGAATGAGAATTTGAACAAGGTGTCATATCCTATATATCACACTGTACATTAATCTAACCCAACACTTGAGGCCCTTATAAAATATATATGGCTGTTTTAAGTCCACTTTAAAAGTCTTTGTACTAACACGTCATTTCTTATGGGCAGACCTGTGTTACTTTCACATCAGAAACTGGTTAGGGTATTTTTATTAAGTAAAAAAATCTATAAGTTAAATACACTGAAAATATGACTTCTTAGATTTAAATTAAATAAAATCTGAATGAACTTAAGACATTTTGAACATAATTTATGTCTAACCGTCAGTGGCGGCATCCGAGGGGCGCAAATTCAAAATAAGTGTCATGTGCATCACATGTTTTGTCAAAATAAGTTCCTGCTGCACACAAGTCAAAACCGTTAATGATAAAAGAGACGCTCATGTTTACAAAATACACAGAAGACACTTGATTACGCATGAGATTTTGCGAGTATCTGGCAAACGGGAGCGTCTCTTTTTTCATAAACCCTTTGGACGTGTCTGCAGCAGGCACTTATTTTGACAAGACACGTGATGCATATAGGATCACTCGACATGCAGAACACATATTTTGAAATTACGAACCACACAATGGACTAAATACATGTTGTGATGAACATTGCATTGAGCGCCCTCGAAAAAAGAAGTCACCGGCCGCCACTGCTAACCGTCACTGCTTTTTAATATGAATATGTTATATGAATATGGCCTATAAGGATATCTATAACTAGTGTGCTCCAAAACATGTGCATTTTGAAGATTCAAGCATTTAAAAAAAATTATGCCAAATTATGAGCTTCAGATTTTTGCCAGATTCTAGGTTGTGATGAAAACTAAACCCTATTGGCTATTTAGGGGGAATGAACACTCAATAGCCTTAATTCATGAAACTATCGCGTGCTCACGTGAAACTATCATGCGCGCACATAAATCTTTCGCTTTCACGTGCGTGCGCGATAGCTTCACGTGCTCACGCGAAACTAAACTTTAAAAAAAAATTCTGCACATGAAGTTTTCACGTGACCACATGAAACTAAACTTTATTTAATTTTTGCTCCATGTCCCCTTAGGGGCTCCTTAACTTTTTGCTATAAATTATACAATTTTTTTTAATTTTAAGTAAATTCAGCTTTATTTTTTTTAGAATTTATAGTAAACAAGTGCAAAAATTATTTTTTTACAGTGTGGGTCTTTAAATATTTGAATGAATTAAAAATACACTATAAAACTTATTTGCTGCCTTATATTTTTAATAAAATCAAACTGGCTTTACAAGTCATTTCAACTTACAGAATTTGTATCTTGTCTAGATTTTAGCGGCTGTAAGTTATAAAATATTGTTGAAATAAGTGAAAGAATTTCAACTTCATTTTATAAGTTATACAACTTATCTCTAGCCAAGATTAAAAGTATAGCTGAAAAAGTTGAAATGTTAATCTGACTCTACTTAAAATTCCAGTGTATTGACTAAGAAAAAAGTTTAACAATAAAAGAAACTGATGATGTCAAAACGCAGAACAAATGTTACATTTAGATTACAAAGTCTATGTTTAATATTCTTAAAGGTAACACCAGGAGTAAATTGCATCTGAACTGATGATCTAAACAAGGTGTGTGGTCTTAGTTAGAGCTCAGTAAAGTAACCAGATTGCTGTGTGTGTGTTTCCAAAGCAATGCCATGCAATGAGCTCATTTTATTAATAAGCACCTGACTGTTTCTTCAGGCAAAACAAAGTTTTGATCCACGTTTGACAAAATCCATTTTGGGTCTTAATAGACGGCATCAAGCTGCGCGCAAGAAACAACTGTCAAGTCAATTTGCCAAAGGGGTGAAAGTAATGTGTTCCGTTTTCCGTTTACTGTGTTTTTGTAGCACCCAATGCTTGATTTGAAATGAATGAAGCCTTTCTATATTCTGCTAGGGCTGTACCTCTTACGTCAGTCTGTGGCTGTAAAACGACATTTCGTTTCTCAGTGCAAACCATGAAATAAAAGCATCCCTGTGCAATTTGGCGGAATTGTTTCTGCCCGTTGTTGTTTCTCGAGTGTCTGAACAAATTTGACACCGTACTATTAGAAGAGGAAATTGGCAGCTTAATTTAAAGACGCGTACACAGACGCATCTAAACTTGTTTGCACACTCAACCAAACAACGTCGTAAATTTTTTCTGATGAAGAAATGGATGAAGCAGCCTGGTGCCATAATACGTTTTAACTCTTCATCTTTCTTGCCATCTCCTTTTTCTTCATTTTCATTAAAGTCTGCCCGCTGCAAGCCTTTCCGTAGGAATGTAATTGTTCGGTTTAATGAGCTGGGAGAAAACAGGGAAGAGCAAACCCGGGACTATTAGAAGGAATGAGCGAAAAGTTTTGAAAGCAACAAGGCGAACAGCGGCATGTCAAACAAACAAGGGTTTCTCCCGTGGGATAATTAGGTGCTATTATTGGGAAGATCGAAGCGATGGAGAAAGGGTCGGTGCTGAGAAATCAAGGGTCATTGTCTATTTGTCCGCCATTCCATTAGTTAAATTGTTAATTTCTTAATGTAGATGCAAATCAGCCGGTGTAGGAATGACATAAGTGCACACACGCACGTACACACACACAAACACACACACACCTTGAAGCCTTCATTTAGAAATCATGTTCCTGTCTTATTGGTCAGGGATTACTGAGGTTATATTACTGAGTAAAGAAAATACTCACGCACACATATATAAACACACACTTCATATAGAAGGCCATAAGTGTACCTGACTGTGTACGTCAGACCGGCTACTTTAATATCAATCCGTGGTGAAAAATAACTCAATCTTTCTTTCAATTTTCAACCACTCAGTTTTTTTTTCTTTTTTTCCTTTTCAATGTGTGTACGCATGAGGGAGGGAGAGAAAGAGGTCTTTTTCTAGTAAATTGAATTACACAACATTTTGACTTTCAGGCAGAAGAAGGGCAAGGAAGTGCTATCAGTGGTTCCAGATAGCATTGATTAAGATCAATTCAGTGTGTGTGTGTGTGAGTGTGTGTGCGAGCGAGTAAAAGAGAGAGAGAAAGAGAGAGACACACACACAAATACAGCAAGCCTTCAGTCACACCACCAAGAATCAAACTTCCTTCACTTGCTGTGATCAGAGAAACAAGCCAGTGAGGAGAATGGGATTTTTAATTACAGCTATGGGTTATCTCAACTTGATCTGTGACAAAGACAAAGTAATCCCTCAGACCGCCACATAGACTGACCACTCCGTCACATCTCTAATGGTTGCTTTGTTCTGCGTTATCGGTCCGTCTGTTCATCTATCAGTTCAGTTACTTTTGTCAGGTGCTTAAATCACTTACTTGAATATTAAAACTTTTAATAGTCGACCTTCGGGTGGATGTGAAAGAGAACTTTTAAGCAAAATGATTGCTTCATATTCCAGTCTCAGCCTTGGCCATCGTATCCATGTACAGATCATTGCCTGGTGCATGCTGCACATAAATGACAAGCTATAATCTGATAGGCTGAGTTATCATGAGTATCATGAAGAATGCACCGATATATCAGCCTATAATCTGTATCAGCAGATAAAAGCATTTGTTACACTATCAGACATCGGCTTATTGATCTCATGCTGTGTGATTATTTTGTTTGGGTGACAATGAATTGCAGTGTGTATGATTTCACAACATAATACTATCGGTATCGTCATTCCAAGTAATTAAATATCATATCATCACAGACATTTTGTATCGGTGCATCCCAAATTCAAAATCCTGTCAGATTTAAAGCCGGATACACTAATGCTTACATTGTCATTGGAAACATGTTTTTTGACATGATGTTTGTCAGCAAACAGCCAACACAGAAAGAGATATCTTGACAGAGACGCTGCCTTGAATCTCATTTAAAGTCAACTTTGACATAGAACTGAAAGAGACAAAACCCGCTATTGATCCTGTCAATGAAAGGCAGAGAGTCTTGTGTAAAAAGGCAGATTGTGGTTGAAAAGAAAGTAACGGTGGATGGACGGTGTTTGAGGTGTCCTTTGTGCAGAAAAGAGGAAGGTTTCAAATCAGCTTGATGGTCTCACAATGGGAAGCCATGGGGAGGTAGAATCTGACACCTGCGCCCTTAGCAAAGGTTACCGCCTTTTCAAGTGGCCTCTCCAAGTGTCCCGACGAACACACAGGCATGCACGCGCTCCCATCGGATCATTGGGGAAAACCGCTGCTGTGCAATGGAAAGAAAGTTTAACATCTCCAAATTATAATCAAAATAATAAGTGACAGCTGGCTAAAACCCGCTGCTCTCGGCAGGGTTGCCATGGGAACCGGAGTGGGACTCGTGCTGGGATGTCATTGCTGCCTGTCAGATAATCCCTAATATTTAACCCCAACTCTCTGGACTGGCCTAAACGTTATTGTGTGTGACAGGCCCTTACTTCAGAAAGCAGGCTAGCATGAAAATGACACAAGTAATTTATCTAACGTAATCCAGTTAAACAGTGGCCGGGCTTAACATGCTTACGTTTTATTATGATGTCCTAAAATGGCCATTAGCTGCGTGTTCTTGGGTTAAAGCTCAGGGAGGGACAAAGGAGATTTTTAATAGCGGATCTCAGCCTTCACACCTCTCGCTCTCTCTCTCTCACACACACACACACATACACAGATGTGGGGAGTCAGCTAGGAAACACCTCATTTAACATTAATTACGAAATGTTAATACTGGAGTCATTACCTTGACATTCTGCCTGGGGTTGGCATTACTCCTGATGTAAAGTAATACAAACTTTCTTTCTTGTGTGAAACATTTATCAGCAGAATTTTCAAGCTTCTTGTTTACTATTTAATGAAAGTCACCAATGAGCAAAGCTGTACTTCGTTGCTATTTTATTGTATGTAAGAACTGTTTGGATATTCTGCTACTTGAATGCCATCCTAGGTATAATTGAATGTAATAAAAATAGACTTAAATACCAGAAAGTACATTTTAGTACATTGTTATTTTTTGCACTAAATAAAAGTGTGAAAGTTATGCACTACAAATGTTAAAATTCGATGTCATTACGCAATTACCTGAGGTCGCGCTGGTAAGTCACAGGACCGGAGGAAGACGAGTTTAAAAGTGCATATTTTTTATTTTTCTTGCCAAAAATGACAATCGTTTCGCTAGATAAGACCCTTATGCCTCATTTAGGATCGTTTCGAGTCCTTTGAAACTGCAATTTTAAACTGCATTAAAATAGTTAAGTGTTGGGGTCCATTAAAGTCCATTAAATGAGAAAAATCCTGGAATGTTTTCCTCTAAAAACATAATTTATTCTCGACTGAACAAAGAAAGACATCAACATTTTGGATGACATGTTGCTGAGTGAATTATCTATTTTATTAAAGAAAATGGACTATGTTTTGTATAGTAAGTACACAATTAGTCCATGAAAATAGTACATTTATAATGCTATCCCATGTTCCCATTCCTACGTATTTTATGAGGTGGCTAATTCATAATTCATACGACCACATTCGTACATTTTTTTATGACGTTGGGGTTAGGGACGGAGTTTCTTCATTGTTTTTATGATAGTTGTATGATTCACTTCGTACGAATTCATACGAATTAACCACCTCGTAAAATTCACACAAATTCTTGTGAGATCACGCTATACATTTACTAAGTGTAGGAAAGTGGGGCACAAAGTAACGCTTTTTGGCTTTGGCTCTATCATTCAAAAAATATTTAAGTTGGATTAATCTTTTTTTTACACAATCAACACACACATCTCTGCTACAAATGAACACTTAAGAGTTTGTTTGTGGGACCTAACATTATTGTGCAATTACACCAATTACAAGTGTTAATTACACCAATTACAAGTGACAGAAGTGCAAATGTTAGATTTAGGTGGGGTTAATTGTAACAAACAGAGGGTTTGTTGTGACACCTGCTAGAAAATGTTGTTTAAAAAAAAATCGGTCTATATACTAAAGGTGGATATTGTTTATATATCTGCCTATAATAGATATCCAAACATTCATCCATCCATGATGCTTCATTTAACCATCCTTGTATTATGGATCAATGGGTATAAATCGGGTGTGCCTCATAAGTCTTCCTTCTGCGCATGCCCTGGCTCCAAACTGACGTTTTTACGTAACATGGCGGCGACCATTACAATGGAGGGAGGCGACGTCGCGTCGTCCATCTTTTTTTACAGTCTATGGTATAAATAGATTTCTTTTAAAGGGCTGCACAATTAAAGGAGTAGTCCACTTTATAGATGGGGCCCATTGACTTACCATAGTATTTTTTTTCCTACTATTAAAAGTCAATGGACCCCATCATTAAAGTGGACTACTCCTTTAAGACAAAAAAATAGAGAGAATATCTTTTGACAATAAGAGAAAAATACCAAAAGCACAGATTGCTCAGCCGCGTAGAAATATGTAAAGTAGCCATGCTACATTAAACCATGTGTTAGTTTGTGCCCCGCTCACCCATAATTAAATAAAGTGTATTTTTTACCTGAGATCTGAATTCAACATGGCTTCAATAAAGAATTTTGGGTGACCCGTCAGCAAAGTCACCTAAGTGAGGATATTGAAACAGCAATGCTTTGATAGCACCCCAGAGCCAAAGTGTTTGCACTTTGTACATTGCATTTGAATTTATAAAGCAAATTAATCCTACAATACACATTTATTTTAATTTTCATAAATAACTGCACAACAGAGATAAAACATTATAAAACCTATTCGAGGCTAAAGCAAATAATAGAGCACAATAATGCATGATTATAAAGTTGATTTTGTATTTTAAATCATTATACTCTTTAAATCTTTAAAGTTTAAACAATACTTACATACCATAATATATAACTGATATTATTTGCAATTATTACAATGCACTAAAAAAACCTTTGTATTGCATTGCTAAAAATCTCCAACCATCAGACTTTTCCGCATAAAGCTGATTGCAAACCAAACCGAAGATAAATGATCATGAACCACACATGGCAAACAGAGGCGAAGCTATAGCGGTTTATTGGACCGTTCTACAAAAACTGCCTTGCTGATGCAGCACCATCTATAAAAACTGAGAAAATGTGCTGGATTAGTGCAGTATACACAGAAAAAACAGTTTTTTCACAGCAGAGTGTGATAAATAACAAGTGACCGTGTGAAATCGAGCAAAAACAAAAGAGGTATGAAAGCCCACCTGTCCGCCAGACCAGGTGCCTGCTCCTGAAATCAATGTAAATAACCTCAGCGTCCACCCCCCTTTCCCATTCTCCCAGAATCCATTGCGTGAGCGTCTTGTCAGGCCATCTCGGCCAACGTCCCCTCCCCGTGTCCCTCCAGACCGGGTCTGGCTCTAATGGAAAGCAGACCAGCGTCCTTTTCAATTCCTCCAGACCACCGGTTAAAAGCAATAGACTGTCTGAATGGAGTCACTATATCACAATATGCACCTTACGGCACACCAGACACACCGCGTCCTCCGAGAGACCGAAAGCCATGTCTGTATTATCTCTCTCGCTCACCATGTCTCTCTCAAGAGTTTACCACGGGCACGAGATTGTTGATGGGGTGGGAGAAAACAAGAAAAAGCTGAAAGCTGGGGACCGTGGGCCACATGCGTTTTTTGTCCAGGACACTATACAGGGGATAAGAGGAAGGTTGCTTTAGGGAAGGAAAACAAGGGAGCGTTTGGACAAAAGGAGGAGAGTGAGCACAGAAAAACGTGGCTGAGTTTCTGCGTGCGGATTTGTGCGTTGGTGGGAGGAACTGTTGCGCATGGTTAGCGGTGTGTGTGTATCTGCGAGTATCTGTGTGTGTACGAGGCCGAAGCGTACAGTTGGAGGTGTGTGTTATCAGCGTTCTGCAGTCGCTGTGTGAGGCGGACAGGCTGGGACGAGGGCAGAAACCGGAAGGGTAAAACTGATGGAGTGTGGCCAGGATGGGTGGCTTCAGATGCGGGATACTTCACTTCAGTAAACACACTGCCTGCTCCACACCTCTGAAACCCTGACCAATTTACATTTATACATTTGGCAGACGTTGTTACCCAGAATGACTTAAGAGCATTTAAGGTCTATTATGTGTGCTCCCTTTAAAATAATCCCATTTATTTTGCAGATCAGATTGAACACACATGACCCCCCTCACCCCACAAAGTCAAATGACACGGCTCTTTGTGGACATTATCAGTGGTCTTGTCAATAGTCAGCAGATTTGGTGGGTCGACTGATGTTGATTTCTGCCGGATCTTTGAATGATGAAAGCTGTCAGCTGATTGATGTGTCAAACAGTGATCTATAGCAGCACTATTATATCAAACAAAATCAGATTGATCTTCAACAAGAAGTCAAATCTTACAATGTCAGTCATAAACGTTTAAAATTGAAATCAGGTGCATTCTTAGAATGAATGTGTTATAAACAACACAATCTGTGTTAGTTTAGGTACAACACACAAAATGCCTTGTCCCAGAATCCACACATATCTGTGTAATTATCGGAACAACACATTTTGTGTTACTTTTAAATCAACATAAAATGACACATAATGTGTTAAAATGACACAATGTGTTAAAATAATAACACATAAAAAATTAACATATCCTTTCTTAGAGTGTGAAAAGCTGATTTAAAGCCCATTAACCATGTAAATATCCTAGAAGGTGTTTGAAAGTTTGCATCAATTAAAGCAAAAATATTGCAAAACGTAGCAAAATGGCGGTCAGTTAGAAAGTAGGGGAGAGCTAAACGCTTTTTTCATTAAAAAAATATTTGAGTTTGATTAATTTTATTTTTACACAAGCAGCACACAAATCTCTGCTACAAATGAACATTTGAGGTTTGTTTCTGGTACTTACCATTCTTGGAAAATCACACCAAACGTGACAGAAGTGCAAATGTTACAACTTACTAAATAGGTGGGGTTAATTGTAACAGGCAGGGGGTTAGTTGTAACACTTGTTACAAATAAGTTTGCAGGCAAATATTTCAATACTATTTTGTTTATATACTTGAAGTGGAGATTGTTTATATATCTGTCTATAATAGACAGGTATCCACACTGTATTCATTCATCCAGCCCTTTTCTAACAATAGTTCAATTACAAATGGATACAAATGTTTAAATATGTGAGGAAAAATCAGCACAATTATGATTAAAAAAAAACATTTTTATATGTGACCCAGTCTGTAATAACCATACTACAGTTTTAAAAATCAAATTCTGAGATAATGAGCATCAAAGTCTGATTTTAGTCATTAATTTCATTATGATTTCAATCTTTGACATGACCTTATTCAATCAATATTAAAGATATCAAAAATTGTCTGTCAAAATTAATTTTTGTTCATAAGACAGGCACATTTATTTTGTTTGGCAGCTAGCAATCATTCGTGTGTAGCTTATTTAAAACAATGGCAATACTTACGCCATGTTAGCTGTTTTCATATCGTAAGTGCTGAGGGGTTAGTTGAAACACAGCGTTACAATTAACACCGCTGGGTCAAAATATTTTCAAGCCTACCAAAAAAGTTGCTAAGAGCTGCAGACATATTTCAAAATGATGCTATGTTTTAGTCAACAAGACACTGATTAATATGACATAACATTGGTTTTGGTATCTAAGGGTGTTTTCACATATACACTGTTTAGGTCGGCCCAAATGACGTGTCGCTCCGAGTACGGTGCGTTTGGGTCAGTGTGAACACAACAGCCGCACTCGGGTGCGCACTAAACGACCGCTCCGAGACCGCTCTAAACAGGTGGTCTCGGAGCGGCTGTTGCCGAACTCTGGGGCGACCCACCTGTGGTGTGAACACTGCTGGACCTCGGGCCGAACCAAATACAGGAAGTTCTCCACATGTTTGAGCAACTGGGCTTTCGTTGTGACGTGAGCCTGGTGTTATATTGTGGGTTAACAACAAACAAGCCAATCCTGGTCCGTTGCATAGAGATTCGCTGTCTCCTTTACGTTTGAGCTGATGATTTTATAAATGCATAGCTGTCCTCCACACACAAATAGTGACATTACGGGCTTTTTAGCAAACGGCTCCGTGAGAAAGGCTTTAATAGAACAGCTACGCAATTTCGCGTTAAAGCAAAGAAACTTCACAAAGACGTGCATCGTTTATCTCCACATCTTGATAGCTGCGCTCTCTCTGTCAAGCTGGTTGTCGTGGAAACGTGGGGGTGGTCATGAGACGGTAAGAGCTGTCAGAGACCAATGACAGCGCTGACCGTTGTCACATGGTGTACGGTGCGGCATTTCGAGTAAAGTAAAAAATATATATATGTGAACACGGACCGCACTAACTGAAAAATGATACAATGTATTTTGGTGCGCTCCGAGGCCGCACCACGGTGCGCACCAATATATGTGAAAACAACCAACAACCAAGTTTCCAATATTTGTTCTTCCTTTATTTCTTAACGCCATTCCAGCATCTCAGCTATATTCATGGCGAGAACCAGGTAATCCATATACAAGTTTATTCAGACAAGTTGATTTATACACAAGTTGGGGGAGGGACAATTTGGTATCTCCAATTTGCCTAACTTGCGTGTTTTTGGCCTGTGGGAGGAAACCAGAGTACCCGGAATAAACCCACGCTGACACAGGGAGAACATGCAGAAACTCCACACAGAAAGGCCACCTGCCCTAGCCGGGGCTCGAACCGGGAACCTTCTTGCTGTGAGGCAACAGTGCTACCCACTGAGCCCCTGTGCCGCCCTTTTCCAATAATTTGCGGGAGATCATCTTTTGACAGTGTGAACAAAAACAACTTGTTCGACCCTGTGCAACAATGTAAACAGTCTGTGTTACAAAAAAAACAGCGTTAGTTTGTGCCCTGCGCACCCCTACTGTACAAAAAGTCAAAATAATAAAATAAAATTGTTGCTTTATCACGACTTTATCACGGTTATGGGTGAGCTTTGATGCTGAGCAGACTTTAAGCTAATGATCAAAAACCTAGAAAATGGTCTGTGAAAACCCAGCTCAAAGTATTTTTTTGATTACTTGCTCTTGGTCATTTGCCGTTTCCATACCCCTCTCTCCTCCCTACTTTCCTGTCCTCTCCTCTATCCCTGTTTAAAATAAAGGTAAAATGGCCAAAGATTGAAATCAATGTAAAATCAATGACTGAAATTAAACTTTGATGCTCATAATCTCATACTTAGATTATGAAACTTTCATCTGAATTTCACAGACCGTGTGACATTAGATGCATTTTGGTCGATCGGATCACAAATGGACGAGAAAGAAACATTCACTTTTACACCTCAATCCGCCTCTTTTGTCCATTTCCGACTGCTTTTGTCCTGATTTTCTATGGGATGGTCTCTGCTATTGTTTAAACACAAGTGTAAGAAATTATTGGTTTAAATTGTTGCGCAATAAATTATGTCCGGTTTTTGTGTTGTTAATAAACATGCTGCACAGAGTTTTGTACATGTTTATCTAAGGGCTTGATGAAACAAGCTTTTTTGACCACATACAACCACAAAACAATCCGGTTGAAGTGGAGCTCAAAACGTTTCACACCCCATACACACCCGTATTTAGCGCCATCCACTTGTGATCTAATCGGCCAATACCAGGTGCCTTACAGAGAAATGCCACCACTATCCTGTGAAGTATATGCTGACACCAAATCCTGCACCTCTGATGGTAGAGCCATATTGATCCAAGCCCAATTAAAGACAACCATACACACAATGTTACAACCTCCTGAACTATAATTACAGAAGAAACGTGCAAGAAAACACCTTTTCAAAATCACTTTTTCTGTTGGTTGCAGAAAATTGTGTGGAGGACCAGAATACAAAAGCTAATGATTTTCTCTCTATCTCTCTCTCTTTCTCTCCCCACCATTCCTAAATATGTTTCCCACCCATCTACAACAAATTAAGTTCCCCTCAAAGTAAATTTCAAGCTTGGCTGCTTTTGTAGGGTAACTCACTTTTCATTAATTTTCTTCTTTTTCACCCCAAAATGATGTACTGTATCGTTTGCGTTTCTCCATTTCCACCATTTTTTCCCACCAACTCAGTCCCTAAATTTAGTTTCAGGCTTCCAGCAACATAAGGCTATATCACTCTTTTAGCTTATTAAAACACGCTCTAAGAAACAAGCTTATTTTTCGATTAGTGTCCCACTTCCTAGCCAGCTGTAAGCAAATGGATAACTTAAAAGATGAAGATCTTGTGTTCACCAAGGTGGACCATAATATCTGAAAAAAAGCTATTTATTAGCATTTCTATTTATTTCATTGGCTGCTGCTCGGATGCCCTGCTAAGAAAGCGATATGTGTTTATCTGTGTTCTTATGGCCATTCAGGGTCCACTCTTTTTTATCACCACTTTTTTAGCCCTTCTGACCCAAAGCTGACTGCTGAAAACCTTGCTAGATTTCAGGATCTGTGCGTTCAAGACCAACAGCACCGGAGAAGGGCAGCCGGGCCCCGGCCCCGCTTAAACCCGGCAGAGTTAAGTGAAAGATACGAACCCACGCTGTGAGATAACCCCGTGTCAATAAATCCCCCTCTCCTAACCAGATCCATCTGCCGACCTCTGCATAACAAACAGCTCACAAAGCACTTCCAAAATATTGAAACAGAGTTAAGCCCTCAAGGTGCGAGCCATTTCAATTTCAAAAAATAAATATTATCTCTGACTAAGCAAACCTAGCATTACAATGAGAATCGTTTTACTGTTTCGGTAAGATGAAGAAGGTCTGTCAGCCGATGAAGAGTTTGCAGTGAGATGACTGAAAGCCCACTGTATCTGTGGTCATATTTATATACCTCTCCAATATAAGGCTGGTCTGCGATTCTCTATGATCTTATTACGGCCTCAAGAAAACAATATTCTCTGTACTTTTTCTCTCTCTCTCTCTTTCTTTTCACTCCATTCTTGCTTTATTATGGTTCTCCATATCATCTACGATTCCTCTGCTGCTGATATGGGAGTCTCAATATGCAATAAAGCAGCAGGATTGTCTCCTGAAGGGACCATTGGTCTCGATAAAAGTGTGTCTCGATAAAACGGGGTCACATCAAACTCTTTATCTTCAATCTAATGTAAAATAACCGCTCTGGAGTCAAGTGCAGGTCACGACTTATCCGTGGCCCAATCCAGAGTCAGATTTGTTAAAAGAGAGCATTCACACTGTTAGGTGTGAATGGAAAAGACAGGTTTTATTTGACACGGGTAGAGAAATGGTTTGAGAGGTCAAACCTCAGCAGTGAAATGCAATTAGGCTTACAGTAAGAAATTCATATAGACAGAAACATTGTAGTGAGAATGAGATATCATACAGATTAAACACATCCCAGCTTGAACATCAGTTGCGTAAGGCATGTCCTACATGTTTGCATTATATTGTATTGTAGTGGGAATATCCAAACGTCACCATATACAGTACTGTGCAAAAGTCAAAAGGCCACCATCACCCGCTTTGTTGTTTTAGCCAAGTTTTAATATCCATCCATATGTATTTTTCATTCTTTTTTAAGATACAACCAGAAAATTTAGGAAATATGTGCACAACATTAACCTCTTCAACCCTGAGGACCCTGTCCCGGGTCCAGAATTTGGTATTTTGACTTAATATAAAATATTCTTTTAATCTTTGATGCTCCGTCATGGACCCCAGTAACACATATGAGATACTGTTTGAAAGCTTAGAGTCTCTACTTTCTGCAGATATGCATCACTTTGACATATCTTTTACTGTAAGAAAGTTATTTACACTTAATTTACACTATCACCCCCCCAATATTTTATTATATCATTTAATATTTACATATTTCATATTTTTCAAAAATGACAAACATGGGCAAGTCTTATATCAAATGAAAGCTCTCACTCTCAGGAATAAGGCTACAGCGTTATTTTAGTTCTAATATCAACACATATCCAACAATCATCGAATGAATAATAAGGTAAAAAAAGGTCTTTTGTAAACATATGGGAAACTTGAGTGTGGACTGCCTCAGATAGCACATATAGCCACAAATTATACACCATCTTTTATTTTAGGTCCTACCAGAGGTGTAAAAAGTACTCAAAAATGTTACTCAAGTGAAAGTACAAGTACTGAGTGTAAATTTTACTCAATTAAAAGTAAAAGTATCTGGCGAGAATCATACTTGAGTAAAAGTAAAAAGTACCACATTAAAATTGTACTTGAGTATTAAAAAAGTAAAAGTAACAGGAAAATTTTAATTTTAATCTCTAAAAACGTGAAGTGAATGCACCACATACAGGGTTTTATCCTGCTTTACAACTGTTTGTATTTAATTGTATTTCATTATCAAACTATAAAACGACCTAATTCAGTATGCAACATGCTACTCAAAGTTTTGAAACCTCGAATTTAACTAAAGCAGAAGCTGATTTTCAAAATTGAGTATCAAGCATCTCACAGACAGCCAGTGCAGAAAGAGTTGTATTAGTTCTTGTTCACACTGTCAGTCTAAATCTGATTTTGGTGCATATTCGATTGGAACCCAGTCACATTTAGAACGTGTGAACGGCCAAAAAGCACATGAAATCTGTTTTTTTTCTGTTTCTAGCTATATCCAGAGGTGGTTTGAAATACTTTTCAAATCACATTTTCAGAAATACATTTAAGTCTGACCGCTCTGATCGTATTTTTGTAGCTTTTCGGTTACGTCATGCTGTTGCGTCACGTAAAATGTAAACACGATTGTTGTGCCAGTGTGACGTCATTGCCATAGAAACAGTGCAGATAATCCAGAAAATTGCAAAACCCTACAGGACGCACAGATCGGATCTAAACAGTTGTGATACACAATGTGGACAGTGAGTCTGTCCAGTCAGACATGCAACAAAATCAGATTTGGACTGACAGCGTGAACAAGGTCTTAGTCCTGATAGAGAGGCTGCAAAATACAGGAAACGTGAGCAGAGACTTCCTGGTGTCTGAAACTCTGGCCAGATATCCATCAAACTCTTTGCTGGCTTAATTCAATTTAATTCAATTCAATTTTATTTATATAGCGCTTTTCACAATAGTTAATTGTTTCAAAGTAGCTTTACATTAATAGATGTATGAAAAGCATAGAAAGACGAGCATAGTAATAATGTAACGTATACAGTAAAGTAGTAAGTTAAGCCAAAGGTGGCGGACTCTCCGGGGGATGAAAAAACCCCCTAGGAGAAAAACCCTCCTGGCTATTTCAGGGGGAAAACTCCTAGGAGGAGAAAAAACCCTTGAGAGAGATACATATATATATATATATATATATATATATATATATATATATATATATATATATATATATATATATATATATATATATATATATATATATATATATATATATATATATATCGGGGTAGTATATAGATAGTATATATACTATCCTACCCAAGAGTGCCTTTCCAACAAGCAACCCACGAGTCTCTAGCCCTTTCCCCGGCCGAGATACGGTGGACCTTTCCCCGATTTTTTCCACGGCTGTAGCTCGGGCACCTTAAGTCCCCTCGGGTATAAGCGACCCAAAGGCATCCAAGCTACGGTCGTGGGAAAATCAGGGGAATGACCGCTGTATCTCAGCCTGGGAAAGGGTTAGAGCGTCAGGGTTGGCTCGTTGGAAAGGCCCTCTCAGGTAGGATAAGGGACGCCAAGGGCGAATGCCTAGGATATAAAGCGACCGAGCCACGGACATTTGAAATTCAGGAGACCGTCTGCCACAGAAAGGGTTAGGAAGTCGGGGGTTGGCTCGTTGGAAAGGCCCTCTCGGGTAGGATAAGGGACCCGAGGGGCGAACACCCCGGACTTAAGGTGCCTGAGCTACGACCGTATGAATTTCAGGGAGTGGCACGCTGTATCTCGGCCAAGGAAAATAAATAACATTTAAATTAAACTGGCCGTCAGCACAATTCAATTGGTTTGGTAAGAGTAAGGGAAAATAGAATAAAGTGATCTCTAAAAAATAAGTACTTTTTGACTGTAAATAAAATTGTAAGGAGTAAAAAGTACTTTTTTTCTTAAAAAATGTAATTAAGTAAAAGTAAAAGTACTGATTTTAAATTGTACTCAAGTAAAGTAAAAATCGCCAAAAGTAATACTTAAGTACAGTAATCAAGTAAAATTACTCAAGTACTTTACACCTCTGGGTCCTACTCTAAACAATGAGTCCATTCACAGCATTTTCTTTTGTTGTGTGCATATATAATCCCTTGCTATTTATTATATGTGCAAAACAAAAAATTAATATTTATATGAAAAATGTATTTTCACACCCTTTAGTAAAATGAGAATAGCTTTTGAATGCGACATGCTAAAGAGTTCATTCTTTTTTTGGGTGTTTACTGTCTGCTGCTGCTAACAACCAGAACTGTCTGCAGTCTGCTAGAGCACCCAGAACCAGAGTTATACACTATCAAAGACAGTATTTACAACATAAAAAATAAAATTTGGTGTTTCATCATATGAAAAACAACATAAATAACAATATTTGTCACAAACAGCAGCTTTTTATGTAACTTGAAAGGGTTTTCTTTAAAATGATATAAAGAAATTGCATTTATTCCACTGTATGTGGTTATGGGGACACTTCAAATGTTCTTAGGCAGAAATTGTATACAAAAAGGGTATTATTCCTCCCTTCAGTTGGAGTAAAATAACTTTTGCATAGATTATGATAGAGAAAAAATTCCTTTTTCCTCTGTAAGCTGACAATTGCTGGAATCAAACAAAACTGTCTGCAGGGACCTGAGATACCCAGGGCCAGAGTTATATACTTTCAAATAAAAACTTTAGAAAAAAACATCAAAAAGCGCCTATTTATTTTTGTGTTTATTAGAGGACTGATATCACATACAACCATGTTGAGCACTTTTAACAGTGTTTTATGTAATTTCAAAGGGTTACCTGTAAAATGATACCAAACTTTTGTATGTAAACCTCTGCATGTGGGTATGGGATGCTTTTGAAATTGGGTAGGCCAAATCCAGGCAAAAATCCCCAAAATAGCTTCAGGGTGTAAGAAGTTAAAAACAAAACAATTTTCAGAACTAAATGTCTTCACGTATATATAAATATATATATACCGTTTTGAAATCTATTCAGCTTATCTCCGGGTCTGGCGGTCCACTTTTAGCATAGCTTAGCATAATTCATTAAATCTGATTAGACCATTAGCATCGCACACTTAATAAGCAAAGAGTTTTGATATTTTTTCCTATTTAAAACTTGACTCTTAGTTACTGTAGTTACACTGTAGTTACATTGTATTTTAAGAACGACAAAAAATGTAAAGTTGCGATTTCGTAGGCCCATATGACTAGGAACTATACTTCATTCCGGCGTAATCAAGGACTTTGCTGTCGTACCATGGATGCAACAGGCACAATGATTTTAAGCAGCGCCCGAAAATAGTCCCTGTGGTAACTTTCAATAGCTGGGGACTATTTTCGGGCACTGCGTTTTTTTTTTTTTTTTTTGCAGAAGCCAAACTATAAAACAGCGCTACCCA
This sequence comes from Paramisgurnus dabryanus, assembly GCF_030506205.2. Taxonomy (NCBI): domain Eukaryota; kingdom Metazoa; phylum Chordata; class Actinopteri; order Cypriniformes; family Cobitidae; genus Paramisgurnus; species Paramisgurnus dabryanus. Next base: position 8,789,465 of record NC_133347.1, read on the forward strand.
TTTTAACCTTGTGGATCAAATATTTGCTCAGTTCATTGTTTAAACCACAAAACCTGTATAAACCTTTTGAATTGAATACATAATGCTCTACTTCAGGGATGGGCAACTGGCGGCCCGGGGTAAATTTTAATACGGCCCGCTGGACCATATTATAATTAATCAAATACTTTTAAAGCGTAACTAAACCCCTGGTCAGAGGCTGACTCCACCCACTGGTAATATTTGAAAAATGCAAGAAAAGTGGGCAGATCCCTACGAAGATAGAGGGGACGAACTAAGCTTGTACCAAGTGTGTGGTGAGATCGTAACAAGGGCGCGGTGATCTTGAACCTGCTTACGTCACGAGTCATTTTTTGGACCCAACATCCAATGGGAAAATTCAACTGCAGTACCCACCGTTCAACCTGAAGAGGGCAGCACTCAGACGTTTTTACACCATATATTGCAGTATTGAAACACTTTATATCCAAATGTCAAAAAAATTACTAAAATCAATAAACAGCACTAATAAAACATAATCCTTACAGATCATTAACTAAAAAAAGTTGGTTTGGGGTTTAGTTACTCTTTAAAATTATGATTTTTGTATTCGGATGTAAAATCTCCCAACCAGGAGGGGGCGCTAGGTCCCGCGACTCGTCACAGTAAGCATAGTCCCGTGTTTGGGCTTATGTGAAGAAGAGGTCTTCAAGTTCATGGAGTCCGAAAAGCCAAGGTCCAACCCGAGACCCGATCAAGTTCGGATCTAAATGTTTCACGCGTGCCTCGGACACAGGTCGGGTACAATAATCGGGTCTCGGGTTATTTAAAATGAATGTGTTTTTCCCGAACGAACCCGAGAAGTCCTGAACTGTGTGTGTTAATGTCCTTTTCAAACCTCTCCTCTGTTTGCCAAGAGCGCCTAATTACGACATTGTGTGGCTGGCGATAGGTAAATTTTCGTTGAAACAGACATGTCAGATCATTTTAAATGTACATTTTAGCGGTTAACTTGGTGTCATCGTCATATAAACAAATGGAGCAGCTCGCCAAATTGGTTGCGAGCCAACCAGGGCTGCGACTGCACACACGTCAGTTTACATTCGGGTCCAGTCGGGTTCAAAACAATGCCACTGGTTTGGGTGACGGATCGGACTCGAGACAGAATTTTATATATTTTGTTTTGAATGTATGTATTATTTATTATTATTATTATGTATATTTATTTTAAATAATTTTGTTCTCTGAGGGCAGGATGAGAAACTCCTCTATACTAATTTAAAACTGATGTTTGTTACAGATGTTAAAGCAATGCCGTTAAGAAGTTTTATCTAAAAATGCTTTGTCCACTGAAAATAAAGTTATGATTTAGAATTAGCATAATTGCCGAGTTTAATAGTTAAAATCTTTAAAGACCGGTTCATTATATATTGTGGTTTCTTAATAAAGAAAATTAAGAATGATGTAAATTGTGCGTGTGGTTCTGGCCCCCTTGGTATAAAGGAGAAAAATGCTGGCCCTCGTCATTATCAAAGTTGCCCATCCCTGCTCTACTTCAAAGCACTGTGGGAAGTCAAACGTCTCAAATGGCTAGGTGCATTGTTGATAATGAAGTGCTTTAAAACTAAAAATTATTCTAAACAAATTACAAATTGCATTTAGTCTGCACGGTTTGGCCTAGCAAACACATTTATGAGCAACACAGCCTCATCTGAGCACCACAGCACAGCAACCCCTAGGTCAGTGGTTTTCAAAAATTTTTGGCATGCGCCCCCCTTGTGTACGGTTCATCTCTTCATGGCCCCCCAAAGAAAATTTATGATATAAAACATTCCAAAACTTAAAATTAGAATTTAACAAAACAAATTAAATGATTCAACATAGTGCTGTTGGTTAGTAGCCTTATGTTTCTGAGGTTTAATTAAACAGAATTTATGATAAATGTATTTATAAAATGTCATTAAGCTGAGGGACCACCTCAGGGCCCCCTTTAAGAACCACTGCCCTGGTTTCATGAATCAGTCATGTGACCTTTTACGTCATTTCAGTTGCCTGCCGCCATCTTGAGCACCTACCAAGTACCAGTATGCTACTGACAAGCATTGGCTAGCTTGCTACGATTTATGGATTTCTTATCTTTTACGGTCTATGATTTTTATGGATACGGAAAATGGCTACGAAAGAACATTTTGCACCTCGACTGTCATGAAAAGAAACGCTACTTTAAAAAATATATTCTGGTTAGGGTGTGACGCCTACTCGATCCCTGATGTGTTCTTCCAGCCGCTGCTACCGAACTACCACTACTTTACAACACTAAGGCTCGACACAACATGAAACTTTGCTCGAACATTGTTTGTGTACACCGAGATTACTAAAAAAAAAGGTTTTGAACAACTGACTTTGGCTGTTATGGTCTCCACTCGTCGTCTTTGCCAGACATAAAGAATCAATTTCCGAATGCGAATGAATGAATCTCATATGAGGCTCCTTTTCAACTAGAAGGACAATATTGTTTTTCACTTGCGACATAACAACGAATTATCCGTGCATTTATTTGGAACTATGCTGTAGGAGCTATCCATCTTTACTCTTCACCTCCTTACGTCGCATTCAGAGATCGATACATCTTGACTGGGAAGATGGCGGCGAGTGGACGCCAAAACACCCAAAGTCAATTGTTATAATAGTGATTTTGATGCTCACAACATGTTGAAGGCATAGCTTCTAGTTCTTTTGCAACCACTTCAGGTACTCAAAATGGCGGAAGACAAGTTTGAGATCTAAGTGACGTCAGCTGATATTCATGAATATCCTTTCCCGATCCCACTCCCCATTTTTCACCCAACACTTTTCTGTCAACTCTCAACTATCCTATCCAAATGAAGAAAGCCCCTTAAAAAGCATAACGTATGTACTCTAAATAACAGCCAGTTAGAGAGCAGAATTCAAATGGACTGTACACCAGGTGTTCACCAACAAAAAGACATAAAATTTCCCAGACATGACCAAAAAAATGTTAATTTGAGAGAGACTGATGATAGAATTTCCAGACAGCATTTGTGAGAGTCGGATAATAAAGTCATTGACAAATAGGGAAAGGCTGGTGAGCTCTTCAGAGGACAATATCTGGCAGCTGGTGGAGAGCTCTTCAAATGACTAAACCTTTTGGACGAGCATTCACAAAAGATTTGACAAATAAACAGCAGCGTAAATGAGAGAGAGAGCAATTTCTGCATGTGATGGAGCTGGACTTGATTTCTGCTTTGCAGTCCAGATTTCATGCGATTATCCATCACAGTTTCACAGCTCACGGATTCTGCCTCCTTCTCCGTCTCATACACCTCCCCGTTTCTTCTCCTCCCTCGCTCCATCTCTACGGTCCGACTTTGACCTTCTCTCTTCACGCAAGGCAGATCTGCTATTGATTAAATCTTGGCACGGGGTGTACAAACACGGAGATAAACCAGGACGTAAAGTAAGAGAAAAGTAAAGAAAGGGAAGGCCAGAGATGTGTCCATCCCAGGAGCTCTCCATCCTTTATTCCTGCTAACAGGCTCCTGAACAAGATCTCCTACTGTTTTTTCTGTCTGCAGGGGCTCCAGTCACCATTAGAACAACAAAAAATGACCTTGCCCCCCTCTCAAACGTTTGGCTGTGGATTCAACACTCTTTTCCTCTCTACTTCCTCCCCCTTCCTTCTTTCTCACAGCCAGCCATCCTTTTTCCCATTTTTCAGTCTAAAGTGTCCACGATGCCACAGCGTTCACACAGAGAGCAATGACCGCATATAAATGTGTGGTCCACATGTTCTGTGACACTCTGGGATCCAATTATTTTAGAAGGTTCGAAGGTATTTCAGGCTCTGAGAGAATATGCAGACATTTTCTTTTTTTAATATTCTACTTAATGGAGTTTAACATTGGACTAAATGATAAAATAAAAAAAAACGTTATAAAAAAACAAGAATGCAAGGAATGAACGACCCTGTATCCAAAAACAAACCCCGCTGAGGTTTCCTGTGGAGTTTTGCGGGCACTGATTCCATGCGGACCTACAGTAGTTATTCCAGGTGGAATACAACTGCAGGTGATAGAGTCAACTGGGAATTTTGATGTACGTTTGGTATTAAAAAATCCCAAATGCTTGCAATTTATAACTTTCGCATTGAAGCACTCTAACATAACCACCATCCTATGTAATAGTGCCCGATATTAAACTCAAACCCCGCTTTTTGATATGATAAAGGAAATAATTCATCTCTGTCAACTAAACGTCTGTTTTTGGGATTTATTAAGTGAATTTCATTTTGCCTTCAGCCGCCGGATCTTGTGCTGTTGGCTCGTACCGATGAAACATGAGAAATCTAACACTGCTCCAACCCACAGCTCAAGGGTGCAACTTTGAGATGGCCATTAAAGACACAGTAATCACACACACACACACATTTCATTCCACCTTGTATTGGTGGAGCTGTTATTAAACTCACTCCTATAACTACTAGCCACTGGTGACAGAGGATAAAAAAGCTTGGGCATGGTAAAAGTGCTTACCAAGCACCCTCTGACTACATCCATAAACCTGCACTCCATCAACCCAGAGACGCAAGCCCATTTGACTGCTTAACATTCATCCTTCACAGCTAGCCGGTCAACTCGACTCACATTTTAAAATGCTTAGTCAATCCCAGAAGTGAAAGGGTGATTTTCTTCTATGCTTTTTCTGATTTAAGAGTTGGAGATGGACTAAGCATTGCTGGCGGTTGTAGGGTCACACTAACTGTTCACACCATGGGCTTAGAAACTAAAAGTTGGTTTGTGACTAATTCTGGTCATGCTACATTTTAGATGTACTGTTTGCTCCTAAAGCAAAACTTTATATGCTAATAGGTTGTAGGCTCTGGGAGAAGTAATTTGATAATCATTACTTCATTAAGCAGCCTTCAACAGAAGTTATGTTGTATTTTAGTTTAATCTTGCATGTTTCAAACTTCTTTGTTAACTTTCAGTGGAACTGAAATGTTTCTTAAAGGCACAATATGTAATTTTTGCTACTAGAGGTCGCCATACAAAAACAAAGTCGCAACTTGATAATACGTTGGAGAGTGGAACGATGGGAGTTGTAGTCTCCACAGCAACCTGGAAATAAGTCAGATGGGACTCACAAATCATGTTCATGGATTATGTAACTAGCGTACTTTCCGGACTATAAGCCGCACCGGAGTATAAGCCGCATAATTCAAAAATGCGTCATTAAAGGAGCTGTCCGCAGTGTTTCTACTTAAACTAATCCCTTTTCAATTGCCTTTGTGTGAAGGGGTTGTAATCTCACTTTAAAATGATCCACTTTGCGTGTTTTGCTATTACCTCTTAATTTTTTTATTATTTTAATGTGAAAGTACCGGGCCGGATTTGGCGCGAAATCCAGTGACGTCACCTGCATGCGCGCTCCCGAGCCTCTCACCTCGTCTACTGACTTTGCGCTCAACAGCGACGACACTGATAACAGACTGAAACGACCTGCTCCCAGCACAACACAGACTCCACATTTTGTGAAGAAAAAAGTTATCTGCTGAAGCTCGTAAGGCTAAACGTGAATCGGATCAACTTCGGACAAAAACACGGTTTAACATTGGCAGGGCATTTTAATTATGGAGAAACCTCCGCTTTGTTTTGGGTATAAAAACGGATCCGGAGTTGGCTTTCATCCTTTTGGACAGGTAAGCTAACATTACTACAAAGCATGTCAAATATATTTCGATTATGTGCTTTAGTTGTTTTAGATGTTGTTTCGGTTTGCTAGCCTTCGCTTTAGCGTGTTTGCCTAGCCGTGGTCGATCGATGACATAAAACTGTGGACGCGTTTGTTTGCGTGCGTCCGCTTTTTAAAAGTCTTTAAACTCGTACAGTCTGACATTGATGGAAACTGAGATTATACTGTACAGTGTGACATGGACTTAACTACGATATTGATCGCACAGTGTGGCAAGCAAAAACCCTAAAGGACTATTTACCTGAGTTTTCAGCATGTTGTGTGATGCTTTCTCCGGTGTGTTACATCTCAGTCTGGCCGTCGTCGCTCATGAGTTTGAGCACGCGCTTGTAAACTTATTGGTTGCAATCTGAAACATCACTGCTAGAGGCCACTGTAAATTACATACAGCGCCTTTAAGACGAAATAACAAATATAAGTCACAGTGGACTCTACATGCCGTTTGTTTAGAAAATTATTTCACAAAATCCAAGCCAAAGAAAAGACATTTACTCTGGATTGGCAAGTTATTCAACTAAACAATAGCAGACAGAACAGCAGGCTGAATAGACGTCTGTACGTTAAAGCAGGGCTTTGAACCAGAATTTTTTCCCAATTGGTTCGTTCCGAACAGAAACTGCACTTTTAATGACCTGTATCTATGTATGTATATTTTCAAAAACTTCCCAGGGCCTTGAATTTTTTCCCTCCAGATTCACAACTTTCAAGGATTTCAAGGACCCGTGGGAACCCTGAAACGTATTCAAAAACTACTGAAAGGGAACAAATGTGTTTGTGGTTTTCCCTATATTTCTATTTCGAAAAAATGCTGGGTCTTGAGATTACCTGTTGGGTGAATAAGTTTGGAATAAGTATACTTGATGCCTTCATCTCTCAATTGCACATGTATATATCCTCTTAAATACTGTATAAACAAATGTAAATGTCAACATTACTGCACTGTACATACAGTATGTCTAAAAGATTCAATTTTATTGAGTTAAGCATACTGCATACTTAATAATAATCCAGTTCGTGTCTAATTCACTCTAACCCTTATACCTAGTCGCAGATTTCCATAATTATTATATGCAGGTTTCCGCTTCAACTAAGTTTAATGAGGCAACACACAAATATTGTGTACTGCATAAATTGTATTTTAGTACCCATTTCAACTGTATCACAACTTGGCAAAGCTGTAATTTACACACACACAGACACAAACACACAGCTGGTGCGGGCGGCCCCTGGAGTTTTACAGCGCTCCTCTGAAGGCTGCGGTCCCAGTGGAGGAGACGCGTCTGCATCTCACGTTTGAGCAACAGGAAACCTCAAAGATGAGAAGATGAAGAAGAACAACAGATCAGCCGTCAGCGGCCCCGAGTCTTCTCTGTAACAACCATCTCACATCACAGACTGAGGTGTGAGAGAGAGTAAACCATAAAAAAATATACAGGAAAGCAGATATTTACTTTGGGAATGTGTGCGAAAAGAGACTGACAAGGGATTTATCCACTGGGGTAAAGGCCTTTTCCACTAGTCATAGATTTATATGATCTCGTCAATCTTTTTCTCTCACTCGCTGGAATGTTGAAACGGACCTTATTGGACAACGGTAGCACTAAACAACGGTAACTGCAGCCACTTCGCGGCAGTCTCGCTTTAGGCCGTTCCCTATGGAAACTTAATGTGCCATAAAACAGGCAGAGAGAGAAAAGTCTGCTTGTAAAATCTCTAGGTGGGTTTTGAAAGCACAACATTCTGAGTCCAAACATACAAATCAAACTGATCCTGGCAAATGCACTGCAAACAGTACGAAAGTACAATACCACAAACAGATTATGAATTATTTGAGTTTCCGACTGCTCTCTTGCTAAAGCGTTTCTATGGCCAACTTACTGTAAGACGTAAAGAAAGAAAGGAAAATCACTTAATATTTGCACATACACTTACTTCATTTAACTTTTAAGCTTATAATATTCATTAAACTAAAACATTCAAGTGAACTGAACATAAAGTTATCAGTACATGTTGTAAGGAATACCCATAATAGCTGAATATTATGATTTATTTATGCTTTTTCACAGAATAAGAACTGATAAGAATTTTGTTATTGTGCCAAACAAAAACGTAATTTTTTTAACATCTTGAAAGCATACATTAACTTGGGTAAAACAAAACAAAAAGTGATGTGATGTTTTGCATAGTTTGCCGTCAGTTTCCGGGTCGAAGCTCGTGAGAAAAGCTGAAAGCACATACCGTGCATACTGTCTAAACCAGTGGTTCTCAAACTTTTTCAGCATGCGGCCCCCCTTGTGTACGGTGCATTCCTTCGCGGCCCCCCCAAAGAAAATTTATGACAATTTTGTTCTAAAATAGAACATTTTAATTAGACAAAACATTTTAAAGTATACAAAGTAGTGCTGTTGGTTAGTAACCTTATTTTTTTAGGTTTAATTACACAGAATTAATGAAAAATGTATGTATTTTATAAAATCTCATAAAACTGGGGCCCCCCTAGCACCATCTTGCGGCCCCCCTGTGGGCCCCGGCCCCCAGTTTGAGAACCACTGGTCTACCTTCATCTGGTCCACTGAACTTAATAGCGAGACGTATGAATGAAGTGCATCGAGAGACATATCAAACAGCATATTAATAACATGGTTTTATTAATACAGTATTGGTTTGTTATCTTCCTTAAAACAAGAATCCTTTGATATGAGTTCTCCATTTCTGATAAAGCTGGAACTACTGACCCTGATAAGAGTATTGTGAAATTTCATATTACATTTTACATTACAAATTGCCAATTGTCTTAACAAATGATAAATAAAGTATGCAATTAGACACAAAAAATCTTTTTTTGGTGGGGCCAGTGAAAATTTTGGAACCACTGGCCTGACCAGGCCGGTATAATTCTTTGTGGTGAACCCTGATGACTTCTAGTCAGTCAAGAATTTTGTTTTATAATGCCATTATAAAACTAAAAGTAACTTGGTTAACTAAATGGAAATGCTAGACAGAGCAATTGATATTACTAATTATTTCAAGTTAAATCAGCTTAAAATTAAGTTTTTCTTTATTTATTTTTAGTTTGTTTTATGGTAAAAATGACCTAAAATATATTAAGATATAATTGTTTGAGAGTTTGGGCACACTGTAAAAAATTATTTGCTTTTTTGTTGAAGCAACTTAGTATTAGAAGTAATTTCAACTTACATTACTATAAGTTATCTTGACTATAGATGAGTTGTTATAACTGCAGATAAGTTGTTATAACATATAGATTGAGGTTCACTTTTTTCAACTATATTATAGCAACTCATCTCTTTTCAAGATAAATAATAGTTAGTTGACATAACTTGTAAATCTGAGTTGATTCAACAAAAATATTTAAGGCAGCAAAGATTTTTTTACAGTACAGTATTATACTCAGTCCCTATGTTGTAGAAGTTATACAAAAGGTTCCTTGAGGTTCTATATAGAACCATGGGGTTCTATACTTGGCCAATAGAACCTTTTACCAAAAAAAGGGTTCCATATATGAAGTGGGTGATAGAACCATTTCTGGTTCAATATAGAACCATTTTTTTAAGAGTGTAGGCTAAGTCCCAAATCCTTCATCTCTTAATCCTTCCGCGTATCAACATTACATTGTTACAACAACTACCTTACTTAGTATTAAGGCAGTAAATTAGGAGTTTATTGAGGCAAAATAATAGTGAATGTGTTCTCGAAAGTGAAGTATTATTCACATTTTATATGTGTGTCATTGTAGGCATGGTAATGTGACCTTGGGTTAACATGGCACATATTTGCTTGTTTGATGACCAATAAATAATGCATTATGTAAACAATGAATAATCCAAAAGCATTTATTAGTAATTTATGTTTTAGCTTTTTTATCCAAAAAGGTCTAAATGAGATTAGGGTCGATGGAGAGTTTAAATCTTAGATATTGTTTTCAATAAAGACTTTGAATGACAGTCTATATTTTTAAATTATGAATTGACATATGTAATTACTTATGTTAAGAGACACAAGACAGAGAGAGAGAGAGAGAGAGAGAGAGAGAGAGAGAGAGAGAGAGAGAGAGAGAGAGAGAGAGAGAAAGAAAGAGAAAGAGAGGGTATATGATTTGGAGAGAGTGTTGGTCAAGCCCTCAGGCTGTATCCAGTCTGTCTGCTTGTCTATGAGATTGTGCTCTTTGTTGCAATAAGTGCTCTTAGTAGCCTGTCAGATCCACAACTGTTGCCTTGTCTCTATCTCCCGCTCTACGTTACGAGAGGAATTCAAAACAACAACAACAACAACAACAACCTCCGCAAAGAAGTGGGCTTGCATCACGTGACGGGTCTCTCTATTGAGATTGACGGGCTTTTTGCCAGCATGACCAGACTCAAGGTTGCATGAGAGAAGAGTTGGAAACATGGGAGTATTGTCTAGACAGCAGGTCATCGGAGTCATAACCAGGCCCACACGGAATATGCCAACTTTTCTGCTCTAATTTCAGGAGAAAAACAGCAAAATGGATTTAGATGTTAAAATATGTCAAATTAAACTTAGAGCACTATAGATTTGGGAGATAAAAACCTTGCCACAACACTGAAAAAACAAACACACAAGAGATGCTGATTTTAAAGAAACCTACTGAGTATACTACACGGTGTGGATGCCATGCAGGCCCTGCCGTAAAACCCCCAGGACCTCTACACTTATGTAAACTAAACATTTATCCATTTAATGTGTAAATATTTAATTAGATATGGGAATTCTAATTCCGAAAGACTGCACTGCTTGTACTGTACATGTATCTGTAAGATACGCTACACCTCTAAATTATGCATATCTGCGCAGAGCGCCGAATGCAGATCTGAGTTTGATCTCTTTTAAATATTCAGATGGCTTGAGCGTTTCACGCTCGTATATGGATAATGGATTTTGATGCGCAGCCTTCAAAACATCTTCATTCTCCATTTGCACAAACTCGCTGATGCAAACTCGCCATTCAAAATGGGCAGAAGAGCTGATGGTAGAAGAAGCTTCCATGCATAATCATCCATCAAAAGGAGTAACTGTCACAAACTGCCATGCTTGCCTGTCTTGAGACAACTTTGATGAGTAAAGATCCAATAAACAAATGTGACGATTGCTGTTCAACATGACAGTCGGGTTAAGGGTCTGAATGTTATTTGGGGTTGTCCAGACAAACATTTCATTAAATGGCCCCAACAAACATCAATACGCTAACCTAACAAAACCTGATTTGGTGTTTGTCTGAGCAGTGAGTCACAAATCCCATTTTCTGCATTTTGCATCTCATCGTAACGTTCGTCCTAATGTGTTCCTCGCCAAATGGGAGAGTTTTACAAGAAGAGTTTGACCCTCTGAGGCGAAGGATTAACTGAGCAAAAGAGGTAATTGAGATGTACTAAACGTCTTTTTGCTTGCCTCATTGAAATTAAAAGATATGAGAGACACGAGAAAATAATCCCAGTATTACACAAAATCCAGACTTCAGCTAATGTGTGTGGCATGTGTGTGTTAAATTCCTCACAAGGCCTTTAAGTACATCACGTCTTTCTTACACCAGTGAGTGTTTTACTACTGCAGTCCAAGCTGTTGTAGTCTCATCCTGCTCTCTCTCTCTCTCTCTCTCTCTCTCTCTTATTTTTTTTCTCTCCTTCATCTCTGCAGGTCATTAAGAGTGTTGTACTGCCACATACCCAAGAACAGAGGACATAAAAAGACAAATAAGGCCATAAAATGCCCCTATGCCCATGCATACAAATACATTCTCTCTCTTTTTCTATCTCGATGCCTCTCGCTCACTCTCCTTTTCTCCCCGCCCGATACTTTCACTCTTGTTTTATTCCTGACTGCTATACGAACTATAAAAGTCTTGCATAAGGAGGCTTATTCTACATTCTAATGAAATGGTGACACTTAACCTTTGGACACTTAAGCCTGCAGTATAGTCTGTTTTTAGCGTGTACGTGAACGTTTGTGCACGGTCAAACGCACAGCCTTGCAAAGTATAGTTAATTTTAATCGTACGCGTTACACAGATGTTCAACGCATGCGCATTGCGACAAAATGCAATGCATCTCCTGGGCTACATACTACATAGACCTGTTGGTGCATGCGCAAACTACATGTACAATGTACGCAAGGTATCAAAAATTTGCGGGTATGGTACAAGTACTCGTATATTGCATCATCCGCACTGTCACAGAACGTACTGTACGCGTAAGAAATAGCCTTTAGGCCACATGTAGAAATGTATGAATGTCATTGCATTACATAAAAAACCTCAAAGTCACAATCTGAGCTCTTCGAATGTAAACATAACAGACAATTAAAACTCTTTCCCGCCAGCAACGGTTCCCTGTCAATGACGAGTATTTCCGGCTTTTCGCAATACCGCTACTATCCACCAGGTGGCTCTTCTGCAACGTATAAAACCCGGAAGTATCGCCCTAGGGCAAATGACTGTATGTCCGTGTAAGTTTTGAGGACCGCTCCGCATCTGATCTCTATCAAAACTCCTTCACAGAAATGGAATTATCTCAGCTTTTGCTCAAAATGTGGTGTTTTTGAAGAAACCTACCCATATCTGAGAGGTGATAAAAGAGAACTAATGAAGGTAGGATGAAATGTTTTTTTTTGTTTGTTTGTTTGAAAGCAGAGGGTCTATTCTTTCATTTAATATATTTTATGTTTATAAATTTTAAGTAGAACATTTTCTGAAAGGCATTAAACTTTTGTGAAAAGCATGAACAATGCTGGCGCTAGCTGGCAACTTAAAAAAAAAAAACGCTGGCGGGGAAAGAGTTAATAGAAATGTAAAGCTGACAAATAGTAAAAAGTAAATATTGTAAACAAAAATAAGGATATATAAGGACCTGTGTGTGTGTGTGTGTGTGTGTGTGTGTGTGTGTGTGTGTGTGTGTGTGTGTGTGTGTGTGTGTGTGTGTGTGTGTGTGTGTGTGTGTGTGTGTATATGCAGGAATACAGATACACTTTGGAAAACATTTTTCATAGCTGGCCCGATGACAATAACATTTCTATTCGGCTGTCTTGTTTGATAAATTTCTTCATAACGTTTAAACAACTGTACATTTCATTTTTGTTTATTAGATTCCTATCCTGAAACACACTCCCAACCAAGCTAGGCATCATTTCTGCTGGCATAGAAGAGATTCAGTCACGGGCATATCTACTTATGAAGCACGCAGTGTCCTCGTGCCTAAAGCGGTAATAACCTCATCAATAACATGAAGTGATAAGACTTTGATGAATATCATACTCACAGGTGAAAACCAAATATTTGATTTGTCCACCAAATGAACATTTCCTTAGAATAAACCTACCTAAGGCTATTGTTACAAAAGTGTTACTTCGGTTAATTAGATAAGACAGATTTGACATCAAACTTATTTAACTTAATGGGGGAAAATCAATTATTAATTACCAAAAAGTTTTAATTTGGCTGTAATCAATAGATCTCTTATTAAAGCGGTTGTTTTTCGTGATCCCATTTTTCAAACTTTAGTTGGTGTGTAAGGTTGCTGTTAGAGCATAAATAATGCCTGCAAAATTGAAAAGGCAAGTGATATATTTAATTTAACAGAATTCGCTTTTTAAACACTACAGAGAACATCCGGTTTATACTACAGCCCTTTACTTCCCGGTTGAATGATGTCAATATAAAAGTTTTTGGCTAAACTCCGCCTACAGGAATATGCCAGTCGTCAGCTAAGCTAAGCCGCTGTCATGGCGACTTTAAGGATGGGTGGCATAGTAGGTAACACTGTTGTCTCACAGAAAGAAGGTTCTTGATTCGAGTTTACAAAAATGCACGGTATGTGGAAAAAAATGTGTTTTAACCATAGACCATGCAAATACATTTTATTAAACCAAATACACCAAATATTTTTTTTTAAGCAATGAAATAGGTGCTCTTTAATATTTCAAGTATCGATATACTTAATGTATATTTACTTAAAGGATTAGTCCATTTTCTTAAAAAAATCCAGATAATTTATTTAACACAGTGTCTTCAAAAATGTTGATGTCTTTCTTTGTTCAGTCAAGAAGAAATTATGTTTTTTGAGGAAAACATTCCAGAATTTTTCTCTCTTTTTTTTTTTTTGGGCCATTTTGCCTTTATTGATAGACAGTAGATTTTAGAGAAGACAGGGAAGTACAGGGTGGAGAGGGGTTTGGGATCGGCAAAGGACCTCGAGCCGGGATTCGAACTCGGGTCGCCGGAAGTGCGTTTGCACCATATGTCGGAGCGCTGCCCACTACACCATCGGCTCCGACGAATTTTTCTCATTTTAATGGACTTTAAGGGACCCCAACACTTAACAGTTTTAATGCAGTTTAAAATTGCAGTTTCAAAGGACTCTAAATTATTTCAAATGGGGCATAAGGGTCTTATCTAATGAAACGATTGTCATTTTTGTCAAGAAAAATTTAAAAGATGCACTTTTAAACAGGGCTCTGAACCGGTTCAAGGAACGAAAGATTGATATTTTTTTCGTTTTTAAGCCCTGCTTTTAAACCACAACTTCTCATCTTCCTCCGGCTGTGTGACGAGTCAGTGCGACCTCACGTAACACGTCATCACGTCAAGAGGTCACGGATGACGTATCAAAACTACACCCCAGTGTTTACAAATGTGGAGAAAGAGGACCGTTCCGACGCTGTTGTATATCGAATGATACTAATTAATTTCTTTGTGGTTATTGTTTAAAATGGTCCGCAAATGTGCATTTCATATATGTAACACGTGACCTTTTGACACCATTACGCAATTACGTGAGGTCGCGTTAGCGCATCACACAGCTGGAGGAAGAAGAGAAAGAAGTTCTGGTTTAACGTGCATTTTTTTTTTCTTGCCAAAAATGACAATCGATTCGCTAGATAAGACCCTTATGCGTCGTTTGAAATCGTTTAGAGTCTTTTAAAACTGCAATTTTAAACTGAATTAAAACTGTTAGGAATTGGGGTCCATTAAAATGAGAAAAATCCTGGAAAGTTTTCCTCAAAAAACTAAATTTCTTCCTCGACTGAACAAAGAAAGATATCAACATTTTGGATGACATTAGTAAATTATCTGGATTTTTTTTTAAGAAAATTGACTAATCCTTTAATGCCACAAGAGGCATGTATTTTTGTATACACTGTTTTGAATAACATCCTCAAAACAGTTTTTTACTTAGTTTAAAGAAAAAAGTGTAAAAGAGCTGAACACTGAAATCAAGTGTAATACATGATCATTTCACAGGCACAGCTGCTGTCAATCTAAAAGTGCACCTTGCAAAATGCTCATAAACTGCTATTGAATTTAATGTTTAGCCCTCTTACACTTTACATTTGTAAAGTTCAGCTGTATCTGTCTGTTTCTATCCTTGCAACATTTTAACATATACCTTTGCCATGTATTTTTCTCCTGATGTACTTGCCCTTTCAAATCCCATTTCATGTGAAATTGATTTCATTTTTTACATTGATGCCATATTTCTTATCAATAAATGTGCTTTCATCAGTGGCTTTCCCTGTCTGGCTCTCCCTGACAAACGTGAGAGTGATGAAGGCCCTAAAAGAGGCTTTAATCTCTCGAGCATTCCTAATGAGTTTTTCCTCTACAATTATTTGATAAGACCAGAGACAGGCCTGTGGGCACTGTGAATGATCTAGTACCTGTGCAGATCCCACACATGCACGCATGTTCATGCTTGCTTACATTTACATGTGTCCATCTCCTCAAAGAAAATGAGCGTGCAATGCATAGCGGTTATATAAAGTCACTAGCACAATAGAAATTGTACACAGCAGACAGATGTACTGTAAACACATGCAGCGACTAACCACGCTGAGGCCAAGCTGCTCCCGTCGGAGGTAATCGAGATTTCTGTGCTCCAGGCTGGCCAGGTAATGCTGCAGACGGGAATAGGTGTACGGGTAGCAGTAAGCGAACTGATAAACGTCATCTTCGCGGTCAAAGCAGAAGGCGAACGACATCACGTAGTTCCTCCGGTGGTCGGGGCAGCGGTAGTAATACACATTCTTGGCGGGCAGTCTTTGCCTGTGACAAAAAATAAAGATAACATGACATCAAAATTGACTCTATTTACTTTCTAAATAAGCATCATTGATCAGTTCAACAGTGCTTGTAAAAATATAGGGTTACTATTTGATAAAAGAATATGAATATGTATTTGTGAAACTTTTCAACTGATGGAAACAACACTGTGTGGGTGGGGCAAAATAATATGAATCACTTTAGAGAGGGCAAAGGAGAAAAGACAGGGTGAGAAAAAATAAGGAATAAACACTTGCAGGCCGATCAATGTGAAATGCAACTCCCCTGCATCCCGTATAGTCACTCGCATTACTGTTGTTTATTTAAACACTCAGCTTCTCTTTCTCACCTGTCCTTTAAAAAAAGGCAGATGATGAAAAGATGGTGAGACAGAGAGAAAAAGACAGAGAGATCATATAGAGATGCTATCTATATGTCAATACCACAGATGCTCCTATGCAGCCACAGATAAGCAAAAAAAAAACTGTCTATTTAAAACCTACAGCCCTACAGTCACACTTTGTTCTACTCTTCTCTTGAACCTTACATACATATGATGTGCACTGTTTACGCAAGTGTCTTTGCCAAAATATTTAATAGTTTAATGTGATCTGTACAAAGCATGAAGGAGGGTTCATCAGTGTCAAGTTGTTGTACTTATCCTATAGAAATAAATGAATTCCCATAGTTATTCAGGTTATGTGCCGGCCAAATGAAGCTCAACAGATGTTGTGTTATGGATAACAGGATAGTGACCCAAAGCAAAGTAGCACATCACCCACAGAAGACCATACAAATTTTGGAGTAGCCCAGTCACTTGAGACTCACCCCTATCTGTTTGGGATGGTTTGGTATGACCTCAAGAGAGCCATTCAGAAAGCACAAAGCAAATTGCCCATTTTAGTTTAGTTTAGCATCACATGAAATGTTTGGTGGAGGTTATTGATGCCAAAGGAAGGTCAACCACATGCTTTTCCCATCCTACACTGTTGTGAATGGTTATATGCCCTGTTTCTGAAATCGCATACTGTGAAAGTATGTATTGAAATAGATGAAGTATGGACTATTAAAAGATTACTCCACTTTCATAAAAAAATCCAAATAACTTACCCCCCCCCATGTCATTCAAGATCTTTGTTCAGTCAAGAAGAAATTAAGCTTTTTGGGGATAACATTTCCAGATTTTTCTCCATACATGGTCTTTAGTGGATCTCATCGGTTTACAGTTTCAATGCAGTTTAAATCCAGCTTCAAGGGGCTCTAAATGATCCCATCCGAGGGTATCATTTAGCCAAGCGATCAAAGTACTTATCGTGTCATGCGCCAGCATGACTTTACCTATTACGTAATCACGTCGAAAGGTCACGCGTCACATATGTGAAACGCACACTTGCCGGCCATTTAAAACAATAAACTGACACAAAGACAATAATTAGTATCATTCCACATACAACAATGTCGAAACAGTCCTCTTTCCCACACTTGTAAACAGTGGAGCCATAGTTTCGCATACGTCATGTGTGACCTTTCGATGTGATTACGTAATACGTGGTCTTGCTGGCACATCACGGTACATTCACACGGTGCGAAAGCGTTAATGCTGGACGGAAGGCTTGTCTGAAACGTGGCCAACAGCCAATCACAGTGGCCACAGCACATGCTTTGGTCTTCCATAAACGTAATTGGTTGGCTCTGCCTAGGTTATTTGCATAAGGCGATCTGATTGGCTGACGCACGCAAAAAATGTTCAACTTCTGCCACGAGCAAAGGCACTGACGCGGCGCCGACGGATCCACAATTCAGTTCGGCAACGCATGACGTCAACCATTAAAAGTGAATGGGAAGCGTTAACGCTTCCGCCCCATGTGAATGTTCCATTAAGACAAGAAGTTGTGATTTAATGGTAGTTTTTTTTTTTTTTTTGCAAAAATTACGATCTTTTCGATTGACAGAAACATCTTGGATGACATAGGGGAGTAAATTCTTAGATTTTTTTTATGAAAGTGGAATATTCCTTTAAAACCCCACATTCTCTATATAGTATGAATATGGGTAGTATGAAATTCGGACGTAGTACTGTACATGTACATGTTAGTACATCACGTTGTAACACTTCTCAAAATACTAAGTAATGCCACACAAAAGAAATTGAGGGACCAGAGACCATTGCTGTTATGTGAGTCATATATATAATATATTAAATTCATTCATATGTAGACATGTACATCCAAGTAGGAACAGGCATGAGTAGAAAACACATAATCATTTAGTCCAGAAAGTTTCAGTATCAATTCAGTTCATAGATAGTCCAATGAAATTAGTCCCTTGAATATACAGTGTTCAGTAAATCAGTACCAAAGCATCTTAGCTTGCTTCTGAAGACCTTGAAGATGTCACAACCAGCGTGAGTTGAATAAGTTGCTTGTAGAATCCCTTAATCCTGAGTTGCTTATATTTGCCTTTTCCATGTGCTCACATGATAAACCTCTATACAAACAAACAATTAATAGAAGTGCTACCAAATTACCACACATATTCAGATTTACAAACTCAACAAACAATGTACACATTCTATTTACAATATATTTACTTACGTTTGAGTATTAGAACAACAAGTTCCTCAAACAGGTTACAAACACAGTGGCAAACAAAGCCGAGAAAGTTTTCCATGTGACAACACCACTTCCTGTCTAATGCTTCTTCTCTTACCCTTTTGAAGCTATCAGGCCACCCTGTACTCAGAGCGCCCCCCTGTGCCCGGGTTAAGCATAGACCAAAAAATATATATATATATATTCTGGAACTTAAGTAACAGTATAACTGTTACACACCCGTCCCCTCAAAGAAAATCTTTAAACAGTTCCATAGAACCTCTTCATTTTTTCAACATGGTAAGTATCCCTTTGATTTGAATTATCCAACATCAATACTCTGTAATTAACATTATTATACCTTTTTAAGATTTTTGCAGGACCTTGCCACTTTGGAGCTAGTTTGGCCATGAAGGAATTAGCAGCACTAGACAGAGGGTGAGTGAGAACCCAAACCAAATCTCCCTCTTCAAAAGACTCAGATCTTCTGCGTCTATTGTAGTATTTGGCTTGTCTTTCTTGAGCTTGGCTAGTCCTGTTCCTCACGTGTTCTAGAAGAGCTCTCTGCTTTTCCAGTGTGCTGTGGGCTACATGATCAGGATTGGGTGGCTTGTGGATTAGTCTCTCTAGTGGACCCTTCAACTTGCGTCCTAGTGCGATCTCGGCCGGAGTGAGATCAGTACTCTCTTGCCAGGCTGAGTTGATTGCATACCTGAATTCAGGAATCCACTTGTCCCATTCCCGGTGGTTATCATGAACATAAGATGCCATCATTGTCTTTAAGGTTTTGTTAACCCTTTCAGTTAGGTTGGTCTGAGGATGATAGGCTGTGGAAAGCTTTTGTACTACTCCCCATCTTTTGCAAGAGTCATTAAGTAACTGAGACGTAAACTGAGGTCCACGATCCGAAACTAAATATGCTGGAGCTCCCCACCGTGTGAACATTTCTTTAGTCAGAATGTTGGCTATGAGGTGTGTTTTTGCAGAACGTAGAGGAAAAAGCTCTACCCACTTACTACAATAATCCACAAAGACTAACAAGTATTCATTGGACCGTACACTTTTTGGAAAAGGACCCATCAGATCTACTCCCAACATATGTCCCGGTTCCACCACTGGGGTTGATTGCAGCAATCCTGACAGCTTCGCAATCCTTGGTTTATAGGCTTGACATGTCCTGCACTGAGTGCAAAAGTTCCAAACATCTTTACGAACCTCAGGCCAATAGACATTGTCCAGTAATCTCCTTAATGTCTTCATTCTACCCAGGTGTCCGCTCAATGGATTGGAGTGAGCAAATTGCATAAAGGCTTCTCTTAGTGATGTGGGTATGATCAACTGGTAAGTACATCCAAGCTGCTTGTCGGGTACTCTCCGAAATAAATACTCATTCTGTATGATGTATGCCATGCGGTCAGTGTCTGAAGCAGGTTGTTTGGCCAAATCCCACATACCCTGTAATGAAGAATCCAGCTTTTGGGCCTTCCCTATCTCATCCCAGCTGACAGGTAAGTTAGAATCTGGTTTGTTAGGTTGACATAATACGATGTGGCCTGTTAATTCCTGTATTGGTATGCCTCTGGAAAGAGCATCGGGTACCACGTTACAGGATCCCTTACGATACTTCACCGTGAAATTGAAAGCTTGCAGCCTTAAAGCCCACCTGGTCAAACGTGATGAGGGTTTGGGGTGATTAAACACCCAGGTCAAAGCAGAATGATCTGTGAGTACTTCGAAATTCCTTCCTTCCAAGTATTGTCTCCACCTCTCTACAGCCCACACTACTGCTAAACATTCCTTTTCTGCAGTAGAATACGACTTCTCTGCTCCATGCAGAAGTCGTGAAGCATAGGCAATGACATGTTCTAAACCATCGAACTCTTGGGTTAGTACAGCTCCCAGTCCTATATCACTAGCATCTGTCTGTACCTTAAAGTCCTTGGTGAAATCAGGTGGCATTAAAATAGGTGTTTTTTGTAGGGCCTCTTTGAGATCATTGAATGCATTTTGACATTCTGCTGTCCAATTCCAAGCGACATCCTTAGCCTTCAGTGCATGTAACGGTGCTGCTCGTTCTGAAAAATGGGGAATGAAGCGATGGTACCAACTTGCAAGACCCACAAATCTGTGCACTTCTTTGACATTCCTAGGTTCAGGAAAATCTTGAATAGCTTTGACCTTAGAAGCTTCAGTACGTACCCCTTCCTCAGAAACTACATGTCCTAGATAAGTGATAGTTTTTTGCATCATAGAACATTTCTTGAGGTTGAGTGTCAATCCTGAGATTTCCAGCTTTGCAAAGAGTTGTTTGAGATGTTGAAAGTGGTCTGGAATGGTTTTCGAATATACCACAATGTCATCGAGATAGACGAAACAAAACTTTCCAAGGTATTCTTTCAGAACATTGTTCATGAGCCTCTGAAATGTAGCAGCAGAGTTTTTAAGGCCAAAGGGAAGACGGAGAAATTCAAATTGAGCATTTTTGATCACAAAGGCTGTTTTCTGAATACTATCCTCATCCATTCCTACTTGCCAATAACCGGATTTAAGATCTAAAGTACTGAAGATGGTTGCTCCATACAAGGACTCTAGAATATCTTGAATTTGGGGCATTGGAAATCCATCCAATGGAGTTTTGGAATTCAGTGCTCTGTAATCTACACAAAAGCGGGTGCTACCATCTTTCTTAGGTACCAGAACCACTGGGGCTGCCCAAGGGGAAACAGAAGGTCTTATAATTCCTCTGTCCAGCATGCTTTCCACTTCCTTTTCTATAAACTTTTGCTTGTCTACTGAAACAGGGTAGGCTTTCTTACGTACAGGTATCTCATTGAGGGTATTGATCCGATGACGAATCAAAGTGGTGTGCCCTAAAGAATCTGTACACACAGTAGGCCAGTCAAGCATTAGCCCTTCTAGCTGACGTTTCTGTGCTTTGGATACTTCAGCTTGATCCGTTATCTCCTTTATGGTGATATGAGAGGTGGAAGGCGTTGTTATTGAGGGCAGTGCAATATGTAGGCTAACTGAGGGTGAAAGTGAAGAAGCTATGAAACAATGACGTGTATCACCTTCTTCCGGTAGAGTGTAAGTGGAGTTCTTAAAATCAAGATTGATCCCTGAAGTTATCAAGAATTCGAGTCCTAGAACAATTGGAAAGGTCAAGTCATTGTCCCTCATCACATAGGCCTTTAGAGGATACTTGTGTCCATGGACTGTACCCTGCCACATTATTTTACCTACAGCCGTCTGTAGATACCCATTCGCAAGGGAAAACGACTGTCCTCTACTTGACTGCAAGATTTCATGATTTGCTTTCAGCTGTCTCCAACAGGACTCCTGCAGTAGTGAATAAGTGCTCCCAGTATCTAATATTGCTTGATATGTTTGTCCTTTGATGGTTATAGGCAATGTTAATGTAGTTATTACTCTTCCATCTTTCTCGGAACATACAGCTATATGTGGATTACCTTGTCGTCCTCTGTTCGACTTGTTGGTGTCCGCAGGTTTAAAGGATGTTTCCTGGTGCCTCTGCCTCCAGAAGGCTCTCTCTTCACCAATATCTCTCTCCACAAGTGTTCCTACACGCACCAAATCATCTACAGTAGTTACAGTACCTCTTAAAATGCTGGCTATTCTTGGATTGCAGTTCCGAAGCATTGCCTGTAGGATCTCTCGTTCTGTCATAGCAGGTTTCAATCTCAAACATAACGCTCTATACTGAAATGCAAATGTCCTAATGTTCTCATCCACTCTTTGTTTCCTCTCCCGTATCCTCCGTTCTACCTCTACCTCGTGATCATCAGACAGAAAAGATTGAAGAAAAGCAGCTTTGAACTCTGCCCATGTTCTCACTTTCTTCTTCTCAGCTACCCACCAGTCTTTAGCTGTGTATGTTAGCACAGAAGGTAACATAGACAGAATTTCAACATCACTCAAAGGTTGTACTGCTAGATATTCTTCACATCGTTCTAGGTAGGCAATGGGATCTTCATTTTCTAGACTTCCAAACTTTGGGAACTCTATTTTTATTGGAGTTTTACAATGGATAGGGCGAAAGGAACTATGGGCTCCTAATACTGAACTGAAATCTGGGGTAGATGTGCCTCCCTTTGAAGACAGAATCAATGCTTTTAGTTGACCATCTCTACGCTTCAAGCAATCCATAATTGTTCGTCCCAGTTCCTGGACTTTTGTTTCTATCGTATCCTTTGTGTGGTTACATTCATCCCTGAACTTAGTAGTTAATGTATCTTCCAATTGTTGCAGCTGTATGTGAGAGTCTTTTTGTTGATTTAACATATGTTGCAAATGTTGTAACTGACTTTCCAAAGAAGCCATCCTATTATTTTGCTCATGTAACTCTTGATGCAGACCTTTAAAATGTTCAATGGAGGAACTTTCCAATGCATCTACTTTAGCTTCAATTTTATGCATTCTGGATGCCATGATCATTGTTAACAAACTTTCCTCTTCCTCGTCTGGAGGAGGTGGTGGAGGTAGCATCAAATCATCATACTCACATTCCTGTTCTTCATTTTCAAAATATAAACTACTGAAGGACTGAATAAGATCCTGCATGGGTTCACGATGAGTAGTGAAAGGCTCGGTAGAGTAATCTGTTGGTAAAGGTTGCTCACCCTCTGTCTCCTCAAAACAAGTGGCCATTTTTTATCCAATTAACACAGTGTTTAAAGTAATTCTAGCTTCTAGAACACATACTATTTTGTTGGTTATAAAACTATGACCCCCCAAACACGACTCACATAAGTTAATGCATGTATCTCATTCAGATCTAGTTGGTTTTACTAATAATTCTACTCAGGTCCCTGTTCGGGCGCCATATTTTATGTAACACTTCTCAAAATACTAAGTAATGCCACACAAAAGAAATTGAGGGACCAGAGACCATTGCTGTTATGTGAGTCATATATATAATATATTAAATTCATTCATATGTAGACATGTACATCCAAGTAGGAACAGGCATGAGTAGAAAACACATAATCATTTAGTCCAGAAAGTTTCAGTATCAATTCAGTTCATAGATAGTCCAATGAAATTAGTCCCTTGAATATACAGTGTTCAGTAAATCAGTACCAAAGCATCTTAGCTTGCTTCTGAAGACCTTGAAGATGTCACAACCAGCGTGAGTTGAATAAGTTGCTTGTAGAATCCCTTAATCCTGAGTTGCTTATATTTGCCTTTTCCATGTGCTCACATGATAAACCTCTATACAAACAAACAATTAATAGAAGTGCTACCAAATTACCACACATATTCAGATTTACAAACTCAACAAACAATGTACACATTCTATTTACAATATATTTACTTACGTTTGAGTATTAGAACAACAAGTTCCTCAAACAGGTTACAAACACAGTGGCAAACAAAGCCGAGAAAGTTTTCCATGTGACAACACCACTTCCTGTCTAATGCTTCTTCTCTTACCCTTTTGAAGCTATCAGGCCACCCTGTACTCAGAGCGCCCCCCTGTGCCCGGGTTAAGCATAGACCAAAAAATATATATATATATATTCTGGAACTTAAGTAACAGTATAACTGTTACAACGTGACATACATCGTCATAACAACAAATGAGCCGTTAACTTGGATATCATTTAACCGCGAGGAACAACTGCTTTCCTTACATATTTACATTTTAATAGAGCTGTGGTACCTCGTTCTCCTTCTTCTTCTTTGTTGGGTTACTCCTCTCTCGTAGCTCAAGAGACAGAAGGTGTTCAATGATTGCACACTTCAAAATCTTGCCAGAAGTACTGTTCCGGGTACTGTTTTTAATACTATAAATTCGGACAAACTACTCGCCTCCCCTATTTCTTTTCACCTACCATATAGTATGGTAGTACAGTAGGCGATTACCAACGTGATCTCACAAAGTTTCCATGGGATAGTCACAGAATTTTTTGCTAATTTTTCCGTGGCTCTCTCAGCCACTGAGCTTTTCTGTGGCATTCTGACGGATTGGTTACTTAGCTGCTTTTTTCAGACCAATGTCGCTTCGGTTTAGGGTTAGATTTGGAGTTTGCGTTAGTATGTTACTTTAAAGGAATAGTCCATTTTCTTAAAAGAAAAATCCAGATAATTTACTCACCACCATGTCATCCAAAATGTTGATGTCTTTCTTTGTTCAGTCCAGAACAAATTATGTTTTTTGAGAAAAACATTGCAGGATTTTTCTCATTTTAATGGACTTTAATAGAGCCCAACATTTAATACTTAACTTTTTTGAGCAAAATGAAATAAAAAGACATTAGGAAATTAGGATTAATTTTATTTAGGTTTAAGAGATCCTGCAGTTTCCTGCATTTGCTCAAGTGGAAGGGGAGTTTCCCCATAAAACTTGACACATCAGTTTACATTTTTATACAGTTTTTAATACTATATACACATTTCCTGTATTTTCTGGATGTATTATATTAAAGAGACTGAGAAAAAATTCTATATGATCACTATAACATTGCAAAAACAACAAATCTAATTCTGGCATGGTTGCCTAAGACTTTTGCACAGTACTGTACATACATTATATCTAGCAAGCTAGATGGATGCAGCGTTGTGATTGGCTGTTTAAGAGGACAAGCCCAATCCAGATATATAGTAGATAATAAATACACTAAAGCTATACAGAACTTTGTAAATGATATCAAAACAACATAACATCAGACACACTGCAGCATAAAGAGACACACATTCCCAGAGTCCTGGGCTGCATGTACAGATTAAGTGGAGCGATAAGCTGAAAGTGAAATTGTTTATTCTCTGCAGAGGAAAATAAAGCAAATGAATGATCAAACTGAGAATTCATCTGGGTAGACGGGCTTTTTGCTATCTCTGTGTGTCTCAATATAACATTCATGTAGCAACAGTAAAACTCAGCTTTGTAAGTCATTTTTACAAATACCCACCCATCACAGTCTATCACTCTAACAGGGTTAGCTGCTTATGCTTGCCTATGTTTGACCAGGTTCAAGGTTCAGGACCTGCGTCAGTTCGTCATGCACCCCAACCAGGTACACACACACACACTCTCACACACATGCACACGTTTCTCCTCACGCAGGGTTAATGAAACGCTGTGACACCTCACTTTATTTTTTTATTTATTTGTTTGAGCATTATCCCAGTTCCTCTCCAGCGTTTGACCTTGTTGGCTACTGAGCGAGTCGGGGCTATTGATTTTAATTACCCAGCGGGAATTTACTGCTCGCCTTTCCCGCGCCGCTGCGCCACTATTGGTCAGAGAAAATAGCTTCGGCGTTGCTCCTCTTGCAGTAGAGAGAGAGAGAAAGAGAGAGAGAGAGAGAGAGAGAGAGAGAGAGAGAGAGAGAGAGAGAGAGAGAGCGCTTGGCGAATCTTGAACCTGGCGGGCGATTTTCTATCTTTACTGCAATGCATCTTCTGTCCTTCCATCATTCACTGTTTCTCTCCTCTTGTTGTGGCTGCTGGTAATTTGTTTTATCTAAATGATAGTGGCCCATGCCTCTCTGTGCTGGTGGATGTGCTACACTGCCCCCCGTTCCCAAACACATTTATCTCGCTGTGCGTCTGAGGGGAAGCAAAAAAGGTTGGCACACAATAACCTACACACAATTCAGCTGTGCCCTGCTTCACATTCGCACCCCAACCCTAGGAACACACACAGCAAGGTGTCACTCTTTTAATACAAACAAAGGTCACCGCCTGGAGCTCAAGGTCAAACATTTGAACTTGTTAGACTTGTAAAAGTAAACTTTCTTTACCTTAAGGGCTATCGATGACCATGTATAGGGGTTTCTATTCGCTTGTGCTGTTAGCAAAACATCTGGGTTTGTACCGAGGTGTCATTCTCTATCCAAGCGCTTTTCAACTCCGCTAGCAAGAACACGACGGGCCTTTGAAGCTGCCGCGGCTGTCGGCTTCCCTCTGAAGGGAACTAGACGAAGGGGAAAATTGCTGGCTTTCATACGGAGCGGGACATCTTGTCTATATTCTCAAATCAATCAAGCGTAGAGGTCATCACAGTGGCTCCCGTTCCTCTGACTCTTTCCATCTCTCGCTCTCTTTTTCTCCCTCCCTTATTCCTCTAAGAGCACCGCCTGTCGTGTGTTTTAATGCTGTGAAGGTTAAATGGTTTCGAATTTCAGCGTGAATCTGTCAAGTGACAAAATTCTTCTCTCATCCTTCTGACAAACACAGGATCAATTACATATGCGGATATTACATCACGATATATTGGACGTTGAGATCATTTCAGCCTCTAAGAAGTAAGTGCATGCTATATAATTACTGTCTAATGCTTAAAACAGGTATTCCTACTTTATGTATTCATTGTTGAAGATTTTATACTCTCTCAGTTTTCCACTGTAATGTGAGCGGTGGAGGGAGTGGAGTGGTCCTCCTGTGATTGATCTATCATTTGGGGCATGAATCAGACTGGAGGAAAGCACTGGATGGCACTGTTACTAAGCAACCTCACTTGCTTTGTGGTCGAGCTGTCCATGTGCGATGGTATGTTTGAAATTAGGGTTTATTGGCGTGCGAGTTGCCTGTGTGATTCTCTAAATAGCAAAAAGCATTGGAGGCATGTGGATGATCACAGCTAGGGCCCTCATTGGTCCATGTGGGGACTCAGGAAGTGCACAGGATGCGCTGGTGGTGCAGAATAATGCTACACCGTAAAAAATCCTTGTTGAACTTAAATTTAAGCCATTTGAAACTGCAATTCATTTCAAATTTATATACTAGTGAGAAGTTGCCATAAATTTAAAAAAATGCTAATTCAACTTTATTTTTATAATTTATAGTAACTCCGTACTAGGGGTGGCATGGTTAACAAAGCCTACGGTTCGTATCGCGGTTTTAGGGTCATGATTTTCTATGAAAGCTGGAAAGCTGACTTGTTGCCTCGCTGACTAGTGAAAACGCATTCGAACACCTTTTATAGGCAGCATGACGAAATTCTGTTTGAAATATAAACAGCGAGTGCCTATGTGATACCTTATCCCATATTTGAAAACTGCAATACTAATTTCTCGCTAGAAAATGCAATCATAATATGTAAAAAGTAAAAATATAACTTCATTTGCACTAAATTTGTGCTTTCTTTGCTGCCATTTTATTTTTTCGAACTCGACCAGGCTCGACCAATCACATTCCCCACGCACAGCCACACATAGAATTATGGGACATGATGATGAAGGTATCTCAGAAGACGGGAAGTAAACCAAACATTGAAAACAGGGGGGCCTTGATGCCTTCGAAAGTTATCCCCAAAAGAGTGTTCGGACGCAGCCAAAGACTTATTTGTGTATGGTTGCCAGTTGCTCTTCTGGTTGCTAGATGGTTACTTTCTGGATGGATTTTAAAAGGGGAGGGGGGGTTCAATGTAATTTCATTCATTCTGACTTATTAACACAGTTATAGAGTTGTTTCCTCATGCTAAACGTATGCAAAGTGTCAAAAAAGCAGTTGGGCCTGTTACAGAGTATTTCTGTGCCGAATGCACTTCGCCAGGGTTCGTACAAGCTTCAGAAAGTCTTTTTATTACGGATCCAGCTGACGTTTCAGGGGTTTCTATACGTACACTTTTTTATGGGCACTTTCCCCGGGAAACCCCGCCCACCCATCAATCAGTGGGAGATGCTAGAACTTACAAACATCACATCACACGACAGCTTTGTTTAATTTCAAACTCAACAATGGCACGAAAGAAGAAGTGTGTTTTTGGATTTAAGGAGAAGAAAGCCAGCCTTATGGAAACAATGGATATAGTTTATTATGCGGGGTAGCAGCGGAGTTTTGCGTGTGTGTGTTTGATGCGCTGGATTTCATTGAAAAGTCTCAACAGGGTCATGAGTTGCATGAGGTAAGTAAGACTTCTGTCTTATGTTGGAAATAGTCGTGTGCATATTATATAAACGACACGAACATGTAGTGAATCATAAATTATACAGTGTTATAGTGTTGCATAACTCATCCTCGCTCTTCCCGCGGTAGTTACTCCTCCTTCTTTATTTTTTCGTACGTTATCGGAAATAATCGGTAAAGCTAATCTTTCTTTTATAAATCTGATTAAACTAAAGACTCTTCGGCGATATAAAGGATGTCATACTACTCTATAGGTACTCCAGATTAACATCAGAAATGCAGAAACAGCGTGTTTTATGTGAGCTTTAAATAAGACCTCTTTGAGATTCTGATCCCTAGATATTGCTAATACATTTACATTATATGTGCTTTTATGTATTTGACAAAAGCTGAACCACCTTGGAATCGAACCTATGATCTTGTGCGCTGCTATTGCAATGCTCTACCAGCTGAGCTACAGGAACAAGAAGGTAAGCAATAATTTCATTTTCAATTTTGGGAGAGCTATCTCTTTAACATCAATTCCAAACTAGATTTACAGTACACGCCTGTACCAATTACTCTAGCAGATTTATACTTAACTCTCATTCAGAGAAAGCACCTGCACTAAAATGAACTTCAGGGGGCTACTAATGTTTCTTACACTACACCGTTTCATTTTACTAATGCTAAGTGAGTCTGTAGGGGTTTAATAAGCAGTGGCAGATTAACTTTGAGCCTATCGTGATTTATATATCAGATCACTAGATCGAGAGGCATACTGTAGTAGAGTTTTTGCTGGAGTGTTTATTGGTATTTGTTTGTATATCGAGTGCTATCATGGTAAAAACATGCTAAGTGCGTGCACACACACAACACACAAAAACACACAATCGCATATTAGATTCTGAGCTGCAGTGCTCTTCACAAGCGCAGGGGGACACATGTAATATTAGCGCTTAGAACCCTGGCCATCACGCTGCCTTCACAGCTCGTAAATCATCCACTCATTACAGCTCAGATCATAAACGTACACCCCAGAGAGAGAGAAAGAGACAAACTCTCGGGCTAATATATTCCAACCTAGCGCTCTTTACGACTGCTGCCCGACAAGAAAGAAAAAAAGAGTGTCCGGGCACCTCTGGGGTGATATTTGGCGGATAAGGCTGGAACATCAAAACAGCGCCTGGGACATTCAAATGCGCCACGACAAACTGGTCTATCTTCAATAAAAGAAAAAACTAAGACAGGTTACAGATATTCCCAGGTGGGTCTGTGTTTAGATTAGGAGTGAGATTAAGCGTTCTGCATACGGTGGTGCTGGAGAGATTTGAAATGTATTGGACAAAATATGAGGGAATTGTTGCACCATTGGTTGTAGAAGCAAAAAGGCTAAACAGTAAGTGTTTAATCAATATAGCAGTTCTGCATAGGACACATAAATGCTATACTGATCCATACAAACACATCCTGACATAAGGGATGCTTTAAACAGCAGTGTACACACTCACAAAAAGCTGGGTTGTTCACTGTAAAAAAAAAAATGCAGAATTGACCCTCAATTGGTCCTTGGGGTCTATATGACCCCAATCGATAATTTCATTAGTTAAAAAAGTGGTCCCCTTTATGTCAGAGATATAAAATTTTGTGACTTTTTCTAAATAATCTTTCAAAACATGCACAAAAAACTGGTCTTGATTCGATTGTTCTGAAGGTATGTAAAAAAATTATTGGGGACCCCAATTGAAAATGAATGGGAAAT
Source organism: Paramisgurnus dabryanus (assembly GCF_030506205.2). NCBI lineage: Eukaryota > Metazoa > Chordata > Actinopteri > Cypriniformes > Cobitidae > Paramisgurnus > Paramisgurnus dabryanus. The sequence continues at coordinate 8,819,493 of NC_133347.1, forward strand.
GCACATTTAAAAAAAAATCCATGTCAAAAAATAAATCAATAAATCCAGCATATTTTCATTGGACGCACGTGCAGTGACACAATACGTGTCTGGTACGAACTTTACTTCCCGTTTCATTTTTGTTAATGGTCTGACTAGTCGCTAACTCTCGGGCTAATATATTCCAACCTAGCGCTCTTTACGACTGCTGCCCGACAAGAAAGAAAAAAAGAGTGTCCGGGCACAAAAAACTGGTCTTGATTCGATTGTTCTGAAGGTATGTAAAAAAATTAAAAATTGGGGACCCCAATTGAAAATGAATGGGAAAGGCACATTTAAAAAAAAAATCCATGTCAAAAAATAAATAAATAAATCCAGCATATTTTTATTGGACGCACGTGCAGTGACACAATACGTGTCTGGTACGAACTTTACTTCCCGTTTCATTTTTGTTAATGGTCTGACTAGTCGCTAATTTGAACTCTTGAACAAATACCTCATCAAAACTAAAAAAATTGTTTGGTTTCCTAGGTAATCTACGTGTTTTTTATTTTGCTTGTTATATAAATAAAATATGTTTAGTACTTTGTTATTTATTCTTAGCGGAGTTCACCGGAAGTTATGTGTTGACCACGAAACCCGCTTGTTTATGTTGTTACTGCTCAAACCGTCTATAGATGAGAAGTAAACAAACAAAAAATTATATATTATATGTATTATTGAAAATGCAATTATGCTTTCAATTTTGGGGTCATATAGACCCCAAGGAAACGAGGACCATTTGAGGGTTAAGTTAATACCACTTCGCTAACTAAGCCATGTGTTCACATTATCAGGAAACACAAGAACTGATTCATATCCAATCGCACTTAAAGTGAGCAAGGCATAAATAAACTAGTCAACATTTGAAGTGGATCCAAAACGTTGATTAAATTAGTCAAGAACGGGTATTGGGTATTGGTTTTAAGACCACTTTTGATCCACTTCAAATGTTGGCTAGAGTATATAAATGCAATTTATATAGAGAAATCGCCTTCACTGACCAAGATGTACATCTCTGTACGTGTGCATTTAAGTGTGTTTTGTAAACTCTCACCTCGGCCAGCAGATGGCCATAGATGTGTTTAGGTGCTGAAAGTATCGACCCACCTTTTTCCCAAATTGACTCATATTGCATCATCACACTTAATAAAAAAGACGAAGAGAAAACATGGGCCACACCCCGCCTGTCTGCACAGCGAGGTGCATGTGACCCTTTTTTCACACTCACTAATGCGTCATTGGTATAATACTCCAAAACACCCAAATGCAGAGCTGCGTGTCCCAGGTGGCTCATCCCATCTGCGGCAGGGATGTAATGGTGTGTGTGTCACAGAGAGAAAGTGTGTATGGTGTATGTGTAGTGAGCCACAGGCAGGCCGAGAACCAGCGTGGTGAAAGCCGTTAATATCATGTGAGCGTGTGTGTGTGTGTTTGGATATGTGTGACCCCACGGTGGGTAAGTAACTGCCCTGCTGCGCTGAGGGATGTCTTGGGTAATTATCATAGAGCAGATGAGACCTAAGAAGCCACCAACATGGCGCCATGCCCTCTCATGGGGCAAGGGGCAAAAAAATCACACAGGGCACACAGACGTATACACGGACTGTAGGGGTTGGAGCAGGTGTTGGTAAGAGAAAAGAGGGTAATAACAGCCAGACAGGGTGACGGCTAAGAGATGCCCTGGTGTGATCGTGCATGTGTCTGTTTACGTGGTGTTTTTTTGTGGTTTTGCAGACCTTCCCATCTGAGCACCTCTTTGCTCTAGAGGGACAGCTGAGATTACGAGGGCACAGCTGGTGCCGTCATAATTCCCATGACAAATTATTTATTTTGTTTGAATAAGAGAGTATTTTTCCATGATCAAATTTTTGGTTTTATTTGCAGAGACAACATTGCATTGTTTTTGAGACGAGACTTGTAAAGCAACTAAATTCAACTTGTGCTGAGCAAAAACAGATGGGAGGCTGGATTTGGGTGGTTGGTTTTCCAAACCAACTTTAGTTGAGCTCACTGAATTCATGCTTGAACAAACCCCTAAACCAGATTTTAAACTTAAAAGCATATGACTTCAAAGCTTGTGCTATAAAGATGAATTGTAATTCAAACCTTGTAGCTGGTTGGGGAGACATGCTATACCTGTATTTTTTTAAGTGTTTATGTTCAAGATTTTCACCTGGTGAGCGAGAAACCTATATAAAATCCCATAGAGTCACAATTAAAGAAAATAAATTCATTTGAATTCATAATGATGTGCGCTCTTTGATTTCGATCTTTAATCGACCATCCAAAACAAATGAATACATTAATAATCTGCTTATAAAGTCAGAACACTTGCAACTGCTAAGCAGGGTTGCCAGATTCTCACAGCAAAAACCCACCCAATCTCTCTCTCTCTCTCTCTCTCTCTCTCTCTCTCTCTCTCTCTCTCTCTCTCTCTCTCTCTCTCTCTCTCTCTCTCTCTCTCTCTCTCTCTCTCTCTCTCTCTCTCTCTCTCTCTCTCGGGACAGTTGAGATGTGTTGGCTGACTACATCAGCAGAGTAGGTGGAGTGGACTTCAGGAGACGGCCTGGCGCCAGACTGCACTCTATCCCCACTTACTGTCTATACATACACACACATGTGCATAATACTACACACATACTGATGCAACTGGTGAGACTGGGAAATGGACAAAGAGGGATGAGAGTTAATGCAAGAGAGATGGCAGAGATACAATATGAAATCTATCCACATTAGCTCCATTAAAAATGGGCATCGCATCGAGATCGTATACCAGCAGTATCACCCACTAGCTAATGTAGCCCCAGGCACTACTGGTATAAGGATGCTGGAAGCAGACAGGGGTTTACTGTTCTCCTAAACCCACATTATCACTTCTGATTTGTCTAAAAGTCCATTGACAAGTTCTTTTGGCAAAAACATCCTTAAATGCAAAATGCGATTATGCCTTCTGGAAAAATACAGTATTATATGGAAGTATTACTGGACACTGCAGGGTATGAATTTCAGCATTTCAGTGTAAAAGCTATTTAATTCATTGCCTACCGTGATTTTGATTACATATTGTTCTTAAAAATGGATAGTTTACATAACACATAGCGTAAATTAATATTAAAGTACCCCTGTAGTCTATAATTTTATCACATGACTCTTTGAGCATCATATAGCATATGTAAAAATATGTAATGTCTTTATGCTTTAAAGCAGCCTGAATGTAACTCTACACTCCTGCCTCATTTAGTATACGCAGATCTATGATTATGTGAGTTAGTCCGCGCCTCCATTCTTTTACTCCACCTCAGACCATAGATATAAATGTAAATAGATGCTAATATCGGCAGTTTCAGAAACATAACTGCTATGTCCGGTTTGACAATGCACTTTTAAAAACAAACGGTGCTAAATAGCACTAAAAGTGGTTCACTGGCTCGTAATCATAGGGGAACCATTTTAAGTGCCATATAGCACCACCTATGTAGTACCTGTGTAGCACCTGTGTAGAACCATATCTGGTGCTATAGTGGTGTTACCCCGGATGGTTCTGCATAGGTTTCTTTCTATAGTATATAGCACTAAAAATGGTTCCCTAATGATTACGAGCTTTTAGTGCTTTTTTTGAGTGATGCAATCTACGACTTGGACTATTGATCCACTTGTTTAACTGTGATGATATGATTGGTTACCTGTTTGTGATGTAGCAACCCGAGGCAGTTTTGAGACTGTCTTTGGAAAACTCCAATTTTATAAAGAATATACTTGTGTTGAATAATGAATTTGCACATGGTATGTCTTAAAGGGACATTCCATGATTTTACGCAGTAACCGAAAATAGTCCCCAGCTAGGTAACTTTTAATGTGACCGGCAAAGTTACATTAAAGGTTACCAAGCTGGGGACTATTTTCAGGTGCTGTGTAATATCATTGTGCCTGTTGTACCCATGGTACGGCAACAAAGTCCTTGATTATTACGCCAGAATGAAAGTATAGTTCCTAGGCATATCGGCCTAGAAAATCACAACTTTTAATTTTCTATTGGTCTTAGTACACAATGTAACTGCAGAAGAGTCAAGTTTTAAATAGGAAAAATATTGAAACTCTTTGGTCATTTTTGAGTGCGATGCTAATGGTCTAATCAGATTCAATTAATTATGCTAAGCTATGCTAAAAGTGGTACCGACAGACTCGGAGATCGGCTGAATGGATTCCAAAATGGTAAAACGCAGATGTTTAACTATAGAGGAGCTAGAAAACGGGCCTATTTTCAAAAGAAGTGGAGTGTTCCTTTAACTTCTTGAAAAGTACCCCACTCTAGCCCAAACCATGAAAAGACCTAAGGGTTGTTTTTACTAAACCGTCTAGATTTTACGCACAACTATGGTATCATTAGAAAGAAGACATAGCTTCATTTTCCAGGTTTCAAAATTAAGTTAAAAATTAAAAAAGTTATAGAGGCTAGAGTACATTGGAATAAAAAAAATTGCATAACATCTTTTTTATTACTAAACAACTTACTGATAAATATGTGTGTAAAACCTAGAAATGCAATGATCCCAAAGCCACAAGTCTAAAGAAGTTATGTTTCACGTTTAATGTCAATAGGCCCAAAAATGAGGTTCTTGCAAAGGTTTTGTAAGACTTGTGCCTTTTCAAAGTGCCAGTCAGCCCCAAAATAAAAGTCTTTTGTTTACATGCAAACACTTTCTTATTATTATTTATCCTTATGTTAGCATATAAAAGGCCATTTCCTCACCAGGAAATAAAATGTCACAAAAAGATAATTGGATTCGTTATCTAATTGGCTACATGTTCTGTTTATAAATATTTTCCATGAAGTCAATGGAGGAACGAGCAAGTCAGATGATGTCACGATTTTTGACGGCACTGTTTGGATATTATGTTTTATACTCCCGCCTACACGGGTTTATGTGTTTACTTGAACCTAAAGTGTAATCTCATATACAGTGTTACGACGTAAATAGTCCCCAGATATGTATATTCTATTCTATTACAAGATGTTTATGCGAAATCTGATGTAAACAACAGACTATATATCGATATTTTATGGATTATACGCATTTGTGGACAAAAATGGTCATTGGATGTATTCTAATAGACGGTTTTCAGGGGTTATTCACACATCTGAAACAGACTGGATTCAACTTGCGATCGCTATATCAACACAAAGGTATGAAGTCACGTTTATATTTTGCATGTTGTCATCTGGACTTTTGTCACAAAATACTACATTTAGGATGCTAGAGCATCTGTGTATCAAAACAGAGACCATACACTGATGCTTAACCCGTAGACCTTTTAAACGATGTATAGTAATGTTAATATTATTAACTCTTTCCCCGCCATTGACGAGATATCTCGTCAATTAAGAGAAAACGCTTCCCCGCCAATGACGAGATTTTCCGTCTTTCCGAAAACCGCTATTATCCACCAGGTGGCGCCCTTCCGCAACTTTTTAAACCCGGAAGTATTGCCCTATGGCAAGCTGCTGCATGTCCGTGTCTGTTTTAAAGATCACTCTGAATGGGATCTCTATGAAAAGTCCGTCACAAAAATGGAATTATCTCTGCTTTTTACTCAAAATATGGTGTTTTTGCAAAAACCTACCCATATTCAAAAGCTGATTGCAAAAGAACCACTAAAGGTAGGATGAAACGTTTTTTTTTTTTTTAAAGCAGAGGGTCTGTTCTTTCATTTGGTATATTGTATGTTTATATATTTAAAGAAGAACATTTTCTGGAAGGCATTAAACTTTGGTGAAAATCATGAAAAACGCTGGCGCTGGCTGGCAACTTTTTTTAAAAACGCTGGCGGTGAAAGAGTTAATGTTTGTAGACAGTAGGCTATATAGATATTGTTAGCAGCTGACATCATCCCGCCAACGAATTAGTGCACGGCAAGAGGTAAAAGCATAAAATCACCACATAGACATGAACAATAAAATTTTGATTTTCACCACAGGGGGACTTTAACATAATATTAACAGCTATTATTAATTCATAATATTAAGTTAATGATAAGAAAAATAATTTATTGTGCATCAAGTGATGTCTGAATACGGTAAATGTGCACTCAAGTGGGTGACATTAAATTTGGGTGAGTTGGTAAAGTTGGGTGATGTTTGCTGCTGTAATGAAAACAGAGATGAGCAGCAATGATGTCAGTGGTGTTTTCTGTCCACCACACAAGGTGACTCATGCAAGATCAAACCAATATCACACTTTGCTAAATAAGGTCTCAAAGGAAGTGATGTCAGCACAAGATGCTAAAAGCCAGCTTAAGGTCAGAGAGTTTATGACTAAAAGCCGGAGACAGAGAAATAAATGAAATCAAATGTAACACTCAATATGGCTGTAGGACTGGAAGCCCCACCCTTTAACAGAAAGAGACAATCAGCTTTTTTAAAGAGTTAGTTTAGTCTAGAAAAAGGTACACTTTTAAAAATAATAAAGATGCTACCAAAGGTCCCTTACACAGGTGCCACAGATTCACTTCCTTCGTGATTCAATACTAAAACACTCGAAAGCTTCATTCAGTTTTTGTGCTGCAAACAAACCTACGGCCAACATCCATAATCTGTGTAACGTTTCATTATCCTTTTTGTAAACTAGTTCAAATTTGTACGCCTAGAACTACCAAATTGGATTATTTTGCTCTATTTGTCCAAAACTAATGACACCGCCAAATTGTAAGTGTTTCATTCTAATCCTTGAATCTTTTTTGCATTTGTCAGGGCCTCCCCTATATGACTCTCTCTCTCTTCTTGTATCCTGTCCAGATCTGTAAACCATCTGTCCCTTTGGGGCGTCCCTGCCTGGCGCAGCTTGCAGCCTGTCTGACCATATCCCCGCTAGCAAGAGTGCCAGCTGCAAGTGTGCTCTCTGCATCCCTGTCTCTCTTTCCCACCCCACCCCATGCACCCCCCTTCGTATTTGGTGCCCACAACTAGACTGGTGTCTCCAGATGCCCAGGGGGGTGAAGGGGTTTGGGAGGGTATGCTGCCTCCTAGATACCAGATGCTGCCAATTAACTTCCCTGCCACCGATTCACAGGGGGAGTGTGCGTGGGTACACAATACTGGGGGGGGGGGGGGCATGTGGGGAGTCATTTGTGGATAGATGCATGTGTGTGTACAGGTTTTGGGCACATTTGTGATGGCCAGTTTTTAAAATGTCCTCAATAACTTGAGGTACAATTGTCAAAATGGTCAAAATTGGTCCCCGGCTGTCGCTGGGGCAGTACCCTTTTAAAGGTCCTAATGTACAATTTAGACACCGATATGTATACATTTGGTACTACTAATATGTACACTGTAAAAAGTGAAAAGTTGGTTCAACTTAAAATGTTACTGAAAGTACACAAAAATTTTGGTACAGCACTAATATGCACAACTGAGGTACTAATGTGAACTCTTTTGGTGCAAATGAGTACTTTTTGAAAGGGGGCTGCCCCATTGACAGCTAGGGACAATTTTTTCCGACGGTGTACCAACATTACAGTGTCAACAGGGTTGTGTAAGGGTTAGTGTCAAGGCAATAAATTACCTCATTTTAGCATTGCGGGAATATGAACAGTGGGCAAGGAATTTATTAAACTTTATCATTGTGTCAAACAGGCAGTCAGCAATAATTCATTTATTTTTTTTAAGGTAAGTGGTTGCAATCAATTTATTTAAGCATTTAAACAAATGTTTTATTTTTCAATTTTTTGTAAATTAAATGAATAATTTTTTTCAGTGTACAGTACTCGTATTTGTATACCTAAGGTGCAAAAACAAAATCAGCCTTTTTATTTTTAAGAGTGAAAAAATTAGATATACTCACATAGTCATAAAACTAAACAGTAAGTACAGCAAAACTAAAGAATGAGTAGTTGTGGCGCAAGAAATATTGACTAACCCTATCAGAAATATAATACTAATAAAAGTGTAGAATATGACCCCTTTAACTATTTATATTCTCATATATTGCTAAGAGAGACAGAGCAATATCTGTTGTGGGCCTGTTATAAAAGATAAATGGGTCAATCTCGTGAAGAAACGCTGGGGTCATTTTTCATACAAGAAAAAATGAAAATAAAGATGAGTAAATAAAAATAAGTTTCTTTATGTTTATAATTTTTATTTTAAAAAGCATGATCTCTGAAAGACAATGTTGACATTTGAAATCACCTAAACAAACACCCAATAGAATCTGGACCTTCTTTTGATAGACCCGCCCCACACATACGCAACCCAGGCAACGATGTTGTATAGTAGACACGCCCCTTACTGCTGATTGGCTACAAGTGTGTCTTGGTACTCGGCCCGACTCCCTTGCAAAAGTGTTTTTCCAAATTCATGCACCCCGCTTTTAAAGGAATAGTTCACACAAAAATCTTTTTTTTTTTCATAATTTGTGTAGTTCTTGGAGTTTTTTATTCTTCTAAACACAAAAGAAGATAATTTGCACACAGTTGACGGAACCTATTGCCTCCCATAGTATTTGTTTTTCCTCCAATGAAAGTCAATGGGTACCATTAACTGTGTGCTTAGCATCATTTATCAAAATATATTCTTTTTTGTTCAACAGAAGAACCTTGTACAGAATAAAAACAACATGAGGGTGACTAAATAATCTCATAATTAAAATTTTTGAGTGAACGATCCCTTTAATATTGCACAGTGCTATTATTTATTACAATATTTGTTACGAACCAATTATTATTTTTGGAATGATATATGACCCAGCTGTTTTTTTTCTCTTATGTTTTACTTTTTTGATGCACAGTAGGTATAGTGGATCTATGCTTTGTATAAATAGATTACAGCAAGTCTCAGATGTCTAGTGACTCGTCAGCAAATAACTTTGATTGATGTGTGCATAGAGCTGCCAAGGACCGACCGCCTGCACGAGATCAGGTATACACGCACATGCAGAGGCGGACATACATGTTCAAATAAGACTGAACGTCTTCATCAACATTTACAGGTCCTTAAAGGTGGGGTGCATGATCTCTGAAAGCCAATGTTGACATTTGAAATCACCTAAACAAACACGCCCCTACCACAATAGAATCTAGACCGCCTTTTGTTAGACCCGCCCCACACATACGCAACCCAGGCAACAACGTCGGTTAGTAGACACGCCCCTTACTGCTGATTGGCTACAAGTGTGTTTTGATACCCAGCCTGACTCCCTTTTCCAAAGCGTTTTCAAAAATCGTGCACCCTGCCTTTAATCCAAATTTTCTATTGAATACACTTCAATAATGCTGGGTTATTATTGTTTTCAAACCAGCCTTGGGTCAAAATGAGACAAACCCAACCTGTTGAGTTGTTTTAACCCATTGTTGGTCAAATATCAAAATTGTCTACATTTAACCCAATGGCTGGGTTTGTCTCGCAACACGTTTGAAAACAACCCAGCATTTTTTTAGAAATGATCAACACTGATGTTAAATGACAATGTCCCAGTGTCACTTCATTTCCATTCAGATATATTTCTAGATTCAAGAATTTTTAAAAAGTGAAATCAACCTTTATCAAGTGCATTATGTATCAACCTGCAGCAGGAAATGATAATAACACTCATGGCGTATAAACAATTCAAGCAGGTAACTGATGGAGAAAGATTAGCACAGAAGATTAGGAAAGCAGATTGTAATTCATTCTCTATGAGCTCACCAGAGGACACCGTGTGCTCCTTAATTTCAGTTTGAGGGATTAAATTGGCAACTTTGTCTCTTTCGGTCTCGCATTCCCCTGTTAGAGAAGTGACAGATTACTACTAAAAGAGGTGAGAGAGAACTTCAGCTGTAAACCAGGAAGGAGCACTGAAGAACTGCAGCATTATGCAGTAAAAGGTAAATCACATCCACAAAGCAATTTACACGTATAGCACATATGCAAATTCGTAACGGCTCTCCATGCACCGGGCAGGTACGTGCACGGCTTTAACTGAGTGTAACCTCTCTGTCTTTTAGATGTGAAGTACGCTGCGAACAGCCAAGCATCTGCTAAGAGTCCGTGCGATTGATGAGGCTGATGTAGCTCAGATCGAAACCGCTTATAAAGTCAATAGCGTTAGTTTGTTGCTGGAACACGACCGTGCCATAAACATTCTCTGTACGTGAAAATAAGACTAATGCGTTGAGTTTGTTTTGCAGAGGTTGCATAGTTTGCAAGTTTATGTTACGCGCTATGTATAATGAAAACATGATAATTATGCTAAATCTTTCTAATGTCTCACTGTGCTAATAAGCTTTTCTTTTGTGCCGTGAAAATACTTTAAATAAATGACGCATGAGGGGAAATTGTAATTAACCTTTAGTATTATCAAAGAAAATATTGTCGTCACCTCTCTGGTCGATATTGAAAACACTGCTTGATGATTTAAAAAGACAGGACGTTTTTTAAATCGCAAATAGTTTCTTATAAATCATTTTTGACCTGTTGTGCTCAAAAGCGCAGTCTAATTAAACACACAAAGTCCTTCATCTCCAGCAATGATGCAGCGCTCTGGCAGGGTTTGATAACATAGACTTTACAATTCCAATATCCCTCATTTAAACAGCACCCATTCGTCCATTCTTCCCAGAGAATACGTTGGCGGATCGCTTGCCATCCTTCTCATTTTGTTTCATTAAGAAATTAGGCCTCATTATCAAAAACACATACACCTATTCTCATTCCAACAGCTGCCAAGCGCTGTTTTCCGCCACTCGCCCATCAACACTGGCTGCCACAGGTACCACAGGGGCCACAAATCATGTGTGGCTGCAAATCACCCGCCTAAACTACATGCAAACAACCATTATCTCCACATAATGGTGGAGAGTTCAAAGTGCATCCTTGAGATACTCACAAATCAATACTGAAGGCTTTCATTGGCGGTCTTAATGATGGCAAAGGGCCATGGGAAAGGGAAGGCAAGTGACCTTTTATGTACTCTATACATGCATCCATTACACTAACCGCAAATGAAACATAAATTAAATATGGGATGCATGTATCGATACCATTAATGCGTATTGTACAGTATATATACTCCTTGGTTTGAATACAATCCATGTTTAATTGAAAGAAAATGAACGCATAGTATCTGGACTATCTGGTGAAAAATATTCACCTGTTTCTTGACATAAATATGGACAGCGCCATCTTTGAGCTTTCCAGCTTATGACTTCCGGTGAGCCACTAATGGTAGTCTATTGCGAAGGAAACAAGTGTGCCGTTTTGACTGGCTGTTAATGTTTATTATGAAACACAGGAAGACTGACATAATTTGTGCAGTTATGGGATGCCATAATAGCTGATACAAATGCAGTAAATCTCTACAAAACATTTGTTTTAACCATAATCCATGCACAAGAACTGAATGTGTATGTGGCGCACATGCAATCATGATCTGTATTTACAAATCCATCCAGTAAAACCTTTCATAGAAACTGCCAGTAAACAATAAATACAATAATTGTTTAAAAACAACTAATATTATGCTGATAAAAATATGCTGGTTAATTTATTCTGCTACTATATATTATTATAAAAATGTGATGACAGTACAGAATATATATGACATAATCTGCTTAGTTAATGTTTATAATAGTTCGTAATGTGTTTGCACGTATTTTTGTTACGTTTTAAAGGGATAGTTCACTTTAAAATGAAAATTCTGTCATCATTTACTCATCCTCATGTTGTTGTTAATCTGTATGAATTTCTTTTTTCTGATGAACACAAAAGAAGATATTATGGAATTTAATGGGTACCATCAACTGTGTGCTTACCATCATTTATCAAAGTATTTTCTTAGTCATTTATCACAATACTTCCAAAATATTTTTGTCCTACTATGGAAGTCTATGGTCACTTACTGCTGTGTGTTTACCATCATTTCTCAAAATATCTTCTTTTGTGTTCATCGGAAAAAATAAATTCATACAGGTTTAGAACAACATGAGGACGAGTAAATGATGACAAAATTTTCATTTTAAAGTGAACTATCCCTTTAAATGAAAACGCAAATACTTAAGAAGCAAATCATTTCATAAGACGAAAAACAATACTCATATAGTAGTTTAATATGTTATGGTTTGTTCAAATAACTTACAATGTGTCGAATGAGAAAGATACTGCTGACTGTGTCGGACCGTGTGAAGTTCGACGCGTCGCCATAAACAAGTTCATTAAAAATTGCAGTTTAAAAAAAACTCATAACAGAAGGACAGTTGTGACATTTTAAACCAGCCCCTGAAAAGTTAAAAACACAAAGTCTTGGTAAATTCCATGTACAAACACTCGACTGACTTTCCCATTGTAAAGATACTGGTATGTCTCTGTGCTATTATATTTGCGCATTGAAGACCTGTCACCTCCGATCAACAACAAAAAAATTGAATATATCTTTATATGTCAAGCCACTTCTTAATTTCATCCTCACACTGGTTCATACATGGAAGGTGTAGTAAATATTAACTGTTTAAATCATGGTTTATGCGTGCTCCCACTACACTGTTTTCTACCGGCTGGCTATTGAACCGTAAGTCTTTCACCGGAAAGGAAATACGTCACATCACTTACTTCCGCGTTCGAGAAAAAGGTGGATATTTTGAATGTTTTACCAGCAGAAGATTAACGGCGCATTCACACGGGACGTAAGCCTTGACGCTTCCCATTCACTTTTAATGGGTGACGTCAAGCGTTGGCGAACTGAATTATGGATTCATAAATGGAGACTGTCGGCGCCGCTTCAGTGCCGTTGCTCGCGGCAGAAGTTGAACATTTCTCAACTTTTCAAGCAGCAATGCGTGCGTCAGCCAATAATATCGCCTTATGCAAATAACCTAGGCAAAGCCAGCCAATTACGTTTATGAAAGACCGGAGCTTGTGTTGCGGCCACAGTGATTGGCTGTTGGCCACGCTTCAGACAAGCCTTCCGTTAAGCGTTAACGCTTACGCCCCGTGTGAATGTACCGTAAGGCTGGGCAAAAAAATCTATTTTTTGATTAATCGTTTTTTTACGTGGTCAATTCAAAATCGATTTTTAAAGGCCACAAATCAATTTTTTTTTCAGATTTATTTCCGCAAACATTGAACATAAGATTAACGTTTATCTAAATAATAGTCTTCCCCACTAAATGCCTTTTTTTGCCTTGCGCGATGTTACAAGAAGTGAGATGCGAGCCTGTCATTCATTCATTCAGTGCTTAAAATGGCGGTTTCAGGTGCTTTGTCGATGTTGATCCCACCTTCATATAAATATTAAAGAAATATTTTAGATTTCACAAGCAAGACGACGATAGTGTAGTGAACAAAAACAAAGCTATATGCGTGATTTGTAAAGCAGAGGTGAAATGCTGTAGTAATACTAAATTTATATTCATTGAGTTGAATCGAGAATCAAGTATAAAAATCGACCCGAGAATCGGAATTGAAAATCGAACCGAGAACCGAATCGATCTGGAACATCTGAATTAATACCCCTACAGGACATATAACGGATTTGTGTCAAATATGGCATCTACCTTTACTATGACCCACTGTGCTGAATGCTGATTGAAAAATAAACCTATAGGGAAATTCTTGCATGTTTTCAAATGGTTTTTATTTATGTATATCTGTGTATTTTATTGCATGCGAGCTGTTCGCTGTTTGCGTCTCAGAGTCGTGAGTCACCTGTCCTCTGAGGACAGAAGCAATCGGAGCTGTAGTTAATCTGAAAATATGTTTGGGATATGTGTTCCCTCTACACACTTCAACACTCACCCCAGCTTGAGCTATAAGCTACAACACTGGCAGGAAATGGCATTCAGCCAGAACGGAGATAAAACATAATGCAAAAACGCCACTCTGCCCGCCTTGTCATCCACCAGGTTATCCCTCCAGACTGTCAGGCTGTGCCTCCCCCTCCCCTCTGTTTCTCATTTCCTTTCAGGAACGAAAGAACAGGACCCCCAAAATGAATAATGAAAGATTGGCATCAATGTTTTATGAAGTAGCCACCATATTATTTTGAAGGAAGGCAGAGATTAATGAAAATATCACTTATTTATTTGTGTCTAGAGGAGAGAGGAAGACAGAGAGAGAGAGAGAAAGAAAGAGAGAGAGAGATACAGTAGAAAGAGATTTGTTGAGAGAGTTGTTGCGTATTAGTGGATCCAGTAGAAGACTGCAGGCTATACGGTGACCAGACACCCTTTTCCTAAGCCTACCGAGAACTTTCATACATATCGCAGAATCCAAATTGACAGAAGCAGGGTTCATAAAAAAATCAACCTCAGGTCAATGAGATGGATATATTGAGCAGGAAATAGAATAAAACTCTTATTACTCTTATTCCAAAGGTCGAATGAATTATTCTACAGTGTGATCTTAAATAAGATTTATTGAAACCTATAAGACAGAAAAACATCAGTGGCCATGCACCATATACAAACCTAGCCACACACATACTATACACAGGTGAATTTTACAAAACCTGTCATGTATGGTCAGATTCACAGATTATTTTCAAGACTGCCCTATTAAAGGAATAGTCTACTCATTTTCAATATTAAAATATGTTATTACCTTAACTAAGAAGAATTGATACATCCCTCTATCATCTTAGTGCGTGCACGTAAGCGCTGGAGCGCGCTGCGACACTTCAATAGCATTTAGCTTAGCCCGATTCATTCAATGGTACCACTCGGAGATAAAGTTAGAAGTGACCAAACACATCAACGTTTTTCCTATTTAAGACGAGTAGTTATACGAGCAAGTTTGGTGGTACAAAATAAAACGTAGCGCTTTTCTAAGCGGATTTAAAAGAGGAACTATATTGTATGGCGGAACAGCACTTTTGGGAGTACTTCAACTCGCCTGAAAAATCCGCTCCCCTTTCCCTCTCATAATGGGAGAGGGAGAGTGTTACTGCGCCGATTTTAATATTGAAAATGAGTAGACTATTCCCTTAAGGCCGTTTCACACGGTACGCGGCAAACGCGAGTGTTTAGTTCTTTTTCAATAGGAGATGTGCGGAAAGCGGCAAAACGGGGGCGCTTACAGTGGTGAGGCGGGGGTGGTCCACACGCCTTCCTCGTGCACCCAAAATCCTGTCCCTTCTCCGGACACAGCACTTCATGACAGGCGCCGTTGAAGATAAACATATTTGCACTAAATGCTGCACAAAACGCTTCCAATACAAGAAAAAAGCTGAAGCCGCGCGGCTATTTTCCCGCTTGCCGCGTACCGTGTGAAACGGCCTTTACAGTAATGCTACGTACACACCAACGCAGGGCACCGCATTACTCGCCCTAGATTACTCGTGGGATTTAACTTTAAAATTTTAAGCTCATGTTGAATATTTTCAACTTGGGCAAAGACGAGTTTGAGGTGAATAGCGTGTGTTTTCGCGACAAACGCGCCACCCATATTGAGTCATTCGCATTGCATCGTCTGATCGCCTCTTTGCATTGACTTTGTATGTACTGGTGCAAATCGTTGAACTCGCACCTGGTGTGAACCCACAGTAATAGTGCGTTATTTCTACACCACTGGTGTAGCCTAATGGCAATGTTATGTCGAGCTTGTCAGGAAACTCACAAAGCAATGTTTTGACTGCAGAAATAAAGCTGAAAACCACTTACTGTATTTTTCTAACCACATTAAGCTGGAAAGGAAATTTTTTAACAAAATTATGCACTTCAATTTCTGTATTCCTGTAGCTCAACGGGCACAGCATGCCGTTTGCAGCGTAAATGTCATGGGTTTACTCACCAAGGAACACACATACTAATTAAATGTATAGCCTAAAGTGATAGTTAACTCAAAAATGAAAGCTTTATCATTTCCTCACCCTCACCCCAATTTCAGAGATTTTTTAGCAAGATTTACTGTATTTGGGGGGTTGGGGGTTCTGGTTATTATGGGAGTGGATGGTGACCACCTATTCAAGCTTTAAAATGATCCAAAAGTGATAAGTGACTCGATTCGACTGGCGTCATATATTGTGTTCTGAAGACATTTACTTTTGTTTCACATTATTTAGAGTAAACATAGCAAAACTGCCTAAACAACAGTTCAGACACAGAGAATGTGCACTGAAAGAGAGATGACACTTTTAAAAATTCTGCATTTGGGCTCTGATGATAAAGAAAGATATTGAGGGTTCAAACGTCATTTGAACTAAATGAAAGTGCTTTAGATAAAAGCATCTGCAATAATGCACAAAAATAAATAAATGTAAATCAATGAGAATCACCATTAAGAATAAAGGGCATAATCTAAAAAACTGAATGTCTAGACAGACATTAATGAGAATTTGGGGGGAAACAAATATACCCAACTACGTACATAAATAGCATTTATAAAAATATTGCATCGATGCAGAAGTCCCTGTAAAGCAAATTTTGAAAATGGTTTCTAAAAACATTATAAATGTCAGAAATGTATTGCTGAAACACACCACAAGGACTGAACTATGTAGTACTGAATTGCAGAGTTAGATTTCTGATTTTTTTTTTTTGGCGGGACTAAAACAGTGGCTCGATGATGCACTTGAGCCACCAAGCATGGCCCCGCCCCTAACACAATCGCGGGTATACATTCAGGTTGTAGCAGTACCGTATTTTCAGGACTTTAAATCACACTTTTTTCATAGTTTGGCTGGTCCTGCGTCTTATAGTCAAGTGCCACTTGTAAGTAAGTGTGAATTAATTTTGATATATACTGTATAAACCAAGAGACAACATTACCGTCTACAGCTGCAAGAGTCCGCTATATGTTGCTCCTGTATTTATGTAATTCAATGAATTCAGAGATGTGGAATAACGAGCCTGCGAACTTGATGTGCATTGCCTTGTTCTGTTCATTTAACCTATACAGCCTTCCAGGTATGTTCTGTATGCTATCTTATAAATAATAACTGATAATGTTATGTTAACGTACGGACATCTATTCAGCCTGCTGCTCTGTGTGCTATTGTTTAGTTGAATAACTTGCCTTTCCAGATTAAACGTCTGTTCTCCGGCTTGGATTTTGTCAAATAATTTTCTAAATAAATGCGATGTAGTCCACTGTGACTTATACCACGTACACACCAAACGCGGGGCATCGCGTTACTCGCTCTGGATTACTAGGGGGAATTAACTTCGTGTCATGCGAATTTTTCATTCAAGTTGAATATTTTCAACTTGGGCGAAGATGCGTTTGAAGTGAATAGCGCTTTTTGTGGCAAACGCACCGCCCATATCACGTCATACCCGCCGTCCCATGCGAGGACGCATCTGATCGCGTCTTTACGTTGACTTTGTATGTAATCTACTGGGGCAAATCGTTAAACTCACGTCTGGTGTGAACCCACAGTTATATATTTTTTCATTTTCATGACGCATTTTTGATTGATGCGACTTACACTCCTGGAAAATACCATATTTAAAAGTTGAGAGAGACGGCAGCTTTTCCACCAGTGGGCGTGGTTTCAGCGCTGACAGCAGCCACACCCCCACCGCTTGAGAGGAGAGAATGCCTATTTTTCCAAGATTGTATTTACTTCAGCATTCAAATTTGGTTGGGTGGTTAATAACCCATTTTCCTATGGTGTGACATAGGCAGAACACATTTAATATCTCACTTTTTATCATGGACTTTAAGCTTTATCTTGGGGGTTGGGGATGAAATCTGACCTGTAGATGTTTTTCTTTTGTCAGACACAGAGAGAAAGAAGAATTGTGTATGCGTGCGGGTGCTAGTGTGTGTTGTGTGTGTGTGCGCAGCAGGCCCAAGATCAACCAGAAGGCACATTTAAACAGAGCAGGTGCCTCTGCCACATTCACTCAGTGTAACACACATATCTGTAATAGACCACACCTGAGTCTGACAAACACACTCGCAACCCAGTAAGCGCACACAATGATCACAGCTGAGCCTGTGCTAGCGCGGCTGGTCGCTGTCCCGTCCTGTTCACCAGCAGAGAGATTACAGTACCGTCATCCCTCACTGTCTACTTTACCACTTCCTGCATGCACCTGAATGACTTTCATTTAAACCCAGCAAGGCAGCGTGGCTCTGCGCCCTCTCTGCTCGGCCCTATTGTTCATTCGCACAAGGGTGGGACTTCGCTGCATTTGACTGAATGCTGAGATAGGTACCACGGAGATACGGGCTGATTGTTTTGGCATGTTAGTGCTCACTATAAGAAATAACAGCTCACAACTGGAAAATAAGAGCGCGGAGAGTTCGTGACCACAATCTTTCTTTGGCGGTCGGAGCCCAGACACCAAATACTCCAACATGTTTTGAAGTTTTCAGTAGTCACACACAATCCAACAGCAGAATTTGTGGTTTGCAGAGTATTTAATCTTTATTCCCTGGTTGTCAAAGCTTTCTCTGGGCCTGTGGCCCTGTGTCCACACTGCAACACATTTGTGCAGATGCTCCATTTGTCTAAAAACCGGGCGTTGGGAAAAATTCGGCATTTTAGGCTTTTGGTATTTAAACAATAAGCTCACAGCCTACATTCAAAGTAAATATTACATCTCATTTCAATTGCATAAAATACTGTATGTAGTGTGATTTGCTGATTTACATTCAGTGGTAATGCACATTTGAATGTATTACTATTACAAAATACTTTTACAGCTGCGTGACTTTTTTCAAAATCAATAAATATCTTGAATATCCGAAATGAGTTGAATCATCAATCCCAATCTAAACAGCACACAACCCATGGTGTAAAAGTTTGCGTGTACATGCTTGTGTGCGCATAGGCGAGACTGATGCATTGATGTACAGCAGTGCGACTGAATCTCCTACCATAAAGGTGTCAGCGAGCTGATGGACGAGAGGGGATGGGTACGACTGCACACCTGTCTCATTGCTCTCTCTCCTCATGAAACGCAGTAGAGCTTGAGGATTGTTTCTGTGGCCTTGAGAGCAAGAGCTGAATCACAGAGCGGCAGGAACGTTCAGCACTGACCCCAAGCACCCCTAACAACTCAACTCTGACGCTGTACTGTACTGACCCAACTCTAAAAAAACACTCCACATACGCTCTGCTGCACCGGTACTTCCCTATGGTACCGTCCTGCAGGATACACAAAGGATTTAGTACTTGGAGTCCTAACAAGTTTTTTGGGGAAAAGTCATTTGTCTCTACACAGAGAAATGAAATGCTGCAATATGCAACACAATGAATACCAAACAGACAGTACACACTCTTAAAAATAAAGGTTCCTAAAAGGTTCTCTGTCAGGCTGTATGGTCCATAAAGAACCTTTAACATCCACTTTATGTTGCACGAAAGGTTATTTGTAGTGGGAAAGAAAACCACAAACTATAAAAAAGTAAGAATTTGTTCTTTTAAAAACCTTTAGGTTATTTGGGGAACAGATAAGTTAAAAGATAATTTTAAAAGCAGTGCTTGGTAAGATGGTAAGAAATAAATGATAATGATGTTCTCTCTCTCTCTCCCTCTCTCTCTCTCTCTCTCTCTCTCTCTCTCTGTGAGGTGAGTTGGATTCACTCCATACCTATATATGAAGAGTTTGGTTCCAAAAAGCAATAAATCCATTTTGACTAATTTCAGTAAAAATGTGTTTTTTATATCAAGAAAGTGACAAGATGAAAAGCACTATTTTCTGTTACAAACTTCCACATAGCATCTTTAGGTTATAATAACAAAAAATTCAAATCCATAATTTGATTTTCAAAGATTTATTATAAAAACTGATTATTTTTTCCGCAAAATGCATCCATGAAAGTTTTTTTTTTCAAAATGCTATGAATCTATTAAATCAATATATAAATGTGCATTGATCTTTGCCATGTTATATTAATTTAGTTGACTGGTTAAAAAAATAAACATTAATGGCATTAATCAAAACGTCATATTAAGAACACTGTCATTGCTGCTGTCATCCTTGGGACGTCGTTGCAGAACTTTTTTTGTCAGCAATCAGCTGTAAAATGTTTTGGTCCTGCTCAATTTTTGTTGACTTTGCGTAAAATAAAACGTTTTTCATAAGATCCCCTGGGGTCAATGTGTTAGCATGACAGAAGCTTGATGCTGTCGTGTGAGAATAAGCAACAGCCGGCGTTTTTTCTTCGCCCGAGTGCCTCTGACGTAAATTATTAGATGTTGATGGCTTACGTTTCTTGCCAGCCACAGAAAACCACCACAGGTTTATCAATGCCATCAAACGTATTCTTTTGTTTTTGTTTGTTTGTTGATCACGAAGTACAAAGTAGATGAGGAAAACTAGGATTCTGTGTATTCAAAGCACCACCATCATTGTTTACAATGCATGGAATGATGCGCTGTAATTTGTTGAGCGATTTATTGCATTCTGCAGAGAAGGAGGACTGCCGTTTGTCGCGGTTTGGAAAAAAGGAGAAGAGATGACAGAATAACACAGATTTTGTGTAAAATTAAGAATTTACTTTTTAATACTGACCAGATACAATACTGATTTTGGTGGTAACTAATTTTTTTTTAAATGCCGATTATCGTGTTTTGGAACCAAACTCTTCATATGATTTTTACCTCCTCACCTCCTACAGAAACTCTCTTGGCAGTCAGGTAGCAGTGTGCTGGCACTAGGAGGTCCACTCCCTCTGGGCTCCATTCTATTTTACTTGAGATTTGAAGTGACCTTTGTGGTGCCGCTGCAGGTCTTATGATTTATGTACCCAAACAAAGAGCAGCACATCGAATTCTAACCAGAGCCAAGGAGACACAAAAGTATAGAAGAGTAAAGAGAGTAAATCAGGCTATGAAAGAAAGATGAATGAAATGTAGCTTACAAACAGAAAACACAAACTGCATGTGAATGCTTGTATTTTATGTTTGGAATAAACAAGAGATGTTCTGATACCCTTGTTCTCTTCCCGATACCGATTCCTGGCTGTGTATCTGTATATATAGCTGTATATACAGTATTGTGCAAAAGTCTTAGGCCACCATGCCAGAATTAGATTTGTTGTTTTTGCAATGTTATAGTGATCATATATAATTGTTTCTCAGTCTCTTTAATAGAATACATCCAGAAAATGTGTGTATAGTATACAAAACTGTATAAAAATGTAAACTGGTGTGTCAAGTTGTTAGGGTAAACTCCCCTTCCACTTGAGCAATAGCAGGAAACTGAATGATCTCGTAATAAAATTAAATCCTAGTTTCTCATTTTAAAGAAATTAGTCTTTTTACTTCATTCTGCTTAAGAACACTCAAGATTTGTTTAGTGCCAAGAGAGGTCACAATAAAAACCAACGATGCCTAAAGAAGACATTTAGTCTTGAAAATTTATTGTTTGTATATTTCCTGTATTTTCTGTTCGTATCTTAATAAAATAGATTGAAAAATAAATATAGATGGACATTTAAACTTAAACAAGTCTGGTGGTAGTGGCCCCTGTAGGATTTGATATAATTATTTTATGGTTTGCATCAGATTTATCCCTTAATAAAACATAAACAAATACATAAAGTGAACCAGAGTATTTTTCTTATCTGAAAGACATTTGACAGTAATATTATTTATTTTTCATAAGTGAAAAAAAACTTGAAATGCAGCCACAAATCTAAAACTGTAAACTGAAACGGTATTTTAGTTTTAGAATAAAACATAATATATATGAATAAGATAAGAAAATATTCTCTTGTAAAACTTAAAAGTCCAGAAACAATTTAGCTTAATAAAAGAAGGTAACACTTTATTTAAAGAGGTGTTTATAAGAGATTTTATCCATGTTTTATGACAACTGTCTTTAAGTGTCATTTGTTCAATGACATTTTTAATGCAAATATGACATTGTTTGAGATGTCTTTGTTATGACAACATAACTGACAACTTTTTACCAGTAATACAAATATAATTTGTCATTAAAATGCCATTAAGTGTTACTACTCTGTCAAATAGTTTTATAACAGCGTCATTAATATTCTTCAGTTCATAATGTTTTTTTAGGTTTCCTCCGGCTGTTAGAGAAATAAAATCAATCATCCAATAATAAAAATAATAATACTAATTAAAATGAATAAAATTATATTTATTGCATTTGGTGACCGATTCACCTTAAATGAAATGAAAACAGTACAATACTGGGTTAAGCCATGCAGTGTTGGACCCATATCACTGCAAAAACAGTTAATTACATTAATTACATAAATTAATTAAATTAAATATTTTGTTTGTTTTTTCTTCTATGTCAGAAAATTTCAGAACCCTCTGTGTGAGGAAGAACAAGTTCTGTTAGTTGTCAGTTTTTATGTTTTGTGCACATACTTAAAGATAATTATAATATTTTGACATGTCTGTTGCATTTTGTTATGAGACATGTCAACATTTTACTAGTCTAACCAAACAGTGGACATCCGACTAGCGTGTTTCCATTTCTTCTTCACTTCTTTCACAACGTCCTGTGTTAGCGAAGAAGAAATGAGTTCTGATTTGCAGCGTTTGCTATAATGGGCATAACTACGTCTTGTTTAAGAAAATGGTATTGGATGGGTATACGGGTTCAAGTACTTGCGATACCTATGCCAGAATTGTTTGTGGTATCGGAGGCGTTTCCGATCTGAATTGGAACAACTCTAGAATAAACATCAGAAATTACTTGAAACATACATGAAACATTCTGTAAAATAAAAGTCAGGTTTTTTTACTTCCCCTCATGTTATTTCAAATGTGTTTCTTTTTATTACGTCTGTTAAAACAAAATGTGATTTTTAAGAATATAATATTTGAAAAATTACTAAAAGGTCTTCCGAAGACATGTAGTGTTTTTGTGAGGACGGGCTGGAATTACGGGCTGGAAGTGATTATTTCCATCACTATTTCTCTCATAAAAAAATTTTAGTGGAAAAACTATTTTTTTCCTGTTTCTCACACAATCACTACTGTATAGTTTTAGAAAGTAGTGCACAAGAAAAAATGAACAGGATATTCCTTTAACTTTTGTGTTTCACAGGGGAAAAAAGGGTAACACTTTACAATAAGTTTGTATTTGTTAACATAAGTAATGCATAAGCTAACATGAAGTAACAATAAATAAGCTTATAAGTAAATAAAAATTAAATATAAAAGTTAATGTCAGTTTATTGTGCATTAACTAATATTAACAGTTATGTTTGATTTAAAAAATGTATTAGTTAATGTTGAAACCAACACAAACTAAGTATTGTTCATTGTTCTTGTTAAATAATGCATTTATTAATGGTAACAAATACAAACATATTGTAAAGTATTACCAACAAAATTAGATGAAGGATGACTCATTGTTCATTGTTAGATGTACCTTCAACTCAAGTTACAAATGTAATGCTTTAATAATTAAAATGGTGGACAGCAGCATCAAGCGCTCCCTGAAAACAAGGAAAAATAGCAAATAAGGCCCTAAGGGAAACCCATTATCCTCTGGTCAGCTTGAAAGATTAAGTCAATTTTGGCATAATCCATCAGTAAAGTGCTGTGGTACCGTAGGAGAGTCTCATGGGTGGCGCTGGTGGTAGTAGGCCATGTGCGAGACATTGATTAGCAGATTATTTTCAAAATAGCACAATCACCATCTGTTGACCACCACCATCTCACATTTGAAGCTGAAGCACGTTTAGCAAACGACTCTAAGAGCGTCTGCTAAATGCTTAAATATGCGTTCAAAAGATTTAAGAAGGCCAGCCAGGCTGGCACTTAGCAGTCTAATCGGCTGGGGTGTCATTTTGGCAGGGCAGCGCGATGCCCGTGTGGATTTGTGCTTCAAGGCTGCTTCCTAAGACTTTAGTGAGGAGATGTGAAGCGGGAGATGTATTAGTAATTAGGCAGTAAAGCAATTAATTAGTATGGGATAACAACAGTGCAAAAGGGAAACACCGGATCTGGCTCTTTAGCTGCTGTGCTAAAATGGACAGGCAAAGGGCGACCCGCTCATGAGCTCAGAGGAAGTCAATGGAAACCTGCCATCTAACCATCACCAAACATAAGTGGGGGGTCAACAGCACTATTTAGTTTAATCAGGCTAGTCTAAAAATATATATTAGAGATACATATAGGAACATATTTAGCCTAGCCCCATATGGCTCCAAACAAAAGTTTTATTTTGTGCCACCATACTTACACATGTAACTACTTATGTAACAGTCTTTAAATAGGGAAAACATGCAAGTGTTTGGTGGCTTCCAAATTCATCCCTGTTGGATCCTAAGGAATGAATGGGGCTAGGCTAAATGCTAACACATTCACAACGTGCTGTACAAAGATGAAGTGCACACATTGAAAAAAAGATGGGTATGTATTAATTCATCTACATTGAGTTAAGAACATAGTAAAATATAAAAAAAAATGGTGGTGTTTTCCTTTAAAGACTTTATGCCATGAACCTTGCACACTTTTAAAAATGCAGCATTTATTTGATCTTGATGAACCATTGATGTAAACATGACAGCTTTCATCTTCTTCGAGCAGACTTTTTTGTGTTATTTGAAAAGATAAAGATGAGGATAATATAATTACACCTTTTGTAACCATTCTGAAGTAACTGTAGCTTATGTAGTGATCTTGGAAATGCCGACATAAGGCAAACTAAGCTTCAGAGAGATTCTTCGAGTGAGCCTGCTGTAGGCCCGAAGCCCTGATTTAACAGGCTGTTTGAGCTCTGACTCGAGATGATGTGTGACATCAGAGACTCTCACATCAATGAATTCACACAACACGACAGCTAATACGTGAATCTTACTATTATACACAAACACACTTTGATACCGCAGATCTAAGAGCTTTGTGTTTATAAAATGATCAGAAACAAAGAACGTTTTTGAGAAAAGATTTGGCTTTGTACGAACATCAACAATTGAAAAATTATACTGTAATACAGTATGTTAAACCATGGCCTTCACTGCAATATATTGTTACTGTAGCTTAATAAGTAAAACATTGGTTTAGCAGTGCAAAGGTTGTAGGTTTGACTTTTAGAGGACTGCGCAAACTAACAAAAAATGTATAGCTGGAATGCACTGTAAGTGCGCTATGTATAAAAGCATTTGCCAAATGCACATAGTTACAAGAACTGTAATGCTGCGTTCACACCAGCCGCGGTAGAGACGTCAAGCGCAAATTATTTTAATGTTAAGTCAATGTAAAGACACGTTTATGCACGTCTGGAGGTCTCGCGGGGTGAATGAGGCATTTAGCGCGGTGCGGTACACGCAAATCTGTCTCATTCGCGCGTCTAGTTAACGCGAGTTGACGTGCGAATGATGCAAATTGAGCGTTGATGCTGGAAATACGTGAGTAAAAAAAACTGAACTTTGGCGGAAAATTGCGCTGTGTTAACCAATCAGGAGCTTGCTCTAGTAGTGATGTGATTACAGGAAGCGAGGCGCAAAATCCCCTCCCATAACGCACATTTCCACGTGAATGTCTCGAATGACTAGAAATTCACATGCGGCGTGGGTTTCATGCGCGAATGAAGCGAGAAAACTCAAAATTTGCAAATTTTTGTCGCCTCTACTGCGGTTGGTGTGAAACAGCGTTAGAAACAAATGTATGATAGCAGCTAAACACAATATCTTATTTTGCAATACACAAACAACCAAATACATTTTAAAGAGATGACTTTTTGCTGCAAGTTTAATTTAACTCAAACTGACAATACATGAAAAATAAAAGATTCTGTATTGAAATATTTACTTAAAATCTCGGGGGGCATTTCAAGTAAATTTTTAGGTCAAGAGGATTGAGGTGACAAAAAGGTTTGAAAGCCCCAGTCATACACAATTACACAGAGCAAACGAACAAGTTCAGGAGTATTTATACAGTGTTGTGCCTGAACGAGTTCATTGAACGAGTTCATATTTTGGGCGAACGTGAACTGAACGTACTGTATTACTGCCTGATGAACGTCAATGTGAATTTGTTCATTCTGGTGCTTATGAACGGCACGCTCCCTCAGTTTAACATCGTTCAGTAGGGTGCCAGATTTCTAAAGAGTCTTCCAGGCGAAAACCCGGCTAAAACACACTGTAAACAGGCCTTAATGTAGCGGAAAAACACCCAATCTGGCAACACCGCCACCAGTCAGTGTTTCACGCTGCATGCGTCATCAAAACAAAAAGAAGCTTGGAGGTGACACACTGATTCTGGACGTTGCTAAAATCCCTGCCGCGCCACTCACATAGTTTAACATTAAATAACATCATATTTGTCCTAAATCATTAACGATTAACATAGGCTGGTAACGCATATTCTGGATCTTGAAATAGACTCTGATTAACCTCACGCTATTTAACGTGCACGTGCGGTGTCCAATACCTGCAAGTTGTTCTACACGTGATGCATCGCATCGCTTCTCGCCCGTTTTGCGACCCCCTTGAAGCACCCGGCTAGCCTTTCAAGGTATGTGCAAGCAAATACAAAAATTAAAAAACAGTCAATGCTAATGTTAACACTGGATTTAAGGATTTAAAGTTGGATATGAAGATGAAATCTGACGCATTTAGCTTCAGTGTTAAAACTGATAAAATAATTGCTGTCTGTGGTTCTATATGGGCTATAATGGCAATCATTTTTAAAAAATAATATGGAAACAAGAACTATAAATTAGTTCAATTTTTAGAACTGTGAACTAGATAAAAATGTTGAAATATGAACTATGAACTAAACTAGTTCATTTTAAAATTTGTGAACTGTGAACTGAACTACTTCATGAACTACTTCTACTTCCCAACACTGTTTTTACCCAATCCCCATTATTCCCCTTCCTCGCTCACCCAAGCCGAAATTAAACACACTTCAACCAACATGACTCTTTGTGACCTTCCATAATAGACTACGCGCCCCCGGTTTCTCCATATATTTTCTTAACCTTGTCCATTGGTCCCCTCTAAATCAACACAGGAAGGGCCAGTCACGACCGCAATGATGTTGATATTGATTGGTCGACGTGTATTAAACAATCATTCTGGCTTTCGATAGTTTTTAATGGATTTCCATTGATCACACGAGCAAATACGAAGCCCGTTTTTGCCGTAGAGGCACAAATAATCACGCTCATGAGTCCTGACAAGGGCTTGGTGACAAAACATGACCGCAGGTTTACATCACAAGCTCTTAATCTTAAAATGGAAGAATGCGCCAGCCAAACAAAATGGGCTCAAATTCAACTTCCTGTGACACTTGAGAGAAAGAACCCACGTCAGTGCCAATTCGAGTGAGACCCTCTAAACGCCTCAGGATAAATGACACTCCTTCCCGTACTTCGCCTTTAATCAAACCCTCTTATAATTAATGCCACACTCCATTGCCCAAACAAATATCTTTGTCAAGGTGCTAGTTGCTGTACAAGCTCTCCTCGAAAACACAATAACAGGGACATTGCAATCGCTCCTTCCCGAAGACTCTGCCACCTACAGGCACGGATTTATCATGAAAAATCTCTTCTATCCAACAAGTCCATAAAATATTTTATCACTCTGGTGCTGGCTAACTTTAATAAAGCCGGTGACCTTGAGGAATAGCCCAGGGGAGAAATGAAGCCTTTCTCTCCGAGCAGCAGATGCAGTTTCTCCACGCAGGGGTTCTTATCACAGCTCTTCTTAATTACCTGCTCTAATTTCAACAGTTTTTAAAATGACCTCCACACCAGCACATGACAGGCTGCTTTAATTAAACAAATGAATTCGCTGCTTATCTAACAAGATCAAAGCACTCATTTGTCACAGTGATAGTTAAGAATGCTGATAATGTTATCTGGACCGGACTGCGTTTTGCCACACAGAAAGACTGCTGATTTCATCTTAAATGAATGCGATAATATAACCAAGATTATTAATGCTTGTCCCATCAGATTAGGAGGAAACGACAAAAGCTGTTTACGCATTCATGTCAAAGTAAAGTTATTTTATTCTATTTTTGTCCTCACTGCTGTTCTCATCTAAAAAGTGTGACAGACTGCTCCATAATATACTGTAGATAATGCTCTCAGTAAATCATTTACATTTATGAATGAGATCTCACATGAAATGTAGTGTGTTTATCTGTCCATACATCACTTTTTCAGTATAAAGCATGCGTTATTTAAAGAAATACATCTTAACACAGATAAATGTCAAATACACAGTGATGTTTGGAAAGTCATAAATCATTCATGCTCAATAAAATCAATCAATGACTTGAATGATCCCATGATACATCAGTACAGCGAATGCACTGAATTAATAATTGCTACATAAAACATAATAAAAACATGACAAAGTACATGAGACATGAATCAGCTTGATTCTTCAGGTAGCATTAAACAGCTGACCTCACCTTGTAAACAACACTAGGCCTATAAGTTCAATGAAGCGCTCATAAACTACTTTACATACACTCAAAAAAATATTTAGGCCTAATTCATAAGATTTATGTATTTTGATTACATGTAACATTTCCATCCATTTGGATTACATACTTCTAATCTAAAAAAAACAAATAAACTTTATATGATAGATATTTTTTAGATATATGTAAATGAAACCATTAAAATTTATGTAATAGTTTTACTTAATCCAATGTGTTTTAAATGCATTTAAAAAAAATGGATTATGTATTCTTTATTAATAAACCCAATTCACTTAAAATGCATTACATTTAAGTATCTTACTAATAAACCATTTATACATTTATATATTCCTCCTCCATTTACCCTAAATCACAATATGCTATAACAAAAAAAACACAAAAAAGAAGAAGAGCCAGACCACTTGGTTTTGCATTCAATATATTTATTTAATACTTCAAGGCATTACTCATAAGGCAGCAAAAAAGAGCAGCTAACAACTAGCATGACAGCCATGGCTTATACACCTCGTATTGTGTGCAAAAATAAATAAATAAGTGTGTTTCAGACATTTCAGCCACAATCAACCTCATTCCACAAATAAGTGCAAACATTTTGAGCAAACAGGCTGCAGAAATACAAAAAACCCTGTAAAACTCGAGGTAGACATAAATCAGTGACAACAACATTACTTTAACATTTTCAGAAATCTGTGACATGATGTAATAATAATAATTTAGAATGATTGGGTGGTAAGAAAAAAAAATGGCACATGGCTTAGTGTTTTGAGTGGCTGTGTGCCATTAACAATTTTCATGCATCTCTAATTACATGTTAGATATACATCAATTACATTTTTCAAAACCTTTTAACTTTTAAAATTGTTAAAGCAATATTCCAATTTAATAAAACAAAAATCCCGATAATTTTCTAACCCCATATGTTTATGTTTTTCTTTGTTCAGTCAAGAAGAAATAAAGATTGAGTTAAAGATTCCAGGATTTTTCTCAATTTAAGACTTTATTCGACCTCAAGTTTACGGTTTCAATGCAGATTTAAAAGGGCTCTAAATTATCCCAAATAAGGCATAAGGGTCTTATCTAGCGAAACGATTGTCATTTTCAAAAATAAAAGCGGACTTTTAAATCACAACGTTTTGCACTAGCTGTGTGACACGCTAGCATGACATAATTGAAACTACCGTTCCAGTGTTTACAAGCGAGGAGAAAGAGGAGCGTTCAGATGTTGTTGTATGCGAAATGATACTAATTAATGTCTTTGGGTCCGTTTATTATTTAAAATGGTCAACAAATGTGCGTTTCACATTTGTGATGTGTAAACATTTATTACGTAGTACACAATGTCGCACTGTGTGTCACATGGATAATGCAAGACAAGTTGTTGTGTTTTAAAAGTTTTCTTGCCAAAAATGATAATCTTTTGGATAGATTAAACCCTTATGCCTCGGTTGGGATCGTTTAGAGCCCTTTAAAGTTGCTTTGAAACTTAACTGTTGAGGTCCAATAAGGTCTATTAAATTAAGAAAAATCCTGGAATGTTTTTAAAAAAAAACATAATTTCTTCTCGACTGAACAAAAAAAGACAAGTATCTTGGATGACAGACAGTAAATTATCAGTATTTTTGTTTAATGAAAGTGCAATATTCCTTTAATGTTAAAAAGTTCACTTGTAAATGTACAAAAATTTACCCACTTTGAGGGGGATGCATCAGCGTGTCTGTCAGGTATTCACTGAAGCATCTTTCAGTGATTGCTTGGTTGTATCAAGTCCAGTTCCATTAGGATTTTTTGAAAGGTCAAAGGTGCACCTGAGGTTCTTCTGGTAGTTCAGTTTAAGTGCATAAATGAGTCCAAAAAGTAATTTCACACCCATGTGTGACACCAAGTAGGTTTTGCAAAACTTCCACTGTCTGTGCAATCCCCAACTCACCAATTTCACAATTCTGGAGAAGAACAACAAAAAAATCAGTCCCAATAGCAGTCAAAGGGAAATTTTCAAAAATGTGCAGGCAAATTGTTTTACAAACTCTGATATTTAAAATATGTAGACTGATTTAAATGTGTAAAATAATAGAACATTAGTCACAAAACCATCAAAAGACCTGAAAACAGATAATCACCTTGTTTAAACATCTAGTTATCCATAAGATATTTATATACACACACATACCCATACACATACATATAAATAGATAGATATAAAAATAGAGTAGGTTGACATACACTTACCACATATTCTTTAATGTGTCTCTCCACGCCTTCTTTGATGTAGATAGAGATGTCTTCATTCTTAAACTAGAACAAGACAAAAAAAACCACATGATTTAATGATTTTCTTTAACAATATTTTATGTAGATAATAGTTTTTATAGAGACAGATAAAGATTTTGTGAGACGAAGAGTATGTATTTTTCTGTTTCAGAAATATTGTGTCCCAGCATGTGTGTACACTACCGGTGAAATGTTTGTAATAAAGTCTCTTATGCTTATCATGACTGCATTTATTGGAAAAAACCCACCTGTTTCCAATATTGACAATAAATCATCATATTAAAATGATTTCTAAATGATCATGTGACACTGCAATGATGAAAATCCAGCTTTGCATCAGAAATCAATATCTTTGTAGCATAACTTACATACCTCCCTGTCTAGCAGGTTGTCCCACCATATAGACGATGAAATGATGCTGTATCTGTAAAAAAAAAGTATAGTTAGACACACACAATGCACTCAACAACATAGTATAATTGTAACATTCTTTTGTTAATAAAGTTACAGAGATTATATGATTATTTTATTCTGATAAGTCTCCAGTAGCCTATGACTTTATTTATTTCTTAGGTTTCAAACATTAAACCACAAAAAATAACCAATAAAAGCAACAGACACTGCAGGGTAACTTACATTCCAACAGACCAACTGTGTAGTGAGGTGTATTTTACTCTGAAACATGCAACGCGTCACACATGTAATTAAACAACAGACAATTATATTTTAGATAATCACATCAAACTTGTTAACTTTACTCACCTACAATTTGGCGACCGTAAACTAGTGAGATGACGATCCAGTCCAATGCAAAATGGCGAAGTCCATGTGCTGTAGCGTCTGTTTTTGATTTTGGTGCCACCTCCTGACTGGAGTGTGAATAGACGTCATTTCCGCTTCTGCTAAAGTCAGTTTCCTGACACTTGTATGTAAATCAATCTCATAGAATTTATCCGGTTTGTTTCACGTCTAACTTAATTTAATTCATATTCATACATTTTAACTGATTAAATCTAATAGTTTTTAAATTGAACAGATTTATATATATTCTAATAAATCGGATTACATATATTTTAAAAAACGAGTATTTAAATAAAATCTAAATGATCCAAATACTTAAAAGTAAATATTGCCAGGAATCGTTTTTTTGAGTGTATCTGGAGCCTTACAACTTATTGGATAAAAGCAATATCTTTACTAATAATGAATAAACAGACACTGTTATTATGAGGACACTATTCATGAATGAATAAATTAACTTTATAAAGCTATTTGCGTTCACTTCCTGGAAGGCTTCCAAGCCATGTCTGCATGACTAAATTCATATTCACACACTATACCTTATCTCATATCATGTCGCACGTGCAGGAAGCGTTTCTAGTGTAAAAACACGTTAAGCGAAGCGAAACAAAATGTGGCACAAAGGTCTCAAGATGATTGAAATATCTGCAATTTGTGTCATGGTGCATGGCATTGAAAAACAGCCACAGGATGTACAAAACGCAACTGTTGGGAATGCAGAAAAACTTGTAAACAGTCGCTTTTTAAAATGCAATTCATAAATGAGATTAGATTCTTAACTGGTCTTACTTTTAAGCTTATGCACAAGCTGTAGCTTTGATCTGGTCTACTTTTCAATGGAAAACTAATATAAGAGAGTAATTGGGGAAATGTTTGTTTGATATCAAGGTTTGATATAGATTATAAATCCCTTTTTTTTACGTTTTATTGTGGTTTATCATAGGTCAGACGATCTGATGGAGTTCATAGTTTTGTTTTAGTTAGGTATCAACATACACTGTTTTAAAGCAAGGTACCTGGTTGCCTTAAATGTTAAACATTAGTTAACTCAAAAATGTTAAAAATTGTTTTGTTGACTAATATGTTTAGGTCAATAAAAGGGGGCATTTCACAATTTTATTTTTAAAGATGTAAAATAAATCTTTGGTTTCCCCAGAGTACATTATGTGAAGTTTTAGCTCAAAATATTATATAAATAATTTATTATAGCATGTTAAAATTGCCACTTTGTTGGTGAGAGCAAAAATGTGCTGTTTTGGGGTGTGTCCTTTAAAATGCAAATGAGCTGATCTCTGCACTAAATGACAGTGTCGTGGTTGGATTTTAGGGGCGGTATTATCTCCATCTGACATCACAAGGGGAGCCAAATTTCAATTACCTATTTGTTTACATGCTTGCAGAGAATGGTTTACCAAAACTGGGTTGTGGGTTGATCTTTTTCACATTTCCTATGTTGATAGAAGCAATGAGACCCAATTATAGCACTTGAAAAAATTTGAAAAAGTCTTATTTTCCTGATATGTCCCATATAACTCAAAGGCAACCAGGTAACTTCGTTTTTTAAGTTGAACCAACTTTATTTACAGTGTTAAATTCAAACTGGGGGGTGCCAGATGGTGCCAGGGTGCCCTAGTTTTATGACATTTTATGATATAAATCAATTTATTATAACTTCATTAAATAATTGGATTAAAAAAATTCTAAGTTTGAGATTGTTTTATGTCATTAATTTTCTTTGATGGGGGGCTGCACACTAAAAATGTTTCTACTTAAATTGCTTAGAAGCTTTTCACTGCTTCTATTTATGTAAAGCTGCTTTGAAACAATTGACTTTTGTGAAAAGCGCTATATAAATAAAATTGAATTGAATTGAATAGAAGCAATATAAATACAAACAAATGAGAAAATTGTTAATATTATTTAAAAGTATGCAGCTGTAAAATTAATGCATGATGTATAGGTAAAATTATAAAAAAAAGATAGGTTTGAGTTCATATCGAAATCTTCAGTGATATTGACTTTAAACTGCAGATTTAACAAATATAAGCTTAGTGTGTGACATTGTTGAGATCTCTTCTGAAAATTTAATTGAGACATTTGTAAGATTTCTGCACCTTATTTTCTGGAGAAAAATATCTGACATCCAGAAGACCAGAGAAAGTTTTCATTTGCACTCCTTTAAATCTCATTCATGTCTAGAAGAAATCTCATCTGTAAGCGGACGTGCACACCAAAGATTTTACACTGGCGGCCAGCAAATGTCTTCAATAGTTTCCAATGGAAGTACAGCGTTTTTCAAAAAAGTCTGCAGCTGGGAGTTTTTTCCGCGCGGAAAGTCGGTGCTCGCCATTTTTCCACACTCAGTGCTGAGCACCGACATTTGAAAAATATAAAAGTTTGGATGAAAAGCTCAGCTCGTCAATCTAAGCTCTCATACGGCCGTCCAATCACATGGGACAAATGGGACAGGGGTGGGACAAATATCACAACAACCAACCGGCGTATCGTACGACGACTAAGTTTCATAGCAACCAAAGCGTTCAGTTGAAGAAAGCTGGCAGTCGGCTTAAATAAAAGTGTCAGCTGCTTTTTTTTCTCATTGGTAGACTTTTGTCACAAAGTGAAATGTTATTACTGGATCACTGGATCATAGTATTGTCACTGTACTTTTCTTATAGATCGCATTAACATTATTATTATTATGATTCAAATCTCTAACAATGCGCAGGGACACATAATCTGCAAAACAGCACAGCGCTATCATGTTAATAATCCACAACAGCAGCTGAGGACAGAAAAACAACAACAGCATGACAAATAATACCTGCTTGATAATGCACCCGGGACACTTCGCCGCATGATCAAGAGTCTTAATGAGCTGGCCGAGGAGATACTTGCTTGGCAAATAGAGAGAGAGAAAATACGAGAAAAAAAGACATGGAGAAAAAGAGTGAGAATGCCAGTATGACTGAAGACTCGCTCTCTTCTGCTCCATGCCGGAGGGTAAAGCTGAAGTCTCTTCAGGAAGCAGCAGGCTGGATCTATGGAGGCACCTCTCTGAGACACAGACATCTGCAGGCCTGACAGCCTCTGACAAATGAGAGCCAGTTAAAGCTAAACAGCTCACTCTCAGCACCCCTTATCCCAAATGAAAGAGACCCAACACACACGCGCGCGCTGAATCACACACAAATACACACACGGGCGGGCTGAGGACCTGTCAACCACATAAGAAGACTAGATGGCCTCAGGCCACAATCTCACACATTCAGTGGTGGAGGTAGCCAGGGGGCTACACCCCAACACAGCATCCATCCATATGACCGATCAGAGAAAGAGGAAGTCAGCGCTAAGGACTGATTTCAACACGTTTTCGTTCGTAGCTGAGATGTGAGAAAAGCTGTCAGAAGAGAGCAGTGCTGGCCGTGTCTGCCACCAAGCTGTTCTTGAACTTGTCAAAGTGCAAATGTGCGCCCGCTCAAAGCACGACGTGGCGCGGGACGCTGTTCATGGCGAATGACGCGTTGCTCTACGCAATTGAAAGTGTCACGGAAATACAAAGTGATGGAACAGTGATCCGATCAAATTTTGCAGAAAATACTGGGAGATACATTTACATTATTGCATTGTCATTTTCACACAGATATTACGGAAAATAAACGGAAAATGCGTCTGGGATTTGACTGGGATCATTTGACTTTTGGTTCATTCACACTGCCAATGATTTTCCAGAATCTGTGCGTGCTTTCAAACACATACTGTAAAAATCCCATAAAGACACTTGACGTATTTAAAATCCCACACTTGGTAGTTTTTTTCCACAGCATCTGAAATTTGCTAATTATCTGAGATTTAGATACCACGCGCGTGCATGTTTGTTTTTGACGAGATCATAAGGAGTGCATGATGCACTGTTCTGTCATGCTGGTGAATGATCTCAGCTTCAGCATGGATGGTGACGAGCTCCCTAATCTCCGCTTCAGTCCAGTTTGTTGACATTTGTCATTATGAATGTTAATCTGCGATCAAGACTTTTTTAAGATGTCAACTAAATCTTTGGTGTCCCCAGAGCGCACATGTGAAGTTTTAGCTCAAAATACCATATAAATAATTTATTATAGCATGTTACAATTGCCACTTTGTAGGTGTGTCCAAAAATATTCCGTTTTGGGTGTGTCCTTTAAGATGCAAATGAGCTGATGAAATTTAAACACTGATCACAATGATGGTGGTTTGTTGCAATTAAAACTCAAATGTGCTTTTCTCTGCACTAAATGGCAGTGCTGTGGTTAGATAGTGCAGATTAAGGGGCGGTATTATTATAATAAGAGCTCCTTATGACATCATAAGGAGAGCCAAATTTCAACGACCTATTTTTTCATGTGCTTGTAGAGAATGGTTTACCAAAACTAAGTTACTGGGTTGATCTTTTTCACATTTCCTAGGTTGATAGAAGCACAGGACACCCAATCATAGCACTTCAACATGGAAAAAGTCAGATTTTCATGCCATGGCCCCTTTAAATCACTGTGTCAAAGACCTAAACCATAACTTCTGGCTGCGATGACATGTGCATCCTCACTACGGCACACCCCTGTTTCTACATCTTGTTCACATGAGAATGTTTTCCGTAAATGTTACGGCAATGTCACTAGGTCCTCTTTCCGGGAGCGATCCCAGAACATTAACTGGACGTGTTTGGGTTCGCATGGAAGTCTGTCTGAATTTTCTGGTACCAAAGTGCTGTGTGAATGAGGTTTGTGTGGGTTCCGGAATCAAACCCGTGACCTTTGCACTGCAAACATAATGATCTACATGAGCTACAGGAGATCAGCCCTGTAGGCAAAAAGTAACTTTCTCCTTAATGCAGCTACAAGTTCTGAAGAAATAAGTATCTTTATACTGTATAATAGATGAATATTGGGGATAAAGACAGACAGAGAATATAAGAGAAAAAATGCAAGATAAAGGAGGAGATTTAAGGAGATATGCACCTGAATTTCTTTGCCACCTCATCAATGTTTGGTAAAAGCATCTTTCAACTTTTAGCTCTTCTTCCGTCTCTGCTGTTGTGAGCTGCTAATGCACTAATTCTCAATGACTGATCCTATCCTACTCTTTTCTTCTCTCTCTCTCTCTCTCTTCACTAACGGTTGAAAAATGGTCTGTGTAATGTTCTCCACTCCAGTTTGGATGGTTGATTACTGGTAAATGAGGTACGGAAACACAATGAGGATGAGTTTTCTCCGTGTCCATTAGGACTGCACGATAAATCGCATGTGATTGTCATGCGCATCTTGTCAGTAAAGCCGGTTCCTTGATTAGAAGTAAATGGCCATCAACTGCTTTCAGATGGAGCAGCATTTACTACACAAAGCCATAGTTCACTAGCCTGGGTGCCAGCCGAACTTATCCCCGCCCACAACATTTCAGGTCGAGAAGTTTAGTCTGGCGTCGCTCCGTTCTGGTGGAGAAATACGATCAAGGCATTTGTTAAGCGTCGCTTAACATACATCACACACTGCCTTGCTCTGATTGGTTGTAGGTCTACCCAGTTGAATGCAGAGGCATTTTGTTCCTGGTTCGGTTGAAACACACCCCATTATCACAGCCCAATGAATGGTATCATACTTAAATTCTGACTAGAATTTTGAGTATGACAACATCAGGCTAGTACCTGTAGTTCACTGACAATCGGTGCGATTTCACATTCGCCTGCGATAAGTACAATATGCGATTTAGAGGCGCACCATAAATGCCGATATATACTAATAATACGTGGCCGATAACTATTTTTAATAGCACAGCCGATAATATTCACAGCTATTTCATGTACTACGGCTTTTGATCAGTAAGTCCTTATCAATCGTGTTAGTTTGAGTCATTTATAACATGCATACGAAAAAGCAACACTCTTCAAACATAATCATTATACAGATTCTTAATTTTCATGAAAATACCTGAAAAGGTTTGAAGAACAGCAATATAAATATATCCTTAAGCCATTTCCTGGAGCTGCGTGTGTATAGTTACTCGTCTGCAGCGCACATTGAGTTTCTGCACGAGAGTGCCCCCTTGCTTTTGGATGTAGCGGCATTTCACCATAATTTATTGAGAAGCATAGCAAGCATCATTGGCGGATATATCAGTGCACCCCTATGCGATATGCCCCAGCTTGTCAGTGAACTACGGCTTTGTGTAGTAAATGCTGCTCCATCTGAAAGCAGGTGATGGTGATTTACTACTTATCAAGAAATCGACTTTACTGATGAGATGCGCATGACTACCGCATGTGATCTATCGTGCAGCCCTAGTGCCCATTAGATGTTGGAATTACAAACTCGGCATATCCTTGTGGACTTAACATCATAATTAAATTTACATTAAGAACCGTGCAATGAAGTGGTTAAGGTTTATGGCTGACATCCAGAAGGTTGCTGGTTCAAAGCTTGTCGTTGTGCAAAAAACTGAAAGCTGGGGATATAAAGATCATCTTCTAAAAAAAACACTTGATTCACAGCACTGAAATTGAGAATGCTAACTGCTTAACAGCGCACACCAGGCAACTCTTGCTTAATTTTTTTTTTTTTACCTCAGGCACATTATTTTTCTAGATTGCTCTGAAGCAAAACTTAAACAAAGTTTGAAATAATATACTGCAGGGCAACTTGAAGTAATGTCTCAATAACATAACAGGCCATTTGAGGAGAGAAAAGACAAGTGTCTTTCATGGTGAATTTCAAAGGGAATTACTGTGCAATGTGTATCACTAATCACTCTCTCAGCCGGTTATCAACTCTCTTAAATATTACAGCCTCTCTGCAAAGAGCAAGTTATCACCCATCATTAACCACTGAGAGAAACAGTGAGAGAGAGAGAGACACACAGAGACAGAGGAGAGAGTGACAACAGATAAAGAGAGAGAGACAGAGATTACCGAACTTAATGTACAGTATGGTGTATGAGAGTGGATATACAACAAAACAAATAAAACTAGCAAACTGTCTCTTGAATAAGAAAATACTTAGGCTTATGTAAGAGTTAATTTGTTTATCCCTGTTTGGATCCTAAGGAATGAATGGGGCTAGGCTAAATGCTAAAACATTCACAACGCGCTGTACAAAGATTAAATGCACGCATTGAAAAAAAGATAGGTAGGTTTAAATTTGTCTAAGTTGAGGTAAGAACATAGTAAAATATTGAAAAACGGTGGTGTTTTCCTTTAAGCAATCCAGGGCACGAACAAGCTCATACACACATATCCACCCAACAGGGGCCCTGCATGCCACAACTGTAATGGGTTAATCTGGGGACCTCTGATTGAGAGTCCTCAGTCACACTCAATGGCCCAATGATCATTTTAATAGACTCCCATCACTCCGTGCCCTCTAGCAAAGACATCACAGAGCCTGCCGTTCATGTGTCGGCACACAGGAGTGTCGGAAACAGAGAAATTTCACCCTTCTTCTTCATTTTTTCCCCAATCACAGCCTAGAAATATCTCAGAGTTTGAGAAACTGTGTCTATGTGACCGTAGCTCAGATGAGGAGAGGGATCGGGGAGGTGTTTTTCAGAGATGGGTGTTGAATCTGGTCTAATACTCTTTGCTGGATTGGTGAATCCATCTTAATCAGCGCAGCTCTCTACCTTTTGCCAGCGCAAACGGTGGAGCTATTTCAGAGCCCACGCTAAATATCGCACAATATAATGAAATATTATCAGCTCGCAAACAAGATCAGACATTCAGCATTGACATTCAGATTTTGTGTTACTTTTTGGTGAGTTAGGAAAAAAAGGCTTTCACGTTGGCTTTTTGATATTGGGTTATTTGTTGCGTAGAAAAGGTTGTTTTTTCCAAAAGCACACCTTGTGATTACCAGAACGTTTCATTTGGTGATTTTATCAAAGATGCAACAGAGGAAAATTTGGCTGTATTGTGAGGCGTCCCTGGTAATGATTTAAACACGGGTTAACGGAAAACTGCCTCCTAATAGTATGAATCTGAGTTATGACTGCTATCATCGGTTTTGACATTTTATTATGGAAAATTACATACGCTGCGGTCAAACAGCTGAAACACGGGTTATTGCGCTTTTCAGGGGCACACACGCATGAATCAGAAATAAGTTTCAAATTGCAGATGACCTACAGGAAAGTTACACGACATTAAAAATAACAAACATTGAATAGGATTAAATACTATATAAAAAACTATATTGCGACAAACACTAGCAACATACGACCAGCATGTCACATTGTTTCTATTCATTTAAATATCACATTTGTATACACTCACCTAAAGGATTATGAGGAACACCTGTTCAATTTCTCATTAATGCAATTATCTAATCAACCAATCACATGGCAGTTGCTTCAATGCATTTAGGGGTGTGGTCCTGGTCAAGACAATCTCTTGAACTCCAAACTGAATGTCAGAATGGGAAAGAAGGGTGATTTAAGCAATTTTAAGCGCGGCATGGTTGTTGGTGCCAGACAGGCCGGTCTGAGTATTTCACAATCTGTTCAGTTACTGGGAATTTCACGCACAACCAGGGTTTACAAAGAATGGAGTGAAAAGGGAAAAACATCCAGTATGTGGCAGTCCTGTGGGCGAAAATGCCTTGTTGATGCTAGAGGTCAGAGGAGAATGGGCCGACTGATTCAAGCTGATAGAAGAGCAACTTTGACTGAAATAAACACTCGTTACATCTGAGGTATGCAGCAAAGCATTTGTGAAGCCACAACACGCACAACCTTGAGGCGAATGGGCTACAACCCACTGGGTACCACTCATCTCTACTACAAATAGGAAAAAGAGACTACAATTTGCACAAGCTCACCAAAATTTGACAGTTGAAGATGGAAAAATGTTGCCTGGTCTGATGAGTCTCGATTTCTGTTGAGACATTCAGATGGTAAAGTCAGAATTGGGCGTAAACAGAATGAGAACATGGATCCATCATGCCTTGTTACCACTGTGCAGGCTGCTGGTGGTGGTGTAATGGTGTGGGGGTGTTTTCTTGGCACACTTTAGGCCCCTTAGTGCCAATTGGGCATCATTTAAATGCCACAGCCTACATGAGCATTGTTTCTGACCATATCTATCCCTTTATGACCATGTAGAATTAAGGCAGTTCTGAAGGCGAAAGGGGGACAAACACAGTATTAGTATGGTGTTCCTAATAATCCTTTAGGTGAGTGTACGTTAAAACAGGGTTGTGTAACTATGCAACACACGCTCGTTGCAAAATGTACATTTAACTTTTTCCCACCTTTTAAAATTTGGTATTTTTGAAGAAACCTACCCATATTTAAGAGGTGATAATAAGAGTACAAATTAAGCATTTTGTTTAAAAGCAGAAGGTTTGTTCTTTCATTTGATATATTGTTTGTTTATATATTTAAAGAAGACATTTTTGGAAGGCATTCAACTTTTGTAAAAAAATAAATAAATAAAAAATACTGGTGCTGGCTGGCAACTTTTTTTAAATGCTGGCATGGAAAGAGTTAAAATACCTGTCGGTCTGTTTTGTTATTTTAAAAACATGGAAAAAGTGCACATTCTGTCCCGGGCAATCACAGCAAAATATTTCACCAGAAGAAAGCAAAGAGACAGCAATAAAGAGCAAAAGAATTGTTTTCCCCCCTACTCCTTTTTCATTTCCAAGGGGAAATGCGGTGAAAGACAGCAGTGCAGTACTGTAATATGTTTAAGTGGGGTCTGTAGCTTTGGGCTGGGCGAGTGATCCAGCCACCATCAGAGGGTCAAGCCACTGTAATACTTATTTGGTGGAGAGGCAGAGGATGTGCTGTGCTTATAATGTTTGTTTTGGAGAGGAGGGAGGGAGGAAAGCTGGCGGCCTGCTCTCTCATATCAGCTCTGGGTCCAGCACAAAACAACATCTCACAGATGTTTACTGGAATACAGTTTTAGATTTATTCCAAAGAATATGTTATTCGGAGGAGTACTGAAGGGAGAGTTTTTTGGAAGAAGTCCACAAAACTTAAATGCAAGTAAAAGACCATGCAATTTACACTGGAGGAAAATCCACTAACAGACAAACAATCATGCTAAAATATACTAATATATGAAATATGAATCACTTGTGCAGCTTAGTTACAACATATATTACATTCATAATGTGACACAGTTCTGCAAGAAAATCAAAAAAAAAAAAAAAGGTCCATAACTGTAACGGTACATTTACACAGGGTGTCTAGGAGGGCGTGTCTAAAGCGTGTCCCTGGCGCGTTCGTCATAGTGACAACACCCAATCACAGTGGCCGCAACAAATGTTTCTCTGTTCTCTGTCCTTGCATAAACGTAATTGGCTGGTTCTGCACTAGGTTATTTGCATAAGGCAACCTGATTGGCTGATGCCTGCATTGATGCTTGAAAAGTTAAGAAATGTTCAACTTCTGTTGCGAGCAGGGCCAGTGATGTGCAGCCGACAAATCCACAATAAAATTTGTAAATGTAAATGAGGAGCGTTAACGCTGACGCCCCGTGTTAATGTACCGTCACTGTGAAAAAGTACACCTTTGCACCTGAAGAGTTCATATTAGTACCTCAA
The DNA here is from genome assembly GCF_030506205.2 of Paramisgurnus dabryanus. Taxonomy (NCBI): domain Eukaryota; kingdom Metazoa; phylum Chordata; class Actinopteri; order Cypriniformes; family Cobitidae; genus Paramisgurnus; species Paramisgurnus dabryanus. Next base: position 8,861,467 of record NC_133347.1, read on the forward strand.
ACGTGGTAATGGTAGCAAATTTATACACATCTGTATTTAAATGGTAAATATTAGGACCTTTTAACTCTTTCCCTGGTCAAGTTAACTCGTCAATTACGAGAAAACTCTTCCCTGCAAATGACGAGTTTTTCCGGCAATCCATATTTCCGCTATTATGCACCAGGTGGCGCTCTTATAAACGTATAAAACCCAGAAGTATCCCCTTACGGCAAACAGTTCAAACTCCGTGTTTGTTTTGATCATCACTCTGAATCTGATCTCTAACAAAAGTCGTTAACAAATATGCAATTATCTCAGCTTTATGCTCACAAATGTTTATTTTTGAAGAAACCTACCATTTGAGAGGTGATAAAAGAGAAGAAATAAAGGTAGGATGAAACGTTTTTTATTTTTATTTTTTTGAAAGCAGATGTTCTTTCATCTGATATATTGTATGTTTATGTAAAAGTATGACCAGTTTTTCCGGCAATCCGTATTTCCACTATTATCCACCAGGTGGTGCTCTTACCCAACTTATAAAACACGGAAGTACCCCTTACGGCAAACATTTTAAACTCTGTGTATGTTTTGAACATTGCTCTGAATCTGATCTCTATCAAAAGTCGTTCACAAAAATGCAATTATCTCAGCTTTTTGCTCAAAATTTGGTATTTTTGAAGAAACCTACACATATTTGAGAGGTGATAAAAGAGAACAACAAATGGAGAGGGTCTGTTTTTTGAAAGCAAAGGGTCAGTTCTTTAATTTGATATATTGTATCTTTATATATTTAAAAAGTAACTAAACCTCTGGTCAGAGCCTGACTCCACCCACTGGCAATAAATGCAAGTAAAGTGGGCAAACCCCAGCGGAGATAGAGGGGACGAACTGAGCTCGTACCAAGTGTTTGGTGAGATTGTAACAAGGGAATGGTGATGACGTTTTTACACCATATATTGTAGCATTGAAACACTTTATACACAAATGTCAAAAAAGTTACTAATAAACCCCAATTCTTACAGATCATTTACTAAAAAGAATAGTTTAGGTTTTAGTTACTCTCTAAAGAAGACCATTTTCTGGAAGGCATTACACTTAAGGCAAAATCATAAAAAATGCTGGCGCTGGCTGGCAACTTTTTTTTAAACGCTGGCAGGGAAAGAGTTAAAGGGTATTGTCCCAGGTACAGATAGGGACCATTTTTGTGCAGTGTACGAAGTGGCAAACACAACAGTGCTAACTTTACTGTTACAGGTAGCTGAATACTGCACTTACTATTTTGGTACAGATCTAAAAATAGCATGATCTTGCTTTTTTCTAACTTACTACTACAGGCAATTAAACCTCATTTTCCAGCTTTGATCACACTAACCTTGCTTGTCAAATCCGCAGTTAAATCTTGACGCAGTGTAAACAGGTACAGCCTAACATTTTCTTTGGCGTTCTATTACAGAATGTTAATTTTTGGTTAAACTAAATCTCTGAAAAGTGTGAGCTTTGAGCTTCAGAGAGCGTTTTGATTGTTCAAAGACATTTACATATAGATTTTTTTATATTATTTAAAGTCTAACATATATATGACCCACCTGCTGCTCTTGAGCTGACAATCTCTCAATCTGTCTCTCTCTCTTTGTCTTCGTATCATTTTATTTCTTTCTTTCTCATACGCAGGCTTTTGTTTCATTAGAGCACACAGATGCAGTGATGCTTACTGAATTACAGACGAGTGTTGCCAACCTAAACCAGATGGGACCAATCTATATTCAGATTAGCTATTTCCCTTCATTCATAATAATCCAGAGTGCTATCCTACTGTCTCTGTCATTTGGCTCCCATTGATCAACCAACATTCTCTTTACTTCACGAGCAGCCACAACACCATAAAATACACAAATAACACAACTACTGCATGACTCATTTGAGCCATCTTACTCTAAAATTTGATTAATGGCAAAGAAGTTAGAATAACTAGGTAGTGTAGATTTTTAGTATAGATATGATCTATGTATATTTGAGGTCATCAATATGTTGAAATCCTAAACCTAACAAGCAGAAATTCATTTAAAATGTACACTGCCAAAAAAATGGTCAAAACACAACATGTTCCCCAGCTGTCACTGGGACTGTACCCTTTCAAAATATACAGCTTTACACCTATAATAGTTCATATTAGTACCTCTGAGGTACATATTGGTACCAAATGGTACATACTGGCACCTTTATAAAGAGAACTGCACCATCAGTGACAGCTGGGGTACATATTTCGACAATTTTTTGGGGAATATATTTACCGAAACAAAGTAAGCAATTTCAACTTTTTTATGTTACACCAGCTCACTACTGCACTCTACAAAGAGGGACGGATCACACAGAACGCGTTTCTGGCAGTGGTAGGCACCTTTTTGATTTTTTTCTATGGGCAGTGAGTATTTTGTGAACTGTTTATGCGTGCCGAATGCCTCAGGTTTTTGCCGCCTGCACGTTATGCGTTTTTACAGGTTGACTCTGAGCAAAATTTGTGTTTTTTCATTGTCCTATCAGATGTAGGGAGAGGCAGGCCTTCCTGTGGGATGACAGAATATTATAGTGGCTTGGAATAACCACTAACTCACTGTCTCCTGCATGTTTGTGCACCTTTTACCCTTGATCAAGGTCAGAGCAAGACCCCTTTTTTAAAGTTTCTGCTAATATGACAGTTAACAGCAAACCAGAGTTTACACTTTTTAATATTTGATAGACAGGACAGCTGCCTTGATGGTGGCATAGCAATATAAAAAAGTACACCGCACTGCTATTTTCTGAAGTCAGTTTAATAAAGGCAGTGTAGTCCGCCTCACGTTAAAAATGCGTTCTGTGTGATGCCATGGAAGAACCACTTCTGGTTCCTCAAAGGTCTGTCAAAAGTTCAGAACCATTTCTTTCTTACAGTATCTTTTATAGTCTGAACAACCTTTATCACTCTATTTTTTTTTAAATAAAGGTTCTTTGTATGTTAAAGGGATAGTTCACCCCAAAATGAACATTTTCTCATCCTCATGTTGTTCTAAACCTTTATGAAAAGTTTGGTTCCAAAACGCAATAAATCCATTTTGACGAATTTTGGTAAAAATGTGATTTCTATACCAAGAAAGTGAAAAGATGAAAACCACTATTTTCTTTTACAAACTTTTACATAGCAATATGATTTTAAAAAATGTATTATAAAAACTGATAATTTTTTCTGCAAAAATGCAATTAATCAATTATCCTAGTTTTTTTTCAAAACTCTATAAATCTATTGAATCAAAATATTAATGTGCATTCATCTTTGCCATGTTATATTCATTTAGTTGACTAGTGGTATCCACTGATTAAAAACATCGTCACTGAACTTTTTGGACAGCGATCAGCTCGTTGACTTTGAGTGAAAAAAAATGGAAAGTACCCACTGAATTCCAATTTATTTGTTTTTCCTACTATGAAAGTCAATGGACAGCCATCAGCTCGTTGACTTTGAGTAAAAAAAAATTGAAAGTACCCACTGAATTCCAATTTATTTGTTTTTCCTACAATGAAAGTCAATGGACACCTATGCTGTGTGTTTACCAGTGGCGGACTGGCCATCTGGCACACCGGGCAGTTTCCCGGTGGGCCGGCGTACTTTTTGGGCCATTACATATCATAATATCTTTGTCTGAGCAGCCCAGTTAGCGTCTTTTTTTCTAGACAGACCAGCCCACTGACATTTAAGCAGCAGCCTATTGGTTATTTTTTTTTGAGCAAAATGAGCAAAATGACCCAAGAAAATAAGTCATTTTGTTCATCAAGAAAAAGCATCTTAATTTAAGAATTTTTAGATATTTTTACTGAAAACAAGACAAAAATACTAAGAATACTAATTTTTTTTGCACTGTTTGTAGTGTGGGCCCGTTTGGGCCAAAATGCCAGGGCCAAATTTTTGTCCCAGTCCAGCCCTGGTGTTAACCATCATTTTTCAAAATATCTTGTTTTGTGTTCATCAGAAAAAAGAAATTCTTACAGGTTTACAACAACATGAGGATGAAAAAATGATGACATTTTGGGTCAACTATCCCTTCAAAAGGTTCCTTATGGAACCATTTAGCTAAAATTGGTTCTTCTATGGCAATGTGAAGTGCCTTTATTTTTAAGAGTGTGTTCAAATTTTAAAACGTAAGAGAAGTCAATAAAATTTAAAGCAGTAATATTTTTACAGTGTGAGATGAAAATGCCTCTCCTCCCCACTGCAATATTTCTGTCTAACAATAACTGTTGGTTATTTTAACAACAACAACAAAAATGTAGAAGTCCTTGAACATGTCCCACCCAAACCTCCCGCTTCAACAGAAATAGAAAACCGTCCTCGTCACGCAGGGCACCTTAAAGAGATTTTATCTCCCGCAGGAATCAGGCAGAGAGACAAACTAAACAGATAATGTCAACTGGATGGAAGCCACTGCTTCCTCAGACATTCTGATTCGGTGTAATTTGATTGCTTGCCCACATTAATTCAGTCAGCCTAGAGATTTTAAGATACTGCGCTACCACTCGGTCTCAGATTGCATTTACCGCATCTCTCGTGCGGCCGAGCCTCAAACTAGTAAACAAAGTATCGCTGAATAAAGCATCTTTACAAAAAGAGAAATGTGTCTGTATATTTAAACAGTGACAACATATTCACATATTTCAGATCAATTTGGATGAGTATCCTGCAAAGACGCAGCCCAATGGTAGCTCATTAACAAAAAGCAGTGAAATATTGTAAGCCTGCAAAGGCTTGTGGTATGAAAGAAGACTACTTTCGGAGAAGTGAGATAAAGTGAAGAGAGAGAGAGAGAGAGAGAGAGCAGAGAAGAATGGGAAGATGGATACAATTAAGTGTGAGTAGCGTTTCTTTACGATTCATCTTCATAAGAGTGCGGGAACGTTTGGAGAGGTCTGCATTCTAAAAATACACGGCTTTACTCTGTATCCTTCCACTCAGCCTGTTGACATAGCAGTCTTTCTTTACATTTTTTTTTAATTTGGCATGCATTCTGTCCTTCTCCATCGAGAAATTATATACTTTCTGCCTGGCTGTTCCCGTCCTGTTTGCCTCCAAGAGCAGCTCTTTGTGGATTCGCTTAGATACCCGCAATCCCTTCGTTGAGGTTAAAGGTTACCTCGCAAGTGTGCTGAGCGTGCCTGAAAGCAACGGGTGGCTTGAGATAACACACGCACCCGTACCATCTCCTCAAAAACTTTCACTCAGCACCACGCAAAGAAAAGTTTTATTGATCAAAGGTTGCCCAGGAGAATTAATGGAGGTTCTATTCCTTTAAGTATTAACTCTGCTGCTTTAAATGTTTGCTTTTAACCCAAAGTGGAGATGAATCGGCTGTTTTTATTGTTTTATACTGTTCGCGTGGTTTTTATATTCAAAAACATCAAATGCAATAGGTAATAGATTATTTTGTACCCTGGTTTTAAGGGCTGGCGCCCGAGAAATGCTTCGTTTTGATGGGCAGGCCGCATTGAAGAGCTGGAAGTTACCACCCACTGCTGTGATTGGATAGCTTCATTCTCCGTCATTATATGTGAGAAATTGTTTTAAAAACCTTAATGTGTAAAATAGCAGCCGAACACATATGTTTGAGCCACAAAATGTTCTGTGTGAAAGAGATGATACACATAAATGACAATGTGTATGGTAAAGTAGCAACAAAACTTTAAACCCGACGTGACTAAATTACCGTATATGACACAGTTATAACTAACTTTGTATATTTCTAATGTATATGTATATAAAAAAGCTTGGTTTGTTGAGTGTAGGACCTTTCAAATGCAACTTGCCTAAATTACCGTATACAACATAGTAAGTGCGCATCAGAATCTCAATCGCGGCTGTTAAGTCCTTATCACTAACTTTGTATATTTCTAATGTTATATTACAGTTAAATCATGTTGAGTTTTGGACCTTTATTAACCGTTCAATGTTTTTAGTAAATTAAAACACGGATTTAGACACGGATGTTATGTTACGCACAATCAGGACATATCAAGCTATCTCTAATAAAGCAATAGTGACACATACAGTAGTAACTTAGTAAAATGTTTTACCCACATAAGACCGCTGTGCCATTCCTGTCAGATCCAATATTAATGGTACAACATTGCTTTTAAATCACAAGCTATGCAAATCAAGCATTGACTTGTAGCTTCTTTACAAATAAACAAGTAAACAAACACTCAGTTTTCCCCACGAGAGCTGGAACGTCTTTAAAAACAAACTTCAACCAACCACGCATTACTAATGTTAGTTTCCGAGGGAAGGTTATATAGCAACAGTGTTCTTCCAAAACCGGGCAATGTACAAACTTTGGCAATCTTTAAAAACATGTTTGCTGATTGTTGGGACGCTGTACGGTTTGCTTCGCCACACGTGTGTTACTACCCCACACGTGAACATGTGGGCGGGGCTACAAAAGTAGTCATTGCCATTCCAGTTTGGAGGTGGAGTCTAAAATCTCTTCAACGTCATAAATTGGTACATTCCTGGACCTGGTGTTTTCTAGGCTTGGTGCCAAAAATGGTCATATTTCATGAGGACGTTTTCAATTCTGAAACTTGCAGGATGTTGGTTTAAAGGGACAATAAGTAGGATTTTCCCCCATCTAGTGGTGAAATTGTATTTTGCATTCAAACGAATAGTGCTGTCTAGCGCCTCGCTTTTCCAAATGCGTGTTGCAACTACGGTAGCCGTTATGTAATCACTGATCTCCTTGTCCGTTTCAGCTGGTTCACGTGTTCTGAATAAAAACGTGTTGTGGAAACGCGTTGGTAGGCTAGTGCTTTTTGTCCCTCTCTGCTATTATAGTTTATCAATACGGTGGAACGGCATGGAAGCCTCCATGGACTTACCCGTCCAATGTAAGTAAAGTTTGACGACATGTTTGTCCTGTGGCAGCTACCATATGTATATTGAAATTGAGGGGTGAGCTGTTGGTTGCAATTCACAATATCAGCACTAAATGCCGCTAAAATTTACACACAGCACCTATAAGTAGCTTTAAACTGGAAATACTATGTATAAAAAAACATCACTGGTGAACATCTTGAGATTTTAGTAAATGTTCTTGCTCTTCCAAGCTTTATAATGGTAGAAAACAGGGATCAGGGAACAACTTCTGACTTAAAAATAATAATAATTCATCCTTCACAGGGGTAATCCACATGGCTCCAATGGGTAAGTAAAGCTCTTCTGTGGGTAATCGATGCGATTTTTGTAAGAAAAATATCCATATTTTAAACTTCATAAACTGTAATAACTACACTGTAAAAAAACTGCAGCATGCTTCATGTTCTGAAAGAACGAAGCCATCTTTGACTTTCACAATTCAGCGTTGGTTGTCATAGGTACTTTGCACAGTGACTCGTGTACAAGATGGCACCGTAACCGAAAGACAGTTTTTATATTTTTTAAGTTTTAAATAGTTATTTTGTACAAAATCTCATTAATTACCCACAAAGGACCTTTATTAACCCCTTGGAGCTGTGTGGATTACTTCTGTGAAGGATATACAGTATGCACTCTTACCAGACCCCTGTTTTCTACAGTACCGTTCTAAGCTTGAAAAAACAAAGACATTTACTAAAATAACCCCAAATGTGTTCGTCTGAAAGATGATGGACATATGTATCACAGATTGCTTGAGTGTGAGTAAATCATGGGGTAATTTTGATATTTGGCTGAAGTATCGTATTAAGCCTTGTCTGCAAAACCGGGCCTTAAAATATAAGTTCACAGCTATAAAATTCGAATAGCATTGCTTAGATTTTATGGTGTGAAATGTTAATATTAAAATATTACAGAATCAGCATAAACGGGCCTATCGCAATATGAATACAACATTGATCTGCAATAACTGATGTAAGTAATGTAAGTGTGTATTAGTACATGTTAACGATATGCAACAGGTACAAACCCCAAAGTAAACGATGACGCGAGTTAAAGTCTCCAACGTAAATCTCTTTTCTTGGACTACAACAAACACAAAGACAGTAGGCAACAGTTTACTTCCTGGGATTGTTGATGTAGACAAGACTGACATACCATCATAAATCCTCCCGCTTCGGACTCACAGCCTGTAAGTTAACTCCTGTTAGCATTGCAATGAACGAATCTTTCAAACATGGTTAGGAGCGTCACATTTCTGGCCGACGTCAGAAATATTCAGGCCAATTACAACATACAGATTAGATGGCCAATCAGGGACACAGAGCTTTTCAAACCAATGAGTTTTTTACAAAATCAGTGCATTTCAGGAAGACAGGGAAATCTGGAGCTACAAAAAAGTACAGTATTTGGAAAATAATGTGTTTTTTGACCCATACACCACATGAAAACATTGTATTATACCAAATACACAAACTAACATTGTTTTTAAGCAATGAAATAGATGCACTTTAAACCATGAACGTATCACATACCAAATACGCACTATTTATAAAGTTATCGCATGTCGTATTTGTCTTCAATATCTTGTAGTCCTAATGTCTTGGCAACAATTTGAGACACTGCTAAGATTTCTTATGAAACTATAAAGGAGATAAGTTACGAAAAAATCTCACAACTTGCCAAGAGAAACAAACCTTTCAACTTACACTCAAGATTCATCGACATGCCAATCAACCTTGAGGCGGCTCAAAAAGGCGATACCCATAATGCCAGAACATACAGCTCTTCTCCTCACATGCCTCCTGTGGTTTATTAGATTGGAGTGGGAAGGATGAATAAAGCAGGTAAAGAGGCAGGTACGTCTGGAGCTAATGGTGAAAGCAGCATACAGTAATCATCAGACTGCCGGCCGCAGAGACGCAACACTCAAATAGTTCATTATAAGATGACACAACCAATTTGTAGCAGGGGCGGCAGCAATCTTAGAAATCTCCCTTGACAAAGCATTTAGATTAGACTGCTTTTCAACCAGGAAAGCACTGACACGAATCAGTACGCTCAACCGGGGGAATGGAATCTGTTTTAATTCTCCTCCAGGCAAACATAAAACTGTCCAGGTAAGTCATTTATGTAGAGGGAGAGGAACAGTTTTACCAAAAAGATCTCTTTGTCTCGCCAGCTCTCCTCTTGCGTGCACGCTACGCTAAGCCTATTCATCTATTTGTTACATTCCTTGCCATTATTTCTCCTATAATCTTACTTTACTTGCTCGGCTCATGAATGCTAATAGCCCTCATGGAACAACAGTGCCATGTAGATTATTCCGATCTAGTTTTATTCAGCGAGTGTAATGCGCATGTGAATGAAACCTTCTAGATGAAACTGGTGTGTGAGAATGAAATGAGGTGCAATTTCATTTAATAAATATAATTCAGTAATTACATTCTGAAAGAAGCGCTAACACCTTGCTGGACCTGGAGAGAGACTCTCTTCTAAAACCTTATGAACTCCAATGTTGCACCATCGAATAGGGTTTTAAACTTAATTTATTTCATCTTTGACACAAATGTAAAGCAGAATAAGGGCTCAGGCTTTATCATGGTATATGCAGAAAACCCAACCTTGTTCCTCGTCACTTGCATGTTCGAAGGAGCCAAATACGGCAGAAGAAATGTTAAGGAAATGCAGGAAGGAATCTAATCCTGGAACACAAACATCAGAAACAAGAAAAAAGAAACAAGAAACAAGACAGAAGAATGTCGGATATGTTTGGCAGGAAGTAGTGGGATTCGGGAACAAAAGAAAGAGGTGTTAGTTTGCTAACATCCCTTTTAGTTTCGGTGTAAATATTTATCTCTGTTTCCCCACACCGAGTTCAAGTGTCCAAATGTGAGATAAATAATGTGCTTCTCTCTGCTGAATTAAAGCATTAGCCCTAAAATGCAGGTCACTGGGGACCTGAGGCTACAGGCTCTGTTCTGACTGCTCTGTTTCCAAGAAGACTATATCAAAGGGACTTTTTGTTTATCTGCTCGTCAGAGAATGCGTAACACGAGCTCGGTGTTTGTAACTGGCTGAAAATAAAAAATGTATGTTTGCGTGAGTGGGGTGGAAGCACTGCGTGTACAGTACATAATGCCAAACAATAACCTACAATTCATAAAAAATAATGGTGTTTAGGAAACTAACATTTATTAGTGCATTTACATTAAAGCATTTGGTAAACATTTAATACACAGCAACTAGGGGTGGGTGATAAACTTGAAATTTGTCAACCGATAGAGATTTTAGAGTATCCTATCTATCAAGGTTAGGTGCCCATGTCATGTTGCTGTGCACGTGGTAACGAAAACGTAAAATTTTTAGACGTAGCACTGCAGTTTTAAAACAATTGATTCTAAGCAACTGGAACACAAACAACAGTGCTAAATGCGCATGCTGTTTCTGCGTGAGAGGGGCTCACAACTGCTACTCATTGAGCATTTTTGCTGCTTTATTGGCCTTAAATACACATATGCGTTAAAATCTTCATCTTTGCAGGTATCCTCATAAACACTTAGGTCTTAAAGGCACACTCCCCTTTTCGAAAATATGCTCATTTTCCAGCTCCCCTAGAGTTAAACATTTGATTTTTACCGTTTTGGAATCCATTCAGTGGATCTCCGGGTCTGGCGCTAGCACTTTTAGCATAGCTTAACACAATCCATTACATCTGATTAGACCATTAGCATCGTGCTAAAAAAATATCAAAGAGTTTCGATGTTTTTCCTATTTAAAACTTGACTCTTCTGTAGTTACATCATGTACTAAGAAAATTAAAAGTTGCGATTTTCTAGGCAGATATGGTTAGGAACTATACTCTCATTCGGGCGTAATAATCAAGGACTTTACTGCTGTATCATGGCTGCGAAGCGCAATGATATTATGCAACAGCCAAAATAGTCCCCTTAGTAACGTTCAATAGCAGGGGACTATTTTCGGGCACTGCGTAATATCATTGCGCCTCCTGCAGCCATGTTACGGCAGCAAGACCTTGATTATTACACCAGAATGAGAGTATAGTTCCTAGCCATATCTGCCTAGAAAATCACAACTTTTAATTTTCTGTCGGTCTTAGTACAAGATGCAACTACAGAAGAGTCAAGTTTTAAATAGGAAAATATTGAAACTCTTTGATTATTTTTTAGCGTGATGCTAATGGTCTAATCAGATTCAATGGATTATGCTAAGCTATGCTAAAAGTGGTAGCTCCGGAGATCGGCTGAATGGATTCCAAAACGGTAAAAATCAAATGTTTAACTCTAGGAGCGCTGGAAAATTAGTATATTTTCCAAAAAAGTGAAGTGTCCCTTTAAGAGAAAGTAAACAGGTGAAAAAGAAAACGCATGTGTAACAGTATATTTGGTCCAGACTTGGGTCTTGATGGGGAAGTTGCATAATTTTGCTCCTGTCTTCACTCATGTAAACAGCATTAAGAGAAAATCTAATCCGGTACCAATATGTATCTTTGAGGCACTAAGATGCTCTTTGGTACCCTTACCTCTGAGGTACTCTTTAGACACAAATGTGTATTTTTTGAAAGGGTACTGCCCCAGTGAATATTAGGGACCATTTTTTGTCCCTTTTTGGTTTGGTTTAACTGGACATAGGCCAGATTCACTTGGGCTTGGTTGTAGAACATATAGTGAGGGGCGGGGTGGGCATCAGAAGGTGAGACATCAGTTGTGCAACAATTATTCATCATCATCTGACCATAAAACCTTTTCAAGTGTGCAGTACAGTTACGTGAAAACGTCTAAGCGGCATAAACGATAGATCGACCAAGCAATATGTTTGTCACCACGTCCTAAATGACTCAAAATAAAAAACAAACGTAACATTACGATGGGCTCCAGTGTTTTGAGACTGTGATTCACATCATGTTTTTCTTCGCATCCTAAATTAACAAGTGTTCTCTGGCCTGGATAGAAAGATATAGTGAAAGTCAAGGAGGTGGGACGATCGCGCTTGGGCACGGTTCAAGGCAACCGTGCCTAATTACAGTACATTAACCATGTAAATTTTATCCGAACGTGTGCTCCCTGGAAATGTTTGTCCATGCAAACACTAACATTTTCCCCCCGTTTATCATTAGTTAGCCAAAACTATTGAACTGAGGCAAATGAATATATAGTAATGTGAGTTATGTTTGTTTAAAGTTGCATGGTCTTGGATCTTTGTGAGAGCAATTAAAGGGAGAGGGAGAACAGATACAGAAAACTCAGATGCTCGCCAGTCGCTGTGAATCAAATCTGTTTGGAAATGAATCCTTAGGCTCGGTTTTATTGCTCAAATTAGCTGAGCCGGTCCTTGTCCTGTATGCCCTTAATTAACACGCCTTCAATTCCCCTATTAATTAGTACAAGCTATTAGCTATTTTACATCACTCTTCATTTGTCGACAATTAAAGGGCCAATTATTAAAAGCATGCCACACGGTTAACTTGGCGAGGGGTTGGGCAGTCACATCAGTGTGATGATGGTGGAGACCAGAGAGAATCAGCCCGAGCCGAAAACGTTCTGCTTAAATAAGAGAGGTCAGCTGCTTTCTGATGCTGCATTGAGGACTGTTTAAACCAAAGGCTGGTCGATATCAATATGTAAATATTATATACGTGAACCTGTCTGTGAAATTCAGGCTGAAGTCTTATAATCTAATAATAAAATGTTGAACATCAAACGTTAAATATCAAGGTTATATTTTTATAGAAATATATTTTACATTTATTACATTACATTACATATATATAAGTGTGCACAAATATACTCAACAAGAAAACACATAAAAGATCTGACCTATAATTATTGTATCAGATGGAAAGTGTGTAAGCCTTCACAAGCTATGAAACTAGCACAGCTACACTGTTTAAAATGTGTACCTTTAGCTTGTCACTGGGCCAGCACCATTAAAAGGTACACCTGCTGTTACAAATGTAATTGTACTTTAGCTACCCCTAAAGGACACATTTTCTTACATCTTAAAGGTGTTAAAGGGTACAGCAGGTGTTCTTTTGAGGATTCTGACCCAGTGAAGTGTGTGCTAAAGATACACATTTTGTCTGACAGTGCATGTATAAAATCGATTGTTTGAGATAACAATTAATTAAATAATTAAAAACACTCAATATGCTAAACTATTTAAGCACAAAATGCCAGAAATACCCAATCTGAGTGGAGTGGACTGCATTTACATAGCGCTTTCATAGACCAATGGCCGTCTAAAGTGCTTTACATATTGCCTCACATTCGCCCATTCACTCACACATTCATACACTGACGGCGGTGTCAGCAATGCGCCATCCAGGTGGTCGGGAGCATCTAAGCGATCCAGAGAAAAGTTTGGGATATTATATAGGTACTAACTAATTTGGGTTATTATAAAGGTACTAATTAAAAGGTACAAAATGGTACCCTTAAGGTCTCATTATAGTTGTGTGTCCTACACTGTTTTAGCAATGGTTTTAGATATACTTCTATGCATGTGCAATTACAAAAATATATATTTTTATACCTGACGGAGGGGCGCTAATGGACCAATCACAGCGCTTGCGTCCGCGTAGAACGGGCACATTGTAAACATTTTGGCGAGGTGTGTGTCAAGCTACAGAGAAATTATGAAATTTAAATGACTAATTTACAGCTTATTATGCGGACATGCAGGGCAATACTTCCGGGTTTAAAAATGCTAAACATCTCAGTCTCATAGAAATTCCTCTTTTAGAAATGTCAGCCAGAAAACGGCCCAATCTGAAAAACTGATGCTTATGACATCACAGGCATCTCACTGCCCCTCCACGTTAAAATAATTGGCTTAATTTTTTGAGTGGCAGCAAAGTCAGCCAATCAGTAATGAGATTGCAAGTTAAGCCAGTAGGGGGAGCCAAATAGATGCAAAACCACTTGTTTAAAATCCCCCACCCTAATAGAGCTATCTGAGAGAGTTTTTAGGAAGCTTCTAAGGCATTACAGACCCAAACAAAAAAAAATTGTCTACATGTCACATCACAGAACAAGGATAAATACCCCGTTCAATCATTATGTCACCTTTAAAGTATTTTCAACTGGCTGTGGTGCCAAAAAGCCTGGATAAAAGAGCGTGTTGCACCATGTGCACATCACCCCTTGCGAAAATTAACCATGGTTTTGCTACAGTTAAAACAAAACAAAAACATGGTTACTATAGTAAAACCATGGTAACCACAAAAAACATGGTTTTGACAACCATGGTTTTCAAAAACCATAGACATAGTTAAACCACTGGTCACTATAAATTTACCATAATAAAACCATGGTTAATTTTTATAAGGCCATGACCGCATCACTCTGTAATTGAGCACGCTTGCCGCATTGTTTGCATAAAAAAGGATTGCAAAAAATATGCTCCTAAGCCATCAAGTACTTTAATATCCAAGCTAACAGGTAACTGATTAATAGTGAGAACTAGTCCCCATAATAAAGTTTTACCAATATTTCTTTCTTCTTCCTTTATTTCTTTACGCCATTCCAGCATCTACAACTATATTCATGGCGAGAACCAGTTAATCCATACACAAGTTTTATTTGTGTATGTGTATAGACAAGTTGATCAATACACAGGTTGGGAGAGGGACAATTTGGCATCTCCAATTTGCCTAACTTGCATGTTTTGGGCCTGTGGGAGGAAACCGGAGTACCCGGAGTAAACCCACGCTGACACAGGGAGAACATGCAAACTCCACACAGAAAGGCCAAGTGCTCAAACCGGGGCTCGAACCAAGGACCTTCTTGCTGTGAGGCAACAGTGCTCCAACTGAGCCACTGTGCGGCCTCTTATCAATAATTTCAACTCATTCTTTATGTGTATGAATATAGGAAATGCACTCAAAATGGAAGCTTTACAAAGTGTAGAAAATCGTAGTACTGTACATCACTTCTTCTCCAGTGCAGGCCAAACTAAAGGGTGCAAAAGTGCACCTGCTCGGGTCATCGACATGCAAAAAACAAGGTCACATCAAGTGTGCCACTTGAAACAAATGTGTAAAGAAACACACAAAGAAAAATCAATAAGACACAGAATAAACCTGTCTAGTTCCTTTAGAAACGGAGATGAAAACCCAAGTCCACTCTATTATTACATTACACAGCAGAAACATAAATGTTTGCCTCTACTGTATATTGAGATACCTGTACTTTTGAAAAACATAAGTGCAAAGCAATGGAAAAAATAAGATTAATCAGTCTAATGCACTGCAGCACAAATGCATTCCCATTTAGAAGCGGACCCCCACTTGGGCACTATAATCAAAGAGAAATGCGAGCCATTACGAAATTACTTCCATAAGGGTTTCCGTGCCAAGCTCGTCTGTCTCACATTGGCATTCAGAGTGTCAGATGTTTGGAGCGACCCTCAAAACTTTGAGCCATAAACCACGCCGGCATAGAAATCCAGCCTCTCGGAAGGGACAGAATGGGGACACGGAAACAAAATGGCTTTTCAGTCTGATGGCAAATATTAAAAAGAAACTCAACGAACTCTAAACTGTCTTTCTATTGGCCATTGTGATCAGTTGTAACAAGGTAGATAAGTATGCATGTATGTATAAACAAGTCTGAGAGAGCTATTGAGCTTTTTGCCAATTTTAAGATGTTAAATAAAACTTTGGTGTCCCCAGAGTATGTATGGGAAGTTCTAACTCAAAATACCATATCGATTATTTACTATAGCATGCTACTTTGCAAATGCAGATCAGCTTATCTCTGCACTAAATTGCAGTGCAGTGGTTGGATAGTGCTTATTTAGGGGCGGTATTATTATAATATGACCCCTGTTCTGACATCACAAGTGGGAGACAAATTTCAATGACCTATTTTTTCACATGCTTGCAGAGAATGGTTTACCAAAACTAAGTTACTGGTTGTTCTTTTTCCCATTTTCTAGGTTGATAGAAGCACTGGGGACCCAATTATAGCACTTATAAAATCAGATTTTTATGATATGTCGCCTTTAATAACATCCATGTTCTCCCAGCATGATTGGAAATCGATTCCTCTTTTGTGCTTCAGTGTAGGCAAGGAAATATGATCTACTGTGCCATGGAGTAAACAGGGTTGATGTCAAAAATATTTGGTATTTACTGTAAAATGTGAGAAGTAAAATGTTAGGATGCTCTTCTCTACACTGTCAGAAAAAATGGTCCTTTTAAAACATCCTAATACTGTATGGCAGTGGTTCTCAAACTTTTTCAGCGTGCGGCCCCCCTTGTGTATGGCGCATTCCTTCGCGACCCCCCCAAAGAAAATTTATGACAAGAAACTGTTTAAAAACTCAACTTTTGATATGAAGTAGTGCTGTTGGTTAGTAGTCTTATTTTTTAAGTTTAATTGCACAGAATTTATGATAAATTAATTTATTTTATAAAATGTCATAAAACTGGGGCCCCCTGGCACCATCTCGTGGCCCCCCGTTTCGAGAACCACTGCTGTACGGTATGTCCCATTTGGGTACAGATACGGTACAGTTAGTAACTATATGTACAGTACATTTGATGTACTAATATGCACTCTTTAATACCATAATGCATCACTGAGGTACCAATATGTACTCTTTAGGTTCAAAGATGTACTTTTTGAAAAGGTACAGTCAAGTGACACTAAGGTACAGTACCATTTTTTAAGCAAGTGTACAGTGGGTATTTTGGTGCATATTTACTATCTATGGACACTGGATGTTGTTGCTAATATAAATGTAATGTCAGATAAGTTCCTGATGTCCCGTATCAAAGAGAATTTCTCTCTTTGGATTGAACTTTGAGCTTTAAAACTTAGCAAATGCTCGAGCAACAACATTGCACACTAAAAACGTTACATACAATGTGGAAAAGCATAAAATGATTTACTTTAAAAAGTGGACTTAAAAAAACGTCAAAAATGACTTCAATTTGTCTAAAAAAAAAAAAACCTTCAAAAATAAAATTTTACGTTATTTTACGTTTCGTCATTTATTGTTTAGTTGATCCATCTTTTCACTTTTTATAGTAGGCTACTCTTCACAAACAGCAAGTGGTACAGCTTCCATATTTATTTGTTAAGGCAATGCTAAATAAAACAAACATGATGTATATTTGTCCTATATTTGGCATCCCACCTTCAGTTGTTTGTTCTAGCACAGGGAACAGGCCCGCATTGAAGCCCCCCTGGGCAACCATAGGCCCATGGGGTCCAAAGAGTTATAGGGTGAAAGAGAGAGCGAGGAAAGAGTTTTCTCTCCTCTAAGGTGAGCTTCCCCTACCCACAGCTTAACCAATCAGACTGAACAGCAGGAGCCAAGTGATTGACAGGGCAATTACCGCTGGCAGCCTCTCCGGTGGATCCGGAGACATCTCCAAATACAATTTCACTATTTTGTTACATCAGACGTTCTCAGGAAGGATTTAGTACAAAAGCAAAATTGCAAGGCGGACTCATGGTGGAGCAGTCCTGCTGGTGGAAAACGTGTGTGTGTGTGTTGTCATTCCATGTTTTTTTATAAAAACATACCCTTGGCCAAGGTTATTTCCCACTAACCCCTGTGCTATTTTTGAAAGGTTTTCTTTTTTGTAATAGTTTTTCTCTTTGAGGAGTGATAAAAGAAGTCTTCGCTGCTGGTGAAGGGGAGATAGGCACTACCTAACAGTATCTTCTTTATAATACATACTGTACAGTAAAGACAGTAATATACTACTTATCATGGAAATCAAAAAAAAAAAACATCCTATCCATACATTATACGCTACGCAAACAGAAATTTTGCCTTGCAGCTTTCCTGCAGACATTCGAGCCCACAACATTTACAAAACAATACAGAAAAATCCACATTAATTCACAAGCGACTGCTTCTCGGCTTTGTGCTGGGAGATGAATAGCTCTGTTGCAATCACAGCGGCGATCCCTCGCAGTTCTTTAAAACCGCATCCAATGCTGATGGGATATCTGCAAAACTTTCTTGTTTTTCGGCACGGATGGCACCCGCTCTTCTCCGCCTGCACTGCATGCTGGGAGTTCCCAGCAGCATCTGCCGACAGTGCCGCAGCGCTCTCCATATTCACAGAACCCAGACCGCCAGAAGCTCAGTGACACTTCACTCGCTGCGTTTTCCGTTTATGCCGGCGCAGAGAAGCCGCTTGCTAATTCTTCGCTCTATCAGGCTAACAAATAAACCCACACTGGGGGAGAGTGCCGGCTCCCTCTTCGAGTCGAGAAGGTTGTCACCTTGGAGTGTGAAAAACAGGGGGAAAGCTTTCCATAATAAGAGATGAGAAACTATGGAGGGGAGGAAACAGAGCTATGGAGTCTGTGGAGTCTGTGGTGTTTGTACTAGAAACATGCTTAAAATTGGGCTACTGTATTCACAACCAAGTGTGACACTGTCTTGTTTGTACAGCAGTGTACAGACATGACTTTCTGAATGAAAAAGTCAATTTGTGTTTTCATTTTCTGTGATAACACCTGTAACTATAGTGAAAAGTAAATATTGTAGTGAGCTGTGGGTACTTAATAATACAAAATAGTACAAAATAATACACACTAAATATAAAACAAATAAAAAATAATAATATTTAAATACATTGTAAATAGAAAACAATAATATGATAACATTTTAAAGAATTTACAATGACTTCTCATGCTGCAGTGCATGTTGGAAACTAATGGGGCGTACACGGGTCATTCTACAGAAAAGGTGGAATTCGGGTGACCCAAAACTTCTTTAATAGCATTAATTAACTTGTCAAATCTATGAATCCGCAAAACAGGAAGCTTAACCTATTTTTAACTGTTTAATACATTTTAATAAAGAATCCATGAGTCATTTATTTGTCATTGGTGTTACCTGTGATTTAAACAAAATTAAAGTTGATACAAATATTTTTTTTTTTTTGAGTAAAGGAATGATAACAGCAAGAAAAATAATTGATTATTAATATTTGTTTAATTAAATTCTTCATCTTTACCCAGCATTGTATGAAATTATTTGATTCTCAGTTTGACTTTTTTCTTTAAAACAACAAAAACAAAAATATTCAACCAAAAAGGCTTTGATGCGAAGACTGAAATATTAACAATGTCTTACATCCCATATCAACAACAAAATATTACTAGAAAGTACAAGAAATTACATTCATAACACCAAAACTTGGTTTAACACCAATGACACAATGTAACACCAATGACAAAATAATAATGAATATGATAAAACTTATAAGCTTTCATAAAATTTTCCATCTTGCTTTGTTTTTATGCTTTTATGTTGTTCAGTTAAAGGAATGGTGCTTAGGAAGTACTCATTAGAGAAGTAACACCAATAATGGTAACACCAATGACGGTAACACCAATGACAATTTACAGAAAGAAAAAATATTTTAACAAAATGGCTGCCATTAGCCATGTGCTATTTCATCAGAGATGTAACAATCACACACTTATTCAGTATAATGTATTTTTATGTAATGATCTTAACACTCCTAGCTATAAAAAAAAAAGAGTAACACTAATGACATCCAAAAAATCTTATCTCAAAATTCTTAGATATATCATGATATTTTAGACAAATAAGGTAAGACATCTCACAAACCTTTTGCCTTCCTCCACCACACTTCTTCCACTGACCTCTTGACCCATGAAAAACTTCAAAGAGCTGATGCATTGTTTCAAAATAAAAGTGCTTTGGGTAGGGTAACACCAATGACACAAATTTGGTGAACAAATATTTATTTGATATTATTCATATTAATAGTGTATTTTAACCATTTCGCCATGTAGTAAATTCATACAGGGTTAAAGGTAAATGTAAATTAGATAGATTTATTTTATAAAAAACATGGTTTTAAATACTGTAATAAGTAAACAGTTCAACTTCCATGTATGATCAAAGTGCAGTTTTTAGGACCAGACATTTAAAAAAAAGTTTAAAAAAGAAAAAAAAGAAACTTAAATAAATAAACTCTCTCATCATTTTAAGGACAGTCTATATTTATTATATATATATATATCATTATGGGATTATTGGGTCAAATTAAATGATTAAGGGGTCTGTAAAAGCAAGGGACAAGCATTTCCACCTTCTTTATAGAATGACCCATATGCAATTTCTAAATGCAGAACTTCTCAATCATAAAAAACACCTGCAAGGCCTGAAAGAGATCAAGCCTCAGCCAAGTAAGAAAAAGTAATGCAAAAGTAACTTAAAAGTAACATAAGTATTAATTTCCATGAAAAGTAACTAAGTAACGCATTTAGTTACTTTATTGGGGAGTAACTTAATATTGTAATGCATTACTTTAAAAAGTAACTTTCCCCAACACTGGTGGGCACATTAGTGACCCAGTCTGTCTAAAGGTTTTCTAAATTAAATAATACTTAGTCAATATTAAAGACATCAAGGTAATATTTTCAGAGTAAGGTCATGTCAAAGATTGAACTCAATGGCAATCAATGATTGAAATCCACCATAAGTGAGACTTCATCCTGGATTTCACAGACAGGGTCACATAAGACCAATAAGAGGGTCATACAAAGATCAAACTCTCTTGTTTAAGTTCCTGTATCTTCACCAACACGTTAGTCTCACAAAAGACTTAAAATGAGCAGGTAGCAAAATCACATATGAGAAAACGGAAAGCAACTGAAGGCTGAGAGATCCAGTCATGCAGAGAAGAACGTGGAGGTACAGTCTATCCCACAATAAGCATCGAGCATCTCAATATGACCATGCAATGGATTTAATGTGTCAGGAGGATCAGCAGTCAAAAGTCTCTCTCTCTTTCTGAATGCTAAAAAGCTCTCAGGCCAGTGAAGAGCTCACAACCACTTCATCCACCCACTTAAAAGCTATAAGTCCATGCATCAGTCTCATTCAGTGCTGTTTGCCTGCTAAAGCATAGCCACATGGACCACAGCGTATAAGCGTTCCACCTACAACCATCCTAAAATCACTCCAATTAGGTTGACAAATAGTCTTAGCTTCAGATGAGTAATAACTTGACGGGTTTCTTAAATTTGCATGGTTCATGGCTTTGAATCATCTGAAGTTGTTATGTTTGGAAGATGGAAGTTTTTATTAGGATTTAATGTGTTGTGGTACTGTATTTATGAGATGTATGTGGAAACAGATATTCTGAGTTACCTATAAATACACTGGGAAAATGAAAAATTGATAATTTGTTATTATTTCAAATAATGCACATGAAACACAGGTTGCAACCCAGCTAATTTGTGGGATATATATGTGCTTGTTTTAATGAATCAGTTTATTGGGAGCAGGTTGACACAAAGTTTAATTCTGTGTGAGGTGGCCAAACTTGCATGGGATGCATCTGGTTTGAGACACTTAAGGGGGTATCGTACAACTCGGAGGTATCGTACACCGGAAGTGCACATTAAATAGCGCGATTAGTCAGATAGCTTCTACTTCAAAATGCAAAATATACGTTAGCAGCCAATGGTAATCCCTAACGACTTGGGACATATATGATGTTATTTAATATTAAACTATGTGAGTGGCACGACAAGTATTTGAGCAGTGTCCAGAGTCACAGCGGACAGCCGCCAACATCTGCCGCCAGTGTCCATACATTCGATAATGTGTTCTGTTTTTAGATTCATGGTGCGACGCGGCGCTTATCGTCCGGTGTGGGACCCCTTTAGAGCCCTATCATACCTGCAATGCGCAACGCAAGTGTTTTTTGCTAGTTTCAGCCCGGCGAAGTTATCATTTTCAAGTTCAGCGTCACGTTGTTTAAATAGCAAATGCATTTGCGCCCATTTGTGCACCCATGTGTGTTCTGGTCTGAAAACGAGGTGTGTTCAGGAGCATGTCTTGGCGCATTGCTATTTTGAGGAAACAAAAATAGACTACGCCACTGACCAACTAAAACCTGGTCTAAAGTCAATGGCGAACTGTTTTTGTTATTTAAAGCACGTGTTATTAATATGCGCCTATAAATTAGACGACGGCGCACGTTTGCTTATTACACACATGTACTGCACACAAACATTTTTAAATATAAAAATTAAAGGATTAAAATGTAAAAAATTATTATTGTGTCTCTTGGACATAAATGAGCACCGATTACGAGACATCAGAAGGCTTGAAGAGCTGCTATACCTGTAGACTGGTAAGTAATTAAAGGGATAGTTCGGCCAAAAATGATATTAAACCCATGATTTACTCACCCCCAAGCTGTCCGAGTTGCATATGTCCATTGTTTTTCAGACAAACACATTTTCGGATATTTTAGAAAATGTTTTAGATCTTTCAGTTGATTAAATGTAATGTTATGGGGTCCACGACCTTCAAGTCCAAAAAAAGTGTGTCCATCCTTCACAAAATAAATCCAAACGGCTCCAGGGTGATAAACAAAGGTCTTCTGAGGGTAATCCGCACAGTGTTGTTGTAGAAATATCCATATTTAAAACTTTATTAACACAAATAAATACCTTCCGGTAGCGCCGTCATCTTGGACTCCTCTGTATTCAGGAGAGAGTATTAGCGTAGTGTACACACTTTTCTTAGTGACGTATGACAAATTCGGAGGGCGGGGGCACAGAGCAGGAGCAGAGTAGCCTCTGTAGGCTGCGTAAGCTCTCATCCTGAATGCGAACGCGACTAAGATGGCGGCGCTACCGGAAAGTATTTATTTTCGTTAATAAAGTTTTAAATATGGATATTTCTACAACAACACCGCACAGATTACCCTCAGAAGACCTTTGTTTATCATCCTGGAACCGTTTGGATTTATTTTGCGAAGGACGGACGCACTTTTTTTGGACTTGAAGGTCGTGGACCCCGTAACATTACATTTAATCAACTGAAAGATCTAAAACATTTTATAAAATATCCAAAAATGTGTTTGTCTGAAAAACGATGGACATATGCAACTCGGACAGCTTGGGGGGGTGTAAATCATGGGTTTAATATCATTTTTGGCCGAACTATCCCTTTAAATGGTTTGCTTTAAACAAATGCAAAAATTGAATTTATTTTGAAATGTTTTTTTTTAATGCTACCGTTTTTTAAGTAATGCTTTTCAAAACACGGCGCTGTCCAAGTGATGAAATGTTTTGGCTCTTGACACGTTTGTAAATTCTTTATCTCCTGTTTCTTACAAATAAAGTATTTTTAGATTACAAACATTTTCATGCATATTGGTAAATTATTCTTTGAGGTTACACTGATCATGTAGGCTATCCATACATTTACAGCAATTAAAAGTCTTCTATTTAACTTCCATGACTGAAAGAAAATGACTTTTAGGTTTTATACAAAAAAATAATAATTTCAATATAAATAAAAATAGCACCATTTTTTATATTTTATTTAAAGTTTTAAAGTTGCATTAACAAACACAGAAGCATAAATAAACAACCAACAGTAAAAACAGCAAAAAATTTTAACATTAATCTTAAACTTGGTGTTCTCCCTATTAGGGGAATCGGCATGGCGCAAGTGCAACTGGCTTTTAAAGGGAAGATTCTCAATGGTTTATTGCCTGATACGCCCAAAACACACCCATTATGAGAATGGTAATGTTACGAGAATCCCGTCATTAAATTAGCAAAAGTGGTTTCAGACACACCCTTTTAGACTGTGTGCCGTGCGCTTTACACCATGCGTTTAGATCGTTAAAATAGGGCCCTTAGTGGCAAGTAAACAAGATTTCCATCAGCACATCAGAACAGTATATTCCACTTTTAACCATCACATAAAAGGAAAAAACTTTTCCTGCTCACTTTACATGTCGGTCACTTAGGCCTACTTCCTGTTCAAGTAGGCAATTCTCTCCATAATAAGCTCCAATGTGATGATGATGATGATGATGTATGAATGTTTTTCGAATGATGTATACATCTCAATTTCAAAACATTTATCCTTACAATTGGTTTTGTGGTCCAGAGTCAAATTTTTTGGAAAGACTTGAGATTTTTTCTCATGTCAGGCTCAAACAGGATTATTCACAGAATTATTCTTCTGTGGTTAAAATGTTACTTGTCACCTGTTGTAACCTGCTTTGGGTAAACACTGGTAAACAACTTCCCTCACCTGGATAATTACCGCACCTGTTGCTAAACCCTAGGTATAAACATGCATACATCCTGACACAAACATACACTTATGTGAGCTCCGATCTGCAATGTGTGTCTGTCATGTGGGCAAAAAACAGATGAACCCCAGGCGGCACAGACACACACACAAGTGCACACACGCACACACACACATACACAACTCCATCATCAGCCAGCCTTAAGGAAGAACGGTCTCTGCAGATAGAGATAAAGGTTTCAACTTGCAGGTTAAAAGTGACTTTTTCCACAGATAAAGGCAGCAAAGGCAATCTGCTCTCTCTTCTTTTTTCCAGCAGTTTCTCTCGCTCTCTCTCTTTCTCCCACGCTAAATGTTTTTTTCTTGCCTTTATCCAATGCCGCATACAGGGATGGATCAGACAGTTAAAGCTGTTCTTTGCTTTATTTCATATCTACTTGTCAAAGAGAGATTAGCAGTTTTTAGCTGTTCCACTTTGCTGTCAAGATGGAAAATGAACGACAAAGTGAAACTGAAAAAAAAATCGTCGGCTACAATAAAAGCAAGAGAAATGAAAGATAGCTTCTTGAAGTTTTAAAGCTAAAACATTTAGATATTTCTCAGAAAACACAGTCCCTTTATAAATACTCTGCTGGTCACCAGCATGTGTTATGTTTTGGATACTGGTACCCAGCAAGAGATCCTGATGTGCTGGTGTTCAGTACCAGACTTCTAAAAGACTCCATGAGGAGTGCAATGTTTATCCTATTGACATTTTTACTTGCTAACGCAATTCTCTACCAAGTAAGCTCCAGATACACATTATCACGTGTGTGTGCTCGCATATGCGTGTGTGTGTGTTATGACGAAAGCGTGCAAATGGAAATGAATGCAAAAGTGTGTATGCAAGGCCTCCCTTTGGGTCACAGCATGTTGTTTTCACACCTCTATAATTGGATGAGAAACAGAGAGGATCGCCTTGCGTTTGTGTGAGAATTACGTGGTCTTTCCTTGCTTTATTGAAGTTTTAATGCTCGAGTCTGTGCTGCGGTGGCGACGGACAGCGTGTGGTACGATCAGCCCACCCTGATCCAGCCATCTGATGGCTATCACTGTGGCATTTGTACGCGGAGGTGTTCCATCTCTTTCCGCTCGCTATTCAGAGTCTTTAAATGCTACGGGCTTATTTTCCCACCGCATGCTGCAAACCGACACAAACGACTGTCCTTTGAGCTCCAGATTGGTATAAAAAAACCTGCACGATTCAAACAATGGCTTTGATGTTGGCGGAAATAAATGTCGTCGAATGTCAATCTCTATGCCATGAAAATGCTGGAAAGTAAGCAAAAACTGCTTTATTTTCCAGTGTGCAAAAAAGTTACATTTCTAGGAACCCATGACTCACACAGCCCCGGTGCGAGCGCATTTTACAATAAATTACAGTGCAGGAAAAGAGCCGAAATAAGACTGATTCTTTTCTTAAACCCTAATTGAGCTCAACCATAATTCCTTTCTGTGTTAAAAAGTGAGCGACGCCTCAAAACAAGCTCTCCGGCGTGCAACTGAGGGAAATGTTGAACATGGACACGTAGGAGACGTCAACTTGACGGTGAAATGTTTTGCAGTCCATTGTTTTCCGACAGCATCTCCATCTAATTGTCTTGTCCCATTAGGCCGTGACCAGGGTTTGGTGGAGGAAGACAGGCTTTTTTGGCAGACGCCTGCCATTTGTCTGAATGCCCTTGATCGACTCGTGACAGATGTCAAGGTTTCCGTTGAGCGGGTACAGTCTCCGTCACATGACCTCTGTTTGAATCGTCAGGATAGCGCGGCGTAGTGGCACACACGCTCTCTCTTATGCACATTTCTGTATCCATCAGTTCCCTGCTATTACCTCTGACAGGCCTCACCTGCCCAGACTGCATGGCCCATGCAAATGCAACCTGGCAGATGAGCGTTTGAATGGTAATGCGCCGCTTTGATTGATACTGATAGGAGGCAGGTGGGTGGGGTTGCGTATACTGAACTTTTCCTAAAGTTATTTGAAAGGACGCTAATGCAAAAAGTAATGACTTATGACATTAGACACAAGATAATGTAAGCACACACTAAAAGATTAAAGTCTGCGTCCGTGGCAAAAACCAGAAATTTTAAACTGAGTGGACCACGATGAAATAGGGTGGACCTCAACACTAAAATTACATAATTTTACAATATAGTGGTTAAACGGATTGCATTACGTTTTTTTTAGTCATGGGTCAAATAATTTTCAGATCAGCAATAAAGGGAAATAAAATAAGAACAAATCAAGAAAGCATATGAAAAAAGAAAAGAACAAAGTTATAAAGTAGTATTACACTTTTAGTATTAAAGAAGAGAAATATCGGCCTATGTGTGTGTTTCTGCACTATTGTCCGATTATTATATAAAGACATTATTATCATGTGGTTTGTGTCTCTTCTGACTGGGTAAGCCAGCCGTCAATCTGAGCGGGCCAGTGCCACCCTGGCCCTTAAGTAGCCTCGCCCCTGGACTGCGTACATTAAAGCAGCCGTGGTTTCTTGCTTTGTATCTCATGATCTTCAAAGGCTACTGACGTAAAATGTTTCAAATTAGTTATATATCGTGCCAATATATGAAACAATTTAATTCAAATAGTACGATTTTATTTAAAAAAAAAATTTTTTTAATGTATAGGCTAACTTAAAAAAAAAACATCAGCAAATAAAAGAAATTCATAGATGTTATACTATTTTAAAAGAATCCTAAAGAGGTTGCTCTTTGTTTTCAAGAAGCTGTATGTAAAGCTGGCCAATATTTTACATAATTTAATAATTTTATATTAATTATATAAATAAGGTAATAATTTATTATTAAAATATAATAAAATATAGAAATATATTTATCGGTAACACTTTATAATAAATGTATACATCCATAACCTAACATGAACTAACAACGAAGAGTATAATTTTCAGTATTTATTAATCTCTGTTAATGTAAGTTAATGCCAATACTGCTGTTCATGTTAGTTCATTGTGCATTAACTTACAGTGACAACTTTTGATTTTAAATATGAATTAGTAAATGCTGAAATTAACACAATCTAAGATAAATAATGCTGTAAAAGTTTTGCTCATTGTTAGTAAATGTTAGCTTGTGCATTAACTAAAGTTAACAAATATAAACTTAGTGTAAACAAGATAAATAATGTATTTGTATTAATAAACATTTCGATCAAAACTAGTTGAGACTTGGGGCTTTATGTTTTAGGCATTTTGGGCATAAGACATTTTCATTTAAATTTTTTGTATATTATATAAAAATATATTCTTTATTGCATTCTTTTTATTTAATAAAATAATCTTTAACTGCTTTATCTATTTTTTTTTTTTCATTTAAAGGCAGGGTGCATAATCTCTGAAAGCAACCCAGGCAACGATGTCGGTTAGTAGACACGCCCCTTACTGCTGATTGGCTACAATTGTGTTTTGGTAGTCGGCCTGACTCATTTTTCCAAAGTGTTTTTCAAAAATCATGCACCCCGCCTTTAATATTAACAACTAGGGACACTTCAGTAAAAAAACTTTAGAGTGGCTTCTTAAAAAAAGACCAAGCTTCTAGACCAAATGCCAGAGCTGTACTAATTTTAGGTGCATGTTACCTTTTCACCCCCCCCCCATTCAAAAAGTGGGGGGTGAAAGTTAAGGGGTTAAATATTACGGGATCTAAGGTTTTAAGCGGTAGTGTAATAGCAGACTGTGAATATGAATTACAAGATCATTTAAAAAATCACTGCAGATGGTGATGCTGAATAATCTGCGGCTTTTGATTATAACCCTGAAAGAGTTCACTTCATGTTTGCAATGTGTGTTTGGTTACACAAGGAGATGAAATAAGCCATACATGAAGTGTCAGAAACCACAAGAAGAAGAAAAGATTGTCTCATTTTAAAATCAATGAAATACATGTAGTATTTAAGAGATACATGCATCTCCTACTCTTTTAATGCAACTACAGTACATCTATAATAATAAAAAATATATTATAATATTCTACTGATAGCAAAGAACAGAGAGCAGACATGATTAAATAAAACATTAAAATAAAAACAGCTCCAGGACAGGATGGCACCAGGAAACAGTCGAGTATAAGGAGTTTGTCCATTTCCCGACCAAAGCTCAGGTCCTTACTGGCATTTCTTATAGTTCCTCACATAAAGTCCTGTCAATGTCCCTTTTACCCAGACAGCTTCACCATGGAGACCACACATCTCCAGCAACACAACCTCTCATATGAAACATCAAATGCCATTGTCATCTTGGAGAAGGAATAGAAAGTGTTGAACATTTCTTTTAAGGAAGTGTGAAAACTAGAAGAGACAGTAACTACAGATTCTGTTGTTTGTTGGGGAAAGATAAAACGGTTAGATATTGGTGTGGAATTCACACTACAAGCTTAAGTTACCAACAAAGACGCCGAGTTAGAAACAAACTACAGTCGTGGATTTGTTTGAGTTGGAATTAAAGTGCGGAAGACGCAGCGGCTCGTGCCGAACGGTGTGTAGGTGGAGATGAGCGTGTGATATTTGCAGAGGATATAAATACCATTTAGGCCGGCTGGTGGACTTCACCACAGGAGACATGCCATCTCTGTACAGACTCTTGGTCTTGCTGAAGTTCACAATGTTGAAAATCACTCTCTGAAATCACAAAAATAACAACAACAAAAAATATTTAAAACCCCAAAACCAATATTAGCCTCTGTAAGACTGGCAAAGGTGTAAGAGTTGTTTTGAGACCTTTGAAGTCATACTCCTCTGTTAAAAGTGTTACCAGATGCTCTTCACAGAATCTTTCATGAGTTTCAAAATTAGCAGTGTAAATGGGAAGTGCTGCCTGAAACACTAAAGGTGTTAACAAAATCTTGCAGGATCTCACTGACTACGTAATGCGAAGACTGTGTGAACGTATAACACGTGTGAGATAAAACTGCAGAAAGATGAGAGTTTGACTTATTTTTCTCAAAAAAAAAAAAAAAGATCTGCTAACGTGATTTTTATAAGTCATAAATCTCTCTGTGAATGAATCTTGCTGGTGGAGATGATAGTCAGAATATGCGGAGAGAGCGAATGGGTGAAGAAATTAGTGGTTAAGTCAAGTCACAGCCCGGCTAGAACACCTGGGGCCGGTTCTACCAGCCAGAAGTAAAAAAGTTGGGTGTAAGCCCTACGTTGGGCTTAGCTGCATCCGGCGTCGTGAAAAATATTCACGCCTGTTAAAACTACAACCAGGCGCAGCTACGCTGAGTTTAGCGTATGCATTGAACCGCAGTCATATAGAGACGCCATTCACGTTGCTATTGTTATAAACTTACATTTACTGCCGCCATGACAATAGAGAGCTTTCCCTCCTCTCACACATTTGCCAGGGCGCTCTCTCTCCCTCAAGATGCGTGCATCACATGCAGAAACATCAAACACAACCTGAACATTAACTAAACTAAAGCCTTTATTATTTGCACAGTAAGATTAGACTAGACGTAAGATTTAGGCCCAATCCCATTTCTCTGTCTTACCCCTTACCCCTTCCCCTTAGGTTTGGACATTCACGTGAATGTGCAAAACTAAGGGGTGAGGGGAAGGGGTAAGACAGAGAAATAGGATTGGGCCTCAGTCTCAGATATGCGCTACATCTAGATACACTGTCAGAAATAAAGGTACAAAACCTTTCAAAAAGTACAGCTTTGCATCTAAGGATTTCATTGTAGTACCTCAGAAGTACATGCTGGGACCAAAGAGAGCTTATTAGTACCTCAAAAATACATATTAGTATCTCAAAGGTACATATTGGTACTAAATGTTTACATATCTGTACCCAATGGTCCATACAATTACCTTCTTAAAGGGTGCTGCCCCACTGACACCTAGGGTACATATTTTGACTTTTTTCTAACAATGTAGGTCCTAAAGGTACGATAATCTACCCAAAGTTTTATTCTGTTTTGTATTCATGTAAAGGAACCAAACGAAAACTTAGGGTACAGCCCCAGTGACAGAAAAGGTACAGTTTTGTACCTTTATTTCTGACAGTGTAGGTGTAAAGTCTATGTTCGGGTGGAAAGCACATTTTAGGTCCAGACTAGTCTTACGACCGGGTTTACCCCCAGCTGGTGCAACCAGCACCAGGGCTTCATACTGTACCAATCTAACGGCGAGCCTAACACAGTGGTCTCCAACATGGTGCCCGCAGGGACATTGTATTGATAGCATCAATTGTAATATTTATTTATATTAGCTTGGCTTCTTTTTGTATGTTAACATTTTAAACAATGATAAAACACATCAATAAATAAAATAAAATCAACAACTAAAACAAAAAAATTTAGTATAGGGAAGTGCGGGGCACAAACTAATGCGGGATTAGTTGTAAAACAGACCGTTTACATTGTTGCACAGGGTTAAGCAATTTGTTTTTCTCGTATTGTTTTCACGCTGCCAAAAGACGCAAACTTATTGAAAGGTATAATGTTTTTCCATAGAGTTACTGATGAAAGACTGTTTTGTTGCCATGTAAGTACATTTTTTCTTCATATGTTTTTTTCGGTTGCGGTGTAAAATACCAAAACCAATGTTATCTCATCTTAATGAATGTCTTGTTAAGTAAAACATAGTATCATTTTGAAATATGTCTGCAGCTGTTAGCAACTTTTTTGGCTAGCTTGAAAATATTTTCCCCCAGCAGGGTTAGTTATAACGTTGTGTAACAACTAACCCCTCAGCACTTACGATGTGAAAACAGCTAACGTTAGCGTAATTCTTGCCGTTGTTTTAAATAGGCTACACACGAATAATTGCTAGCTGCCAAACAAAATAAATGTGCCTGTCTTTGCAAAAATCGTGTGTCAAATTTATTTTTGTTTCAATTCTTTAATTTTGATTGAACAAGGTCATGTCAAAGATTGAAATTATAATGAAATGAATGGCTAAAATCAGACTTTGATTTTCATTATCTCAGAATTTGATTTTGAGACTGTAGTATGGTTTTTACAGACTGGATCACATATAAAATCATAATTGTGCTGCTTTTCCTCACATATTTAGACATTTGTATCCATTTATAATTGAACTATGATTAGATGAGGGATGAATAGTGTAAATACCTGTCTATTATAGACATATTTTTAAACAATATCCAATTCAAGTATATAGACAAAATAGTATTAAAAATATTTGCCTGCAAACTTAATTTTTAGCAAGTGTTACAAGTAACCCCCTGCCTGTTACAATTATTCCCACCTATGGGGTAAGTTGTAACGTTTGCACTTCTGTCATGTTTGGTGTAATTGTCTAAGCATGGTAAGTACTAGAAACAAACTTCAAATAGTCATTTGTAGCAAAGATGTGTGGGTTGCTTGTGTAAAAATATAATTAATCAAACTCAAATATCTATTTATTGATTGATCCAAAACCAAAAAGCGTTAGGTTGTGCCCCGGTCTCCCCTACAATATCAGAAAGTAGCCCTCCAGACTGTTTTATCAATTGTGGTAGCCCTGTATGTGTCTACCTGGGTGATTCTCACGAAACCATTGAAACACCACGGCACTAATGATTTAAGCTATAAAATGTGTAATATAGTAATATTAAAAAGCCTCAGAATTAACACAATACTGTGTTCTACCTTGCACAATGTGTGATTTCAACATAAGAATTTATAATTTGTCAATTTTATCTCATTTTCTGCTGAAATTCTCATTACCGCAATGTGTCCGGCTGTGTTTGAACATGCGTTATGTTGTAATGTAATCAAATTAACACAAAAATATTTCGAAAAAAATAAATGGATGTTTTTCTAGACTACTTTAGACGACAGAAAAAATATTTACTGAATATTCATGTATAATAATAATGAAGAAAAATTAGGAAAATGATGTGTCCATGCCTGATGTTCTCATCCTCCGCAACACTTTTTGAGAACAGTTTAAGCACACATACAGAATTTTAATAGAGTTTAATTTTGAGTGACCAAGCACATGGACCAGTTACTTCAAGATGGCTACCAGGTAAGATCATTTTTTTACAGTTAATTATGTTGGCTTGAGAAAGCCAACATACTGTTGTTGCACTTAAACTTATTAGTGGTGCTTGCATTTATGCAAGGCATCACTATTACTATTGCTCAGGGATATTATTATTATGTTGGCTTGAGAAAGCCAACATACTGTTGTTGCACTTAAACTTATTATTAGTGGTGCTTGCATTTATGCAAGGCATCACTATTACTATTGCTCATACTTATTAGTGGTGCTTGCATTTATGCAAAGCATCACTATTACTATCTTGCATACTTATTATTAGTGGTGCTTGCATTTATGCAAAGCATC
Organism: Paramisgurnus dabryanus; assembly: GCF_030506205.2. Taxonomy (NCBI): domain Eukaryota; kingdom Metazoa; phylum Chordata; class Actinopteri; order Cypriniformes; family Cobitidae; genus Paramisgurnus; species Paramisgurnus dabryanus. The sequence goes on from NC_133347.1 coordinate 8,893,833, forward strand.
ACTATTACTATCTTGCATACTTATTATTATTAGTGGTGCTTGCATTTATGCAAAGCATCACTATTACTATCTTGCATACTTATTATTATTATTATTATTATTCTTCTTTTTCTGGACACTTTTTCGGCGCGTAACTCGTCCCGCACGCTTTGTCGTAGACCCATAAATTAGGGCTCAAATCGACCGGCTTATTGAGGAGAGGTGTGCTATGACTTTTATAAGCGATCGGGTGCAGGATTTCCGAAAGAGGGGCGAAAAACCACCCAAAAAATCCCATTGACTTAACATTGCGCCCAACTTTGACGAGTCATAGCTCCGCTCGAGGATTTTGTAGAAACATGTGGGTTACAACATTTGAAGAGGGTGGTAGGCTCTGTAAGAACATGGATCACAATGGGGTGTAAGTTGTACCCCTGGGGTGTAAGAGGTGCCCAAAAGTGCCCCAATGAAAAGTCAATGGGGCAAAATCCCATAGACTTACCATTGCAAAAATTTTGACGGGTCATAGGTCCGAGCCAGGATTTCATAGAAACATGTGGGTTACTAAATTTGAAGAGGGTGCTAGACTCTGTCAGGACGTCCCCCACAATGGGGTGTAAGGTTACCATAGCAACCATTTTGGGCACCCTAGCAACCTATATCATAGACTGCCATTATAAAATGCCCGGATGGATATCTTTGCACCACAGTGTCATAGAGACATGGGGGTGGGCTCATTTTACTCAGGCATCCAATCAGTATCTCAGGATCCTTACAGACTTACTAAGCCACGCCCCTAGCAACCACTTTTGAGCACCCTAGCAACATAAAATACAAACAGTTATATCTCGGCATCAGAACATCGTAGAGACACGGGGGTTGGACCGTTTTACTTGTGACTAGGGGTGTAACAATTGGGCACATCATTGGCCACTCCCAAGCCACGCCCCTAGCAACCAAATTTGAGCACCCTAGCAACCGAATAAACAAAGCCTTATATCTCCGCATCAGAACATCGTAGAGACACGGGGTTTGGACCGTTTTACTTGTGACTCGGAGTGTAATCACTGGGCACATCATTGGCCACTCCCAAGCCACGCCCCTAGCAACCAAATACAGTACCCTAGCAACAGAGTAAACAAAGCCTTATATCTCCGCATCAGAACATCGTAGAGACACGGGGGTTGGACCGTTTTACTTGTGACTCGGAGTGTAATCACTGGGCACATAATTGGCCACTCCCAAGCCACGCCCCTAGCAACCAAATACAGTACCCTAGCAACAGAGTAAACAAAGCCTTATATCTCCGCATCAGAACATCGTAGAGACACGGGGTTTGGACCGTTTTACTTGTGACTCGGAGTGTAATCACTGGGCACATCATTGGCCACTCCCAAGCCACGCCCCTAGCAACCAAATACAGTACCCTAGCAACAGAGTAAACAACGCCTTATATCTCCGCATCAGAACATCGTAGAGACACGGGGGTTGGACCGTTTGACTCGTGACTCGGAGGGTAATCACTAGTGGATGCCATTTTTTTCCCTAGCAACCAAATACAGTACCCTAGCAACAGAGTAAACAAAGCCTTATATCTCCGCATCAGAACATCATAGAGACACGGGGTTTGGACCGTTTGACTCGTGACTCGGAGGGTAATCACTAGTGGATGCCATTTTTTTCCCTAGCAACCAAATACAGTATCCTAGCAACAGAGTAAACAAAGCCTTATATCTCCGCATCAGAACATCGTAGAGACACGGGAGTTGGATCGTTTTACTTTTGGCTTGGAGTATAATCATATATGATCTCCAGAATTTTGCCACGGCAAGCACCACTCACATTTTCTTCAGGAAATGTACCTATCTAGTTATTATTATTATTATTCTTCTTTTTCTGGACACTTTTTCGGCGCGTAACTCGTCCCGCACGCTTTGTCGTAGACCCATAAATTAGGGCTCAAATCGACCGGCTTATTGAGGAGAGGTGTGCTATGACTTTTATAAGCGATCGGGTGCAGGATTTCCGAAAGGGGGGCGAAAAACCACCCAAAAAATCCCATTGACTTAACATTGCGCCCAACTTTGACGAGTCATAGCTCCGCTCGAGGATTTTGTAGAAACTTGTGGGTTACAACATTTGAAGAGGGTGGTAGGCTCTGTAAGAACATGGATCACATTGGGGTGTAAGTTGTACCCCTGGGGTGTAAGAGGTGCCCAAAAGTGCCCCAATGAAAAGTCAATGGGGCAAAATCCCATAGACTTACCATTGCAAAAATTTTGAGGGGTCATAGGTCCGAGCCAGGATTTCATAGAAACATGTGGGTTACTAAATTTGAAGAGGGTGCTAGACTCTCTCAGGACGTCCCCCACAATGGGGTGTAAGGTTACCATAGCAACCATTTTGGGCACCCTAGCAACCTATACCATTGACTGCCATTATAAAATGCCCGGATGGATATCTTTGCACCACAGTGTCATAGAGACATGGGGGTGGGCTCATTTTACTCAGGCATCCAATCAGTCTCTCAGGATCCTTACAGACTTACTAAGCCACGCCCCTAGCAACCACTTTTGAGCACCCTAGCAACATAAAATACAAACAGTTATATCTCGGCATCAGAACATCGTAGAGACACGGGGGTTGGACCGTTTTACTTGTGACTAGGGGTGTAACAATTGGGCACATCATTGGCCACTCCCAAGCCACGCCCCTAGCAACCAAATTTGAGCACCCTAGCAACCGAATAAACAAAGCCTTATATCTCCGCATCAGAACATCGTAGAGACACGGGGTTTGGACCGTTTTACTTGTGACTCGGAGTGTAATCACTGGGCACATCATTGGCCACTCCCAAGCCACGCCCCTAGCAACCAAATACAGTACCCTAGCAACAGAGTAAACAAAGCCTTATATCTCCGCATCAGAACATCGTAGAGACACGGGGGTTGGACCGTTTTACTTGTGACTCGGAGTGTAATCACTGGGCACATAATTGGCCACTCCCAAGCCACGCCCCTAGCAACCAAATACAGTACCCTAGCAACAGAGTAAACAAAGCCTTATATTTCCGCATCAGAACATCGTAGAGACACGGGGGTTGGACCGTTTTACTTGTGACTCGGAGTGTAATCACTGGGCACATCATTGGCCACTCCCAAGCCACGCCCCTAGCAACCAAATACAGTACCCTAGCAACAGAGTAAACAAAGCCTTATATCTCCACATCAGAACATCGTAGAGACATGGGGGTTGGACCGTTTGACTCGTGACTCGGAGGGTAATCACTAGTGGATGCCATTTTTTCCCCTAGCAACCAAATACAGTACCCTAGCAACAGAGTAAACAAAGCCTTATATCTCTGCTTCAGAACATCGTAGAGACACGGGGGTTGGACCATTTTACTTTTGGCTTGGAGTATAATCATATATTGTCCCCCGAAATTTGCCACGGCAAGCACCACTTCACATTTTCTTCAGGAAATGTACCTATCTAGTTAGTGGTGCTTGCATTTATGCAAGGCATCACTATTATTATTGCTCATACTTATTATTATTATTTTTATTATATCTTATTATTCTTATGTCTGCACACTTTTTCGGCGCGTAACTCGTCCCACACGGTTTGTCGTAGACCCATAAATTAGGGCTCAAATCGACCGGCTTATTGAGGAGAGGTGTGCTATGACTTTTATAAGCGATCGGGTGCAGGATTTCCGAAAGGGGGGCGAAAAACCACCCAAAAAATCCCATTGACTTAACATTGCGCCCAACTTTGACGAGTCATAGCTCCGCTCGAGGATTTTGTAGAAACATGTGGGTTAAAACATTTGAAGAGGGTGGTAGGCTCTGTAAGAACATGGATCACAATGGGGTGTAAGTTGTACCCCTGGGGTGTAAGAGGTGCCCAAAAGTGCCCCAATGAAAAGTCAATGGGGCAAAATCCCATAGACTTACCATTGCAAAAATTTTGACGGGTCATAGGTACGAGCCAGGATTTCATAGAAACATGTGGGTTACTAAATTTGAAGAGGGTGCTAGACTCTGTCAGGACGTCCCCCACAATGGGGTGTAAGGTTACCATAGCAACCATTTTGGGCACCCTAGCAACCTATACCATAGACTGCCATTATAAAATGCCCGGATGGATATCTTTGCACCACAGTGTCATAGAGACATGGGGGTGGGCTCATTTTACTCAGGCATCCAATCAGTCTCTCAGGATCCTTACAGACTTACTAAGCCACGCCCCTAGCAACCACTTTTGAGCACCCTAGCAACATAAAATACAAACAGTTATATCTCGGCATCAGAACATCGTAGAGACACGGGGGTTGGACCGTTTTACTTGTGACTAGGGGTGTAACAATTGGGCACATCATTGGCCACTCCCAAGCCACGCCCCTAGCAACCAAATTTGAGCACCCTAGCAACCGAATAAACAAAGCCTTATATCTCCGCATCAGAACATCGTAGAGACACGGGGTTTGGACCGTTTTACTTGTGACTCGGAGTGTAATCACTGGGCACATCATTGGCCACTCCCAAGCCACGCCCCTAGCAACCAAATACAGTACCCTAGCAACAGAGTAAACAAAGCCTTATATCTCCGCATCAGAACATCGTAGAGACACGGGGGTTGGACCGTTTTACTTGTGACTCGGAGTGTAATCACTGGGCACATAATTGGCCACTCCCAAGCCACGCCCCTAGCAACCAAATACAGTACCCTAGCAACAGAGTAAACAAAGCCTTATATCTCCGCATAAGAACATCGTAGAGACACGGGGGTTGGACCGTTTTACTTGTGACTCGGAGTGTAATCACTGGGCTCATCATTGGCCACTCCCAAGCCACGCCCCTAGCAACCAAATACAGTACCCTAGCAACAGAGTAAACAAAGCCTTATATCTCCGCATCAGAACATCGTAGAGACATGGGGGTTGGACCGTTTGACTCATAACTCGAAGGGTAATCACTAGTGGATGCCATTTTTTTCCCTAGCAACCAAATACAGTACCCTAGCAACAGAGTAAACAAAGCCTTATATCTCCGCATCAGAACATCGTAGAGACATGGGGGTTGGACCGTTTGACTCATAACTCGGAGGGTAATCATTAGTTGATCCCATTTTTTTCCCTAGCAACCAAATACAGTACCCTAGCAACAGAGTAAACAAAGCCTTATATCTCCGCATCAGAACATCGTAGAGACACGGGGTTGGACCGTTTGACTCATAACTCGGAGGGTAATCACTAGTGGATCCCATTTTTTCCCTAGCAACCAAATACAGTACACTAGCAACAGAGTAAACAAAGCCTTATATCTCCGCATCAGAACATCGTAGAGACACGGGGGTTGGACCGTTTGACTCATGACTCGGAGGGTAATCACTAGTGGATGCAATTTTTTCCCTAGCAACCAGATACAGTACCCTAGCAACAGAGTAAACAAAGCCTTATATCTCCGCATCAGAACATCGTAGAGACACGGGGGTTGGATCGTTTGACTTTTGGCTTGGAGTATAATCATAAATTGTCCCACGAAACTTGCCACGGCAAGCACCACTCACATTTTCTTCAGGAAATGTACCTATCTAGTTATTATTCTTCTTTTTCTGGACACTTTTTCGGCGCGTAACTCGTCTCGCACGGTTTGGCTTAGTGCCATGAAAGAGGGCTCAAATCGACCGGATTATTGAGGAGAGGTGTGCTATGACTTTTATAAGCGATCGGGTGCAGGATTTCCGAAAGGGGCGCGAAAAACCTCCCGAAAACGTCCCATTGACTTTACATTGCGTCGAACTTTGGCAGGTCATAGCTCCACTCTAGGATTTTGTAGAAACATGTGGGTTACAGCATTTGAAGAGGGTGGTAGGCTCTGTAAGAACATGGATCACATTGGGGTGTAAGTTGTACCCCTGGGGTGTAAGAGGTGCCCAAAAGTGCCCTAATGGAAAGTCAATGGGGCGAAAATCCCATAGACTAACATTGCCAAAAAAATTTGACAGGTCACAGGTCCAAGTGAGGATTTCATAGAAACATGTGGGTTACTAAAATTGAAGAGGGTGCTAGACTCTGTCAGGACGTACCCCACAATGGGGTGTAAGGTTACCCTAGCAACCGTTTTGGGCACCCTAGCAACATCTCCCATAGACTGCCATTATAAAATGCCCAGGTGGATATCTTTGCAGCACAGTGTCATAGAGACATGGGGGTGGGCTCATTTTACTTAGGCATCCAATCAGTATCTTAGGATCCTTAAAGACTAACTAAGCCACGCCCCTAGCAACCACTTTTGAGCACCCTAGCAACATAAAATTCAAACAGTTATATCTCGGCATCAGAACATCGTAGAGACACGGGGGTTGGACCGTTTTACTTGTGACTAGGGGTGTAACAATTGGGTACATCATTGGCCACTCCCAAGCCACGCCCCTAGCAACCAAATTTGAGCACCCTAGCAACCGAATAAACAAAGCCTTATATCTCCGCATCAGAACATCGTAGAGACACGGGGTTTGGACCGTTTTACTTGTGACTCGGAGTGTAATCACTGGGCACATCATTGGCCACTCCCAAGCCACGCCCCTAGCAACCAAATACAGTACCCTAGCAACAGAGTAAACAAAGCCTTATATCTCCGCATCAGAACATCGTAGAGACATGGGGGTTGGACAGTTTTACTTGTGACTCGGAGTGTAATCACTGGGCACATCATTGGCCACTCCCAAGCCACGCCCCTAGCAACCAAATACAGTACCCTAGCAACAGAGTAAACAAAGCCTTATATCTCCGCATCAGAACATCGTAGAGACACGGGGGTTGGACCGTTTTACTTGTGACACGGAGTGTAATCACTGGGCGCATCATTGGCCACTCCCAAGCCACGCCCCTAGCAACCAAATACAGTACCCTAGCAACAGAGTAAACAAAGCCTTATATCTCCGCATCAGAACATCGTAGAGACATGGGGGTTGGATCGTTTGACTCATGACTCGGAGGGTAATCACTAGTGGATGCCATTTTTTTCCCTAGCAACCAAATACAGTACCCTAGCAACAGAGTAAACAAAGCCTTATATCTCTGCATCAGAACATCGTAGAGACATGGGGTTTGGACCGTTTGACTCGTGACTCGGAGGGTAATCACTAGTGGATGCAATTTTTTTCCCTAGCAACCAAATACAGTACCCTAGCAACAGAGTAAACAAAGCCTTATATCTCCGCATCAGAACATTGTAAAGACACGGGGTTTGGACCGTTTGACTCGTGACTCGGAGGGTAATCACTAGTGGATGCCATTGTTTCCCCTAGCAACCAAATACAGTACCCTAGCAACAGAGTAAACAAAGCCTTATATCTCCGCATCAGAACATCGTAGAGACACGGGGGTTGGATCGTTTGACTCGTGACTCGGAGGGTAATCACTAGTGGATGCCATTTTTTCCCTAGCAACCAAATACAGTACCCTAGCAACCGGATAAACACAGCCTTATATCTCCGCATCAGAACATCGAAGAGACACGGGAGTTGGATCGTTTTACTATTGGCTTGGAGTATAATCACTAGTGGATGCCAATTTTCTCCCTAGCAACCAAATACAGTACCCTAGCAACCGGATAAACACAGCCTTATATCTCCACATCAGAACATCGTAGAGACACGGGAGTTGGATCGTTTTACTTTTGGCTTGGAGTATAATCATATATGATCTCCAGAATTTTGCCACGGCAAGCACCACTCACATTTTCTTCAGGAAATGTACCTATCTAGTTATTATTATTATTCTTCTTTTTCTGGACACTTTTTCGGCGCGTAACTCGTCCCGCACGCTTTGTCGTAGACCCATAAATTAGGGCTCAAATCGACCGGCTTATTGAGGAGAGGTGTGCTATGACTTTTATAAGCGATCGGGTGCAGGATTTCCGAAAGGGGGGCGAAAAACCACCCAAAAAATCCCATTGACTTAACATTGCGCCCAACTTTGACGAGTCATAGCTCCGCTCGAGGATTTTGTAGAAACATGTGGGTTACAACATTTGAAGAGGGTGGTAGGCTCTGTAAGAACATGGATCACAATGGGGTGTAAGTTGTACCCCTGGGGTGTAAGAGGTGCCCAAAAGTGCCCCAATGAAAAGTCAATGGGGCAAAATCCCATAGACTTACCATTGCAAAAATTTTGACGGGTCATAGGTCCGAGCCAGGATTTCATAGAAACATGTGGGTTACTTAATTTGAAGAGGGTGCTAGACTCTGTCAGGACGTCCCCCACAATGGGGTGTAAGGTTACCATAGCAACCATTTTGGGCACCCTAGCAACCTATACCATAGACTGCCATTATAAAATGCCCGGATGGATATCTTTGCACCACAGTGTCATAGAGACATGGGGGTGGGCTCATTTTACTCAGGCATCCAATCAGTCTCTCAGGATCCTTACAGACTTACTAAGCCACGCCCCTAGCAACCACTTTTGAGCACCCTAGCAACATAAAATACAAACAGTTATATCTCGGCATCAGAACATCGTAGAGACACGGGGGTTGGACCGTTTTACTTGTGACTAGGGGTGTAACAATTGGGCACATCATTGGCCACTCCCAAGCCACGCCCCTAGCAACCAAATTTGAGCACCCTAGCAACCGAATAAACAAAGCCTTATATCTCCGCATCAGAACATCGTAGAGACACGGGGTTTGGACCGTTTTACTTGTGACTCGGAGTGTAATCACTGGGCACATCATTGGCCACTCCCAAGCCACGCCCCTAGCAACCAAATACAGTACCCTAGCAACAGAGTAAACAAAGCCTTATATCTCCGCATCAGAACATCGTAGAGACACGGGGGTTGGACCGTTTTACTTGTGACTCGGAGTGTAATCACTGGGCACATAATTGGCCACTCCCAAGCCACGCCCCTAGCAACCAAATACAGTACCCTAGCAACAGAGTAAACAAAGCCTTATATCTCCGCATCAGAACATCGTAGAGACACGGGGGTTGGACCGTTTTACTTGTGACTCGGGGTGTAATCACTGGGCACATCATTGGCCACTCCCAAGCCACGCCCCTAGCAACCAAATACAGTACCCTAGCAACAGAGTAAACAAAGCCTTATATCTCCACATCAGAACATCGTAGAGACACGGGGGTTGGACCGTTTGACTCATGACTCGGAGGGCAATCACTAGTGAATGCCATTTTTTTCCCTAGCAACCAAATACAGTACCCTAGCAACAGAGTAAACAAAGCCTTATATCTCCGCATTAGAACATCGTAGAGACATGGGGTTTGGACCGTTTGACTCGTGACTCGGAGGGTAATCACTAGTGGATGCCATTTTTTTCCCTAGCAACCAAATACAGTACCCTAGCAACAGAGTAAACAAAGCCTTATATCTCCGCATCAGAACATCGTAGAGACACAGGAGTTGGATCGTTTTACTTTTGGCTTGGAGTATAATCATATATGTTCCCCAGAATTTTGCCACGGCAAGCACCACTCACATTTTCTTCAGGAAATGTACCTATCTAGTTATTATTATTCTTCTTTTTCTGGACACTTTTTTGGCGCGTAACTCGTCCCGCACGCTTTGTCGTAGACCCATAAATTAGGGCTCAAATCGACCGGCTTATTGAGGAGAGGACTGCTATGACTTTTATAAGCGATCGGGTGCAGGATTTCCGAAAGGGGGGCGAAAAACCACCCAAAAAATCCCATTGACTTAACATTGCGCCCAACTTTGACGAGTCATAGCTCCGCTCGAGGATTTTGTAGAAACATGTGGGTTATAACATTTGAAGAGGGTGGTAGGCTCTTTAAGAACATGGATCACAATGGGGTGTAAGTTGTACCCCTGGGGTGTAAGAGGTGCCCAAAAGTGCCCCAATGAAAAGTCAATGGGGCAAAATCCCATAGACTTACCATTGCAAAAATTTTGACGGGTCATAGGTCCGAGCCAGGATTTCATAGAAACATGTGGGTTACTACATTTGAAGAGGGTGCTAGACTCTGTCAGGACAACCCCCACAATGGGGTGTAAGGTTACCATAGCAACCATTTTGGGCACCCTAGCAACCTATACCATAGACTGCCATTATAAAATGCCTGGATGGATATCTTTGCACCACAGTGTCATAGAGACATGGGGGTGGGCTCATTTTACTCAGGCATTCAATCAGTCTCTCAGGATCCTTACAGACTTACTAAGCCACGCCCCTAGCAACCACTTTTGAGCACCCTAGCAACATAAAATACAAACAGTTATATCTCGGCATCAGAACATCGTAGAGACACGGGGGTTGGACCGTTTTACTTGTGACTAGGGGTGTAACAATTGGGCACATCATTGGCCACTCCCAAGCCACGCCCCTAGCAACCAAATTTGAGCACCCTAGCAACCGAATAAACAAAACCTTATATCTCCGCATCAGAACATTGTAGAGACACGGGGTTTGGACCGTTTTACTTGTGACTCGGAATGTAATCACAGGGCACATCATTGGCCACTCCCAAGCCACGCCCCTAGCAACCAAATACAGTACCCTAGCAACAGAGTAAACAAAGCCTTATATCTCCGCATCAGAACATCGTAGAGACACGGGGGTTGGACCGTTTTACTTGTGACTCGGAGTGTAATCACTGGGCACATAATTGGCCACTCCCAAGCCACGCCCCTAGCAACCAAATACAGTACCCTAGCAACAGAGTAAACAAAGCCTTATATCTCCACATCAGAACATCGTAGAGACACGGGGGTTGGACCGTTTTACTTGTGACTCGGAGTGTAATCACTGGGCACATCATTGGCCACTCCCAAGCCACGCCCCTAGCAACCAAATACAGTACCCTAGCAACAGAGTAAACAAAGCCTTATATCTCCACATCAGAACATCGTAGAGACATGGGGGTTGGACCGTTTGACTCATGACTCGGAGGGTAATCACTAGTGGATGCCATTTTTTTCCCTAGCAACCAAATACAGTACCCTAGCAACAAAGTAAACAAAGCCTTATATCTCCGCATCAGAATATCGTAGAGACCTGGGGTTTGGACCGTTTGACTCGTGACTCGGAGGGTAATCACTAGTGGATGCCATTTTTTCCCTAGCAACCAAATACAGTACCCTAGCAACAGAGTAAACAAAGCCTTATATCTCCGCATCAGAACATCGTAGAGACATGGGGGTTGGACCGTTTGACTCGTGACTCGGAGGGTAATCACTAGTGGATGCAATTTTTTTCCCTAGCAACCAAATACAGTACCCTAGCAACATAGTAAACAAAGCCTTATATCTCCGCATCAGAACATCGTAGAGACACGGGGGTTGGACCGTTTGACTCGTGACTCGGAGGGTAATCACAAGTGGATGCCATTTTTTTCCCTAGCAACCAAATACAGTACCCTAGCAACAGAGTAAACAAAGCCTTATATCTCAGCATCAGAACATCGTAGAGACACGGGGTTTGGACCGTTTGACTCGTGACTCGGAGGGTAATCACTAGTGGATGCCATTTTTTTCCCTAGCAACCAAATACAGTACCCTAGCAACAGAGTAAACAAAGCCTTATATCTCCGCATCAGAACATCGTAGAGACATGGGGTTTGGACCGTTTGACTCGTGACTCGGAGGGTAATCACTAGTGGATGCCATTTTTTCCCTAGCAACCAAATACAGTACCCTAGCAACAGAGTAAACAAAGCCTTATATCTCCGCATCAGAACATCGTAGAGACACGGGGGTTGGACCGTTTGACTCGTATCTCGGAGTGTAATCACTAGTGGATGCCAATTTTTTCCCTAGCAACCAAATACAGTACCCTAGCAACAGAGTAAACAAAGCCTTATATCTCCGCATCAGAACATCGTAGAGACACGGGGGTTGGACCGTTTGACTCGTGACTCGGAGGGTAATCACTAGTGGATGCCAATTTTCTCCCTAGCAACCAAATACAGTACCCTAGCAACCGAATAAACAAAGCCTTATATCTTCGCATCAGAATATCGTAGAGACATGTGGGTTGAATTGTTTTACTTTTGGCTTGGAGTATAATCATATATTGTCCCCCGAAATTTGCCACGGCAAGCACCACTTCACATTTTCTTCAGGAAATGTACCTATCTAGTTCTTATTATTCTTATTCTGGACACTTTTTTCGGCGCGTAACTCGTCCCGCACGGTTTGTCATAGACCCATGAAAGATAGCTCAAAATGACCGGTTTATTGAGGAGAGGTGTGCTATGACTTTTATAAGGGATCGGGTGCAGGATTTTCGAAAGGGGGGCGAAAAACCACCCGAAAAATCCCATTGACTTAACATTGCGCCCAACTTTGACGGGTCATAGCTCAGCTCGAGGATTTGGTAGAAACTTGTGGGTTACAACATTTGAAGAGGGTGGTAGACTCTGTAAGAACATACATCACAATGGGGTGAAAGTTGTACCCCTGGGGTGTAGGAGGCGCCCAAAAGTGCCCCATTGACTTATAATGGGTCACGGAACATGCCCATATAAGGGAATAAGAATTTTCCTGATGGGATATCTTCGAATTACAGTGTCGTAGAATCAAGGGGGTGGGCTTATTTTACTCAGGCATCCAATCAGTCTCTCAGGAGAGTCCCAGAGCTATTAAGCCACGCCCCTAGCAACCATTTTGGGCACCCTAGCAACATCTCCCATAGACTGCCATTATAAAATGCCCAGATGGATATCTTTGTAGCACAGTGTCATAGAGACATGAGGGTGGGCTCATTTTACTCAGGCATCCAATCAGTCTCTCAGGATCCTTAAAGACTTACCAAGCCACGCCCCTAGCAACCACTTTTGAGCACCCTAGCAACATAAAATTCAAACAGTTATATCTCGGCATCAGAACATCGTAGAGACACGGGGGTTGGACCGTTTTACTTGTGACTAGGGGTGTAACAATTGGGCACATAATTGGCCACTCCCAAGGCACGCCCCTAGCAACCAAATTTGAGCACCCTAGCAACCGAATAAACAAAGCCTTATATCTCTGCATCAGAACATCGTAGAGACACGGGGGTTGGACCGTTTGACTCGTGACTCAGAGTGTAATCACTATGGGATGCCAATTTTTTCCCTAGCAACCAAATACAGTACCCTAGCAACCGAATAAACAAAGCCTTATATCTCCGCATCAGAACATCGTAGAGACATGGGGTTTGGACCGTTTTACTTGTGACTCGGAGTGTAATCACTAGTGGATGCCAATTTTTTCCCTAGCAACCAAATACAGTACCCTAGCAACAGAGTAAACAAAGCCTTATATCTCCGCATCAGAACATCGTAGAGACACGGGGTTTGGACCGTTTGACTCGTGACTCGGAGGGTAATCACTAGTGGATGCCATTTTTTTCCCTAGCAACCAAATACAGTACCCTAGCAACAGAGTAAACAAAGCCTTATATCTCCGCATCAGAACATCGTAGAGACACGGGGTTTGGACCGTTTGACTCGTGACTCGGAGGGTAATCACTAGTGGATGCAATTTTTTTCCCTAGCAACCAAATACAGTACCCTAGCAACAGAGTAAACAAAGCCTTATATCTCTGCATCAGAACATCGTAGAGACACGGGGGTTGGACCGTTTTACTTTTGGCATGGAGTATAATCATAAATTGTCCCTTGAATTTTGCCACGGCAAGCACCACTCACATTTTCTTCAGGAAATGTACCTATCTAGTTAGTGGTGCTTGCATTTATGCAAAGCATCACTATTATTATTGCTCAAAGATATTATTATTAGTGGTGCTTGCATTTATGCAAGGCATCACTATTATTATTGCTCATACTTATTATTATTATATCTTATTATTCTTATGTCTGCACACTTTTTCGGCGCGTAACTCGTCCCACACGGTTTGTCGTAGACACACGAAAGAGGGCTCAAATTGACCGGATTATTGAGGAGAGGTGTGCTATGACTTTTATAAGAGATCGGGTGCAGGATTTCCGAAAGGGGGGCGAAAAACCACCCGAAAAATCCCATTGACTTAACATTGGGCCGAACTTTGACGGGTCATAGCTCCGCTCGAGGATTTGGTAGAAACATGTGGGTTATAACATTTGAAGAGGGCGGTAGGCTCTGTAAGAACATACATCACATTGGGGTGTTAGTTGTACCCCTGGGGTGTAAGAGGCACCCGAAATTTCCCATTGACTTATAATGGGGCAGGAAACATGCCCATATAAGGGAATAAAAAAGTTCCAGATGGAATATCTTCGCTTTACAATGTCGTAGAGACATGGGGGTGGGCTCATTTTACTCAGACATCCAATCAATTTATCAGGATAGTCCCAGAGCTATTAAGCCACGCCCCTAGCAACCACTTTTAAGCACCCTAGCAACATAAAATTCAAACAGTTTTATCTAGGCATCAGAACATCGTAGAATAACGGGGGTTGGATCGTTTTACTCGTGACTCGGAGGGTAATCACTGGCCACATCATTGGCCACTCCCAAGCCACGCCCCTAGCAACCAAATGTGAGCACCCTAGCAACAGAGTAAACAAAGCCTTATATCTTCGCATCAGAACATCGTAGAAAAACGGGGGTTGGACCGTTTTACTTGTGACTCGGAGTGTAGCAACTGGTCACATCATTGGCCACTCCCAAGCCCCGCCCCTAGCAACCAAATACAGTACCCTAGCAACAGAGTAAACAAAGCCTTATATCTTCGCATCAGAACATCGTAGAAACACGGGGGTTGGACCGTTTTACTTGTGACTCGGAGTGTAGCAACTGGTCACATCATTGGCCACTCCCAAGCCCCGCCCCTAGCAACCAAATACAGTACCCTAGCAACAGAGTAAACAAAGCCTTATATCTCAGCATCAGAACATCGTAGAGACACGGGGGTTGGACCGTTTGACTCATGACTCAGAGTGTAATCACTATGGGATGCCAATTTTTTCCCTAGCAACCAAATACAGTACCCTAGCAACAGAGTAAACAAAGCCTTATATCTCCGCATCAAAACATCGTAGAGACACGGGGGTTTGACCGTTTGACTCGTGACTCAGTGTGTAATCACTATGGGATGCCAAATTTTTCCCTAGCAACCAAATACAGTACCCTAGCAACCGTATAAACAAAGCCTTATATCTCAGAATCAGAACATTGTGGAGACACGGGGGCTGCACCGTTTGACTCGTGACTCGGAGTGTAATCACTAGTGGATGCCAATTTTTTCCCTAGCAACCAAATCCAGTACCCTAGCAAACGAATAAACAAAGCCTTATATCTCCGCATCAGAACATTGTAGAGACACGGGGGTTGGACCATTTTACTTTTGGGTTGGAGTATAATCATATATTGTCCCGAGAATTTTGCCACGTTAAGCACCACTTCACATTTTCTTCAGGAAATGTACCTATCTAGTTAGTGGTGCTTGCATTTATGCAAAGCATCACTATTACTATCTTGCATACTTATTATTATTATTATTCTTCTTTTTCTGGACACTTTTTTGGCGCGTAACTCGTCCCGCACGCTTTGTCGTAGACCCATAAATTAGGGCTCAAATCGACCGGCTTATTGAGGAGAGGACTGCTATGACTTTTATAAGCGATCGGGTGCAGGATTTCCGAAAGGGGGGCGAAAAACCACCCAAAAAATCCCATTGACTTAACATTGCGCCCAACTTTGACGAGTCATAGCTCCGCTCGAGGATTTTGTAGAAACATGTGGGTTATAACATTTGAAGAGGGTGGTAGGCTCTTTAAGAACATGGATCACAATGGGGTGTAAGTTGTACCCCTGGGGTGTAAGAGGTGCCCAAAAGTGCCCCAATGAAAAGTCAATGGGGCAAAATCCCATAGACTTACCATTGCAAAAATTTTGACGGGTCATAGGTCCGAGCCAGGATTTCATAGAAACATGTGGGTTACTACATTTGAAGAGGGTGCTAGACTCTGTCAGGACAACCCCCACAATGGGGTGTAAGGTTACCATAGCAACCATTTTGGGCACCCTAGCAACCTATACCATAGACTGCCATTATAAAATGCCTGGATGGATATCTTTGCACCACAGTGTCATAGAGACATGGGGGTGGGCTCATTTTACTCAGGCATTCAATCAGTCTCTCAGGATCCTTACAGACTTACTAAGCCACGCCCCTAGCAACCACTTTTGAGCACCCTAGCAACATAAAATACAAACAGTTATATCTCGGCATCAGAACATCGTAGAGACACGGGGGTTGGACCGTTTTACTTGTGACTAGGGGTGTAACAATTGGGCACATCATTGGCCACTCCCAAGCCACGCCCCTAGCAACCAAATTTGAGCACCCTAGCAACCGAATAAACAAAACCTTATATCTCCGCATCAGAACATTGTAGAGACACGGGGTTTGGACCGTTTTACTTGTGACTCGGAATGTAATCACAGGGCACATCATTGGCCACTCCCAAGCCACGCCCCTAGCAACCAAATACAGTACCCTAGCAACAGAGTAAACAAAGCCTTATATCTCCGCATCAGAACATCGTAGAGACACGGGGGTTGGACCGTTTTACTTGTGACTCGGAGTGTAATCACTGGGCACATAATTGGCCACTCCCAAGCCACGCCCCTAGCAACCAAATACAGTACCCTAGCAACAGAGTAAACAAAGCCTTATATCTCCACATCAGAACATCGTAGAGACACGGGGGTTGGACCGTTTTACTTGTGACTCGGAGTGTAATCACTGGGCACATCATTGGCCACTCCCAAGCCACGCCCCTAGCAACCAAATACAGTACCCTAGCAACAGAGTAAACAAAGCCTTATATCTCCACATCAGAACATCGTAGAGACATGGGGGTTGGACCGTTTGACTCATGACTCGGAGGGTAATCACTAGTGGATGCCATTTTTTTCCCTAGCAACCAAATACAGTACCCTAGCAACAAAGTAAACAAAGCCTTATATCTCCGCATCAGAATATCGTAGAGACCTGGGGTTTGGACCGTTTGACTCGTGACTCGGAGGGTAATCACTAGTGGATGCCATTTTTTCCCTAGCAACCAAATACAGTACCCTAGCAACAGAGTAAACAAAGCCTTATATCTCCGCATCAGAACATCGTAGAGACACGGGGGTTGGACCGTTTGACTCGTGACTCGGAGGGTAATCACTAGTGGATGCAATTTTTTTCCCTAGCAACCAAATACAGTACCCTAGCAACATAGTAAACAAAGCCTTATATCTCCGCATCAGAACATCGTAGAGACACGGGGGTTGGACCGTTTGACTCGTGACTCGGAGGGTAATCACAAGTGGATGCCATTTTTTTCCCTAGCAACCAAATACAGTACCCTAGCAACAGAGTAAACAAAGCCTTATATCTCAGCATCAGAACATCGTAGAGACACGGGGTTTGGACCGTTTGACTCGTGACTCGGAGGGTAATCACTAGTGGATGCCATTTTTTTCCCTAGCAACCAAATACAGTACCCTAGCAACAGAGTAAACAAAGCCTTATATCTCCGCATCAGAACATCGTAGAGACATGGGGTTTGGACCGTTTGACTCGTGACTCGGAGGGTAATCACTAGTGGATGCCATTTTTTCCCTAGCAACCAAATACAGTACCCTAGCAACAGAGTAAACAAAGCCTTATATCTCCGCATCAGAACATCGTAGAGACACGGGGGTTGGACCGTTTGACTCGTATCTCGGAGTGTAATCACTAGTGGATGCCAATTTTTTCCCTAGCAACCAAATACAGTACCCTAGCAACAGAGTAAACAAAGCCTTATATCTCCGCATCAGAACATCGTAGAGACACGGGGGTTGGACCGTTTGACTCGTGACTCGGAGGGTAATCACTAGTGGATGCCAATTTTCTCCCTAGCAACCAAATACAGTACCCTAGCAACCGAATAAACAAAGCCTTATATCTTCGCATCAGAATATCGTAGAGACATGTGGGTTGAATTGTTTTACTTTTGGCTTGGAGTATAATCATATATTGTCCCCCGAAATTTGCCACGGCAAGCACCACTTCACATTTTCTTCAGGAAATGTACCTATCTAGTTCTTATTATTCTTATTCTGGACACTTTTTTCGGCGCGTAACTCGTCCCGCACGGTTTGTCATAGACCCATGAAAGATAGCTCAAAATGACCGGTTTATTGAGGAGAGGTGTGCTATGACTTTTATAAGGGATCGGGTGCAGGATTTTCGAAAGGGGGGCGAAAAACCACCCGAAAAATCCCATTGACTTAACATTGCGCCCAACTTTGACGGGTCATAGCTCAGCTCGAGGATTTGGTAGAAACTTGTGGGTTACAACATTTGAAGAGGGTGGTAGACTCTGTAAGAACATACATCACAATGGGGTGAAAGTTGTACCCCTGGGGTGTAGGAGGCGCCCAAAAGTGCCCCATTGACTTATAATGGGTCACGGAACATGCCCATATAAGGGAATAAGAATTTTCCTGATGGGATATCTTCGAATTACAGTGTCGTAGAATCAAGGGGGTGGGCTTATTTTACTCAGGCATCCAATCAGTCTCTCAGGAGAGTCCCAGAGCTATTAAGCCACGCCCCTAGCAACCATTTTGGGCACCCTAGCAACATCTCCCATAGACTGCCATTATAAAATGCCCAGATGGATATCTTTGTAGCACAGTGTCATAGAGACATGAGGGTGGGCTCATTTTACTCAGGCATCCAATCAGTCTCTCAGGATCCTTAAAGACTTACCAAGCCACGCCCCTAGCAACCACTTTTGAGCACCCTAGCAACATAAAATTCAAACAGTTATATCTCGGCATCAGAACATCGTAGAGACACGGGGGTTGGACCGTTTTACTTGTGACTAGGGGTGTAACAATTGGGCACATAATTGGCCACTCCCAAGGCACGCCCCTAGCAACCAAATTTGAGCACCCTAGCAACCGAATAAACAAAGCCTTATATCTCTGCATCAGAACATCGTAGAGACACGGGGGTTGGACCGTTTGACTCGTGACTCAGAGTGTAATCACTATGGGATGCCAATTTTTTCCCTAGCAACCAAATACAGTACCCTAGCAACCGAATAAACAAAGCCTTATATCTCCGCATCAGAACATCGTAGAGACATGGGGTTTGGACCGTTTTACTTGTGACTCGGAGTGTAATCACTAGTGGATGCCAATTTTTTCCCTAGCAACCAAATACAGTACCCTAGCAACAGAGTAAACAAAGCCTTATATCTCCGCATCAGAACATCGTAGAGACACGGGGTTTGGACCGTTTGACTCGTGACTCGGAGGGTAATCACTAGTGGATGCCATTTTTTTCCCTAGCAACCAAATACAGTACCCTAGCAACAGAGTAAACAAAGCCTTATATCTCCGCATCAGAACATCGTAGAGACACGGGGTTTGGACCGTTTGACTCGTGACTCGGAGGGTAATCACTAGTGGATGCAATTTTTTTCCCTAGCAACCAAATACAGTACCCTAGCAACAGAGTAAACAAAGCCTTATATCTCTGCATCAGAACATCGTAGAGACACGGGGGTTGGACCGTTTTACTTTTGGCATGGAGTATAATCATAAATTGTCCCTTGAATTTTGCCACGGCAAGCACCACTCACATTTTCTTCAGGAAATGTACCTATCTAGTTAGTGGTGCTTGCATTTATGCAAAGCATCACTATTATTATTGCTCAAAGATATTATTATTAGTGGTGCTTGCATTTATGCAAGGCATCACTATTATTATTGCTCATACTTATTATTATTATATCTTATTATTCTTATGTCTGCACACTTTTTCGGCGCGTAACTCGTCCCACACGGTTTGTCGTAGACACACGAAAGAGGGCTCAAATTGACCGGATTATTGAGGAGAGGTGTGCTATGACTTTTATAAGAGATCGGGTGCAGGATTTCCGAAAGGGGGGCGAAAAACCACCCGAAAAATCCCATTGACTTAACATTGGGCCGAACTTTGACGGGTCATAGCTCCGCTCGAGGATTTGGTAGAAACATGTGGGTTATAACATTTGAAGAGGGCGGTAGGCTCTGTAAGAACATACATCACATTGGGGTGTTAGTTGTACCCCTGGGGTGTAAGAGGCACCCGAAATTTCCCATTGACTTATAATGGGGCAGGAAACATGCCCATATAAGGGAATAAAAAAGTTCCAGATGGAATATCTTCGCTTTACAATGTCGTAGAGACATGGGGGTGGGCTCATTTTACTCAGACATCCAATCAATTTATCAGGATAGTCCCAGAGCTATTAAGCCACGCCCCTAGCAACCACTTTTAAGCACCCTAGCAACATAAAATTCAAACAGTTTTATCTAGGCATCAGAACATCGTAGAATAACGGGGGTTGGATCGTTTTACTCGTGACTCGGAGGGTAATCACTGGCCACATCATTGGCCACTCCCAAGCCACGCCCCTAGCAACCAAATGTGAGCACCCTAGCAACAGAGTAAACAAAGCCTTATATCTTCGCATCAGAACATCGTAGAAAAACGGGGGTTGGACCGTTTTACTTGTGACTCGGAGTGTAGCAACTGGTCACATCATTGGCCACTCCCAAGCCCCGCCCCTAGCAACCAAATACAGTACCCTAGCAACAGAGTAAACAAAGCCTTATATCTTCGCATCAGAACATCGTAGAAACACGGGGGTTGGACCGTTTTACTTGTGACTCGGAGTGTAGCAACTGGTCACATCATTGGCCACTCCCAAGCCCCGCCCCTAGCAACCAAATACAGTACCCTAGCAACAGAGTAAACAAAGCCTTATATCTCAGCATCAGAACATCGTAGAGACACGGGGGTTGGACCGTTTGACTCATGACTCAGAGTGTAATCACTATGGGATGCCAATTTTTTCCCTAGCAACCAAATACAGTACCCTAGCAACAGAGTAAACAAAGCCTTATATCTCCGCATCAAAACATCGTAGAGACACGGGGGTTTGACCGTTTGACTCGTGACTCAGTGTGTAATCACTATGGGATGCCAAATTTTTCCCTAGCAACCAAATACAGTACCCTAGCAACCGTATAAACAAAGCCTTATATCTCAGAATCAGAACATTGTGGAGACACGGGGGCTGCACCGTTTGACTCGTGACTCGGAGTGTAATCACTAGTGGATGCCAATTTTTTCCCTAGCAACCAAATCCAGTACCCTAGCAAACGAATAAACAAAGCCTTATATCTCCGCATCAGAACATTGTAGAGACACGGGGGTTGGACCATTTTACTTTTGGGTTGGAGTATAATCATATATTGTCCCGAGAATTTTGCCACGGCAAGCACCACTTCACATTTTCTTCAGGAAATGTACCTATCTAGTTAGTGGTGCTTGCATTTATGCAAAGCATCACTATTACTATCTTGCATACTTATTATTATTATTATTCTTCTTTTTCTGGACACTTTTTTGGCGCGTAACTCGTCCCGCACGCTTTGTCGTAGACCCATAAATTAGGGCTCAAATCGACCGGCTTATTGAGGAGAGGACTGCTATGACTTTTATAAGCGATCGGGTGCAGGATTTCCGAAAGGGGGGCGAAAAACCACCCAAAAAATCCCATTGACTTAACATTGCGCCCAACTTTGACGAGTCATAGCTCCGCTCGAGGATTTTGTAGAAACATGTGGGTTATAACATTTGAAGAGGGTGGTAGGCTCTTTAAGAACATGGATCACAATGGGGTGTAAGTTGTACCCCTGGGGTGTAAGAGGTGCCCAAAAGTGCCCCAATGAAAAGTCAATGGGGCAAAATCCCATAGACTTACCATTGCAAAAATTTTGACGGGTCATAGGTCCGAGCCAGGATTTCATAGAAACATGTGGGTTACTACATTTGAAGAGGGTGCTAGACTCTGTCAGGACAACCCCCACAATGGGGTGTAAGGTTACCATAGCAACCATTTTGGGCACCCTAGCAACCTATACCATAGACTGCCATTATAAAATGCCTGGATGGATATCTTTGCACCACAGTGTCATAGAGACATGGGGGTGGGCTCATTTTACTCAGGCATTCAATCAGTCTCTCAGGATCCTTACAGACTTACTAAGCCACGCCCCTAGCAACCACTTTTGAGCACCCTAGCAACATAAAATACAAACAGTTATATCTCGGCATCAGAACATCGTAGAGACACGGGGGTTGGACCGTTTTACTTGTGACTAGGGGTGTAACAATTGGGCACATCATTGGCCACTCCCAAGCCACGCCCCTAGCAACCAAATTTGAGCACCCTAGCAACCGAATAAACAAAACCTTATATCTCCGCATCAGAACATTGTAGAGACACGGGGTTTGGACCGTTTTACTTGTGACTCGGAATGTAATCACAGGGCACATCATTGGCCACTCCCAAGCCACGCCCCTAGCAACCAAATACAGTACCCTAGCAACAGAGTAAACAAAGCCTTATATCTCCGCATCAGAACATCGTAGAGACACGGGGGTTGGACCGTTTTACTTGTGACTCGGAGTGTAATCACTGGGCACATAATTGGCCACTCCCAAGCCACGCCCCTAGCAACCAAATACAGTACCCTAGCAACAGAGTAAACAAAGCCTTATATCTCCACATCAGAACATCGTAGAGACACGGGGGTTGGACCGTTTTACTTGTGACTCGGAGTGTAATCACTGGGCACATCATTGGCCACTCCCAAGCCACGCCCCTAGCAACCAAATACAGTACCCTAGCAACAGAGTAAACAAAGCCTTATATCTCCACATCAGAACATCGTAGAGACATGGGGGTTGGACCGTTTGACTCATGACTCGGAGGGTAATCACTAGTGGATGCCATTTTTTTCCCTAGCAACCAAATACAGTACCCTAGCAACAAAGTAAACAAAGCCTTATATCTCCGCATCAGAATATCGTAGAGACCTGGGGTTTGGACCGTTTGACTCGTGACTCGGAGGGTAATCACTAGTGGATGCCATTTTTTCCCTAGCAACCAAATACAGTACCCTAGCAACAGAGTAAACAAAGCCTTATATCTCCGCATCAGAACATCGTAGAGACACGGGGGTTGGACCGTTTGACTCGTGACTCGGAGGGTAATCACTAGTGGATGCAATTTTTTTCCCTAGCAACCAAATACAGTACCCTAGCAACATAGTAAACAAAGCCTTATATCTCCGCATCAGAACATCGTAGAGACACGGGGGTTGGACCGTTTGACTCGTGACTCGGAGGGTAATCACAAGTGGATGCCATTTTTTTCCCTAGCAACCAAATACAGTACCCTAGCAACAGAGTAAACAAAGCCTTATATCTCAGCATCAGAACATCGTAGAGACACGGGGTTTGGACCGTTTGACTCGTGACTCGGAGGGTAATCACTAGTGGATGCCATTTTTTTCCCTAGCAACCAAATACAGTACCCTAGCAACAGAGTAAACAAAGCCTTATATCTCCGCATCAGAACATCGTAGAGACATGGGGTTTGGACCGTTTGACTCGTGACTCGGAGGGTAATCACTAGTGGATGCCATTTTTTCCCTAGCAACCAAATACAGTACCCTAGCAACAGAGTAAACAAAGCCTTATATCTCCGCATCAGAACATCGTAGAGACACGGGGGTTGGACCGTTTGACTCGTATCTCGGAGTGTAATCACTAGTGGATGCCAATTTTTTCCCTAGCAACCAAATACAGTACCCTAGCAACAGAGTAAACAAAGCCTTATATCTCCGCATCAGAACATCGTAGAGACACGGGGGTTGGACCGTTTGACTCGTGACTCGGAGGGTAATCACTAGTGGATGCCAATTTTCTCCCTAGCAACCAAATACAGTACCCTAGCAACCGAATAAACAAAGCCTTATATCTTCGCATCAGAATATCGTAGAGACATGTGGGTTGAATTGTTTTACTTTTGGCTTGGAGTATAATCATATATTGTCCCCCGAAATTTGCCACGGCAAGCACCACTTCACATTTTCTTCAGGAAATGTACCTATCTAGTTCTTATTATTCTTATTCTGGACACTTTTTTCGGCGCGTAACTCGTCCCGCACGGTTTGTCATAGACCCATGAAAGATAGCTCAAAATGACCGGTTTATTGAGGAGAGGTGTGCTATGACTTTTATAAGGGATCGGGTGCAGGATTTTCGAAAGGGGGGCGAAAAACCACCCGAAAAATCCCATTGACTTAACATTGCGCCCAACTTTGACGGGTCATAGCTCAGCTCGAGGATTTGGTAGAAACTTGTGGGTTACAACATTTGAAGAGGGTGGTAGACTCTGTAAGAACATACATCACAATGGGGTGAAAGTTGTACCCCTGGGGTGTAGGAGGCGCCCAAAAGTGCCCCATTGACTTATAATGGGTCACGGAACATGCCCATATAAGGGAATAAGAATTTTCCTGATGGGATATCTTCGAATTACAGTGTCGTAGAATCAAGGGGGTGGGCTTATTTTACTCAGGCATCCAATCAGTCTCTCAGGAGAGTCCCAGAGCTATTAAGCCACGCCCCTAGCAACCATTTTGGGCACCCTAGCAACATCTCCCATAGACTGCCATTATAAAATGCCCAGATGGATATCTTTGTAGCACAGTGTCATAGAGACATGAGGGTGGGCTCATTTTACTCAGGCATCCAATCAGTCTCTCAGGATCCTTAAAGACTTACCAAGCCACGCCCCTAGCAACCACTTTTGAGCACCCTAGCAACATAAAATTCAAACAGTTATATCTCGGCATCAGAACATCGTAGAGACACGGGGGTTGGACCGTTTTACTTGTGACTAGGGGTGTAACAATTGGGCACATAATTGGCCACTCCCAAGGCACGCCCCTAGCAACCAAATTTGAGCACCCTAGCAACCGAATAAACAAAGCCTTATATCTCTGCATCAGAACATCGTAGAGACACGGGGGTTGGACCGTTTGACTCGTGACTCAGAGTGTAATCACTATGGGATGCCAATTTTTTCCCTAGCAACCAAATACAGTACCCTAGCAACCGAATAAACAAAGCCTTATATCTCCGCATCAGAACATCGTAGAGACATGGGGTTTGGACCGTTTTACTTGTGACTCGGAGTGTAATCACTAGTGGATGCCAATTTTTTCCCTAGCAACCAAATACAGTACCCTAGCAACAGAGTAAACAAAGCCTTATATCTCCGCATCAGAACATCGTAGAGACACGGGGTTTGGACCGTTTGACTCGTGACTCGGAGGGTAATCACTAGTGGATGCCATTTTTTTCCCTAGCAACCAAATACAGTACCCTAGCAACAGAGTAAACAAAGCCTTATATCTCCGCATCAGAACATCGTAGAGACACGGGGTTTGGACCGTTTGACTCGTGACTCGGAGGGTAATCACTAGTGGATGCAATTTTTTTCCCTAGCAACCAAATACAGTACCCTAGCAACAGAGTAAACAAAGCCTTATATCTCTGCATCAGAACATCGTAGAGACACGGGGGTTGGACCGTTTTACTTTTGGCATGGAGTATAATCATAAATTGTCCCTTGAATTTTGCCACGGCAAGCACCACTCACATTTTCTTCAGGAAATGTACCTATCTAGTTAGTGGTGCTTGCATTTATGCAAAGCATCACTATTATTATTGCTCAAAGATATTATTATTAGTGGTGCTTGCATTTATGCAAGGCATCACTATTATTATTGCTCATACTTATTATTATTATATCTTATTATTCTTATGTCTGCACACTTTTTCGGCGCGTAACTCGTCCCACACGGTTTGTCGTAGACACACGAAAGAGGGCTCAAATTGACCGGATTATTGAGGAGAGGTGTGCTATGACTTTTATAAGAGATCGGGTGCAGGATTTCCGAAAGGGGGGCGAAAAACCACCCGAAAAATCCCATTGACTTAACATTGGGCCGAACTTTGACGGGTCATAGCTCCGCTCGAGGATTTGGTAGAAACATGTGGGTTATAACATTTGAAGAGGGCGGTAGGCTCTGTAAGAACATACATCACATTGGGGTGTTAGTTGTACCCCTGGGGTGTAAGAGGCACCCGAAATTTCCCATTGACTTATAATGGGGCAGGAAACATGCCCATATAAGGGAATAAAAAAGTTCCAGATGGAATATCTTCGCTTTACAATGTCGTAGAGACATGGGGGTGGGCTCATTTTACTCAGACATCCAATCAATTTATCAGGATAGTCCCAGAGCTATTAAGCCACGCCCCTAGCAACCACTTTTAAGCACCCTAGCAACATAAAATTCAAACAGTTTTATCTAGGCATCAGAACATCGTAGAATAACGGGGGTTGGATCGTTTTACTCGTGACTCGGAGGGTAATCACTGGCCACATCATTGGCCACTCCCAAGCCACGCCCCTAGCAACCAAATGTGAGCACCCTAGCAACAGAGTAAACAAAGCCTTATATCTTCGCATCAGAACATCGTAGAAAAACGGGGGTTGGACCGTTTTACTTGTGACTCGGAGTGTAGCAACTGGTCACATCATTGGCCACTCCCAAGCCCCGCCCCTAGCAACCAAATACAGTACCCTAGCAACAGAGTAAACAAAGCCTTATATCTTCGCATCAGAACATCGTAGAAACACGGGGGTTGGACCGTTTTACTTGTGACTCGGAGTGTAGCAACTGGTCACATCATTGGCCACTCCCAAGCCCCGCCCCTAGCAACCAAATACAGTACCCTAGCAACAGAGTAAACAAAGCCTTATATCTCAGCATCAGAACATCGTAGAGACACGGGGGTTGGACCGTTTGACTCATGACTCAGAGTGTAATCACTATGGGATGCCAATTTTTTCCCTAGCAACCAAATACAGTACCCTAGCAACAGAGTAAACAAAGCCTTATATCTCCGCATCAAAACATCGTAGAGACACGGGGGTTTGACCGTTTGACTCGTGACTCAGTGTGTAATCACTATGGGATGCCAAATTTTTCCCTAGCAACCAAATACAGTACCCTAGCAACCGTATAAACAAAGCCTTATATCTCAGAATCAGAACATTGTGGAGACACGGGGGCTGCACCGTTTGACTCGTGACTCGGAGTGTAATCACTAGTGGATGCCAATTTTTTCCCTAGCAACCAAATCCAGTACCCTAGCAAACGAATAAACAAAGCCTTATATCTCCGCATCAGAACATTGTAGAGACACGGGGGTTGGACCATTTTACTTTTGGGTTGGAGTATAATCATATATTGTCCCGAGAATTTTGCCACGGCAAGCACCACTTCACATTTTCTTCAGGAAATGTACCTATCTAGTTATTATTATTCTTCTGGTCCACACTTTTTCTCACAGTAACTCCTCCTAGAGCTTTCAAGCTACACCCACAAAACTTTACAAAACTTTTAAGACTGGTACGTAGATTGGTGCTATGACTTTTCTAACTGATGGGACCTACCGAATTCCTAAACGGGGCGCTCAAACACCCCAAATTTTCCATTGACTTAACATTGCGACAAACTTTGACGGGTCATAGCTGCAAGCGAGAAATTTTTAGAAACTTGTGGGTTACCACATTTGAAGAGGCTGGCAGGCTCTGTAAGAACATACATCACATTGGGGTGTAAGTTTCACCCTTGGGGTGTAAGGGGCACCCAAATTTCCCCATTGACTTATAATGGGGCAGGGAACATGCCCATATAAGGGAATAAAAGCGTCCCAGATGGAATATCTTCACTTTAGAGTGTCGTAGAGACATGGGGGTGGGCTCAATTTAGTCAGGCATCCAATCAGTCTCTCAGGATCGCCCCATAACTATTAAGCCACGCCCCTAGCAACCATTTTTGGGCACCCTAGCAACATATCCCATAGACTGCCATTATAAAATGCCCAGATGGATATCTTTGCAGCACAGTGTCACAGAGACATGGGGGTGGGCTCATTTTGCTCAGGCATCCAATCAGTCTCGGAGGATTCTTATTGAGGTATTAAGCCACGCCCCTAGCAACCAAATATGAGCACCCTAGCAACATAATAAACAAAGCCTTATATCTCTGGATCCGAACATCATAGAGACATGGGGGTTGGGTCTTTTGGTCATGTTAGCCTTATGCTAGCTCCATGCTAAGTCATACTAGCTTCATGCTAGTTTCGTGCTAGCTTTATGCTAATTTCATAATAAATCTTGCTAACTTCATGCTAATCATGTTAGCATCATGCTAGCTTCATACTAATTCATGTTAGCATCATGCTAACTTCATGCTAATTCATGTTAGCATCGTGCTAGCTTCATGCTAATTCATGTTAGCATCGTGCTAGCTTCATGCTAATTCATGTTAGCATCGTGCTAGCTTCATGCTAATTCATGTTAGCATCGTGCTAGCTTCATGCTAATTCATGTTAGCATCGTGCTAGCTTCATGCTAATTCATGTTAGCATCGTGCTAGCTTCATGCTAATTCATGTTAGCATCGTGCTAGCTTCATGCTAATTCATGTTAACTTCGTGCTAGCTTCATGCTAATTCATGTTAGCATCGTGCTAGCTTCATGCTAATTCATGTTAGCATCGTGCTAGCTTCATGCTAATTCATGTTAGCTTAATGCTAATCATGCTAGCATCATGCTAGCTTCCTGCTAATCATGCTAGCATCATGCTAGCTTCATGCCAATTCATGTTAGCATCATGCTAGCTTCATGCTAATTCATGTTAGCATCATGCTAGCTTCATGTTAATTCATGTTAGCATCATGCTAACTTCATGCTAATTCATGTTAGCATCATGCTAGCTTCATGCTAATTCATGTTAGCATCATGCTAGCTTCATGCTTATTCATGTTAGCATCATGCTAGCTTCATGCTAATTCATGTTAACATCATACTAGCTTCATGCTAATTCATGTTAGCATCATGCTAGCTTCATGCTAATTCATGTTAGCATCATGCTAGCTTCATGTTAATTCATGTTAGCATCATGCTAGCTTCATGCTAATTCATGTTAGCATCATGTTAGCTTCATGCTAATTCATGTTAGCATCATGCTAGCTTCATGCTAATTCATGTTAGCATCATGCTAGCTTCATGCTAATTCATGTTAGCATCATGCTAGCTTCATGCTAATTCATGTTAGCTTCATGCTAATTCAAGTTAGCATCATGGTAGCTTCATGCTAATTAATGTTAGCATCATGCTAGCTTCATGTTAATTCATGTTAGCATCATGCTAGCTTCATGCTAATTCATGTTAGCATCATGTTAGCTTCATGCTAATTCATGTTAGCTTCATGCTAATTCATGTTAGTTAGCATCATGCTAGCTTCATGCTAATTCATGTTAGCTTCATGCTAATTCATGTTAGCATCATGTTAGCTTCATGCTAATTCATGTTAGCATCATACTAGCTTCATGCTAATTCATGTTAACATCATGCTAGCTTCATGCAAATTTATGTTAACATCATGCTAACTTAGTGCTAAACATGCTAACATGGTAACTTTTGGTATCATGTTTACGGAAAGTTATATTACTAAACTAAACTTGTTTTAAATTTCTCTCAATCTGTTTTAAACGTTCAGGCTAGGCTTTGTCAAGCCAACATAAAGTTTGTCTTCAAACTTTTCTATCTAGTTATTATTATGTTGGCTTGACAAAGCCAACATACTGTTCTTCGATCTAAGCTTATTATGTTGGCTTGACAAAGCCAACATACTGTTCTTCGATCTAAGCTTATTATTATGTTGGCTTGACAAAGCCAACATACTGTTCTTCGATCTAAGCTTATTATTATTATTAGTGGTGCTTGCATTTATGCAAGGCATCACTATTATTATTGCTCATACTTATTATTATTATTTTTATTATATCTTATTATTCTTATGTCTGCACACTTTTTCGGCGCGTAACTCGTCCCACACGGTTTGTCGTAGACCCATAAATTAGGGCTCAAATCGACCGGCTTATTGAGGAGAGGTGTGCTATGACTTTTATAAGCGATCGGGTGCAGGATTTCCGAAAGGGGGGCGAAAAACCACCCAAAAAATCCCATTGACTTAACATTGCGCCCAACTTTGACGAGTCATAGCTCCGCTCGAGGATTTTGTAGAAACATGTGGGTTAAAACATTTGAAGAGGGTGGTAGGCTCTGTAAGAACATGGATCACAATGGGGTGTAAGTTGTACCCCTGGGGTGTAAGAGGTGCCCAAAAGTGCCCCAATGAAAAGTCAATGGGGCAAAATCCCATAGACTTACCATTGCAAAAATTTTGACGGGTCATAGGTACGAGCCAGGATTTCATAGAAACATGTGGGTTACTAAATTTGAAGAGGGTGCTAGACTCTGTCAGGACGTCCCCCACAATGGGGTGTAAGGTTACCATAGCAACCATTTTGGGCACCCTAGCAACCTATACCATAGACTGCCATTATAAAATGCCCGGATGGATATCTTTGCACCACAGTGTCATAGAGACATGGGGGTGGGCTCATTTTACTCAGGCATCCAATCAGTCTCTCAGGATCCTTACAGACTTACTAAGCCACGCCCCTAGCAACCACTTTTGAGCACCCTAGCAACATAAAATACAAACAGTTATATCTCGGCATCAGAACATCGTAGAGACACGGGGGTTGGACCGTTTTACTTGTGACTAGGGGTGTAACAATTGGGCACATCATTGGCCACTCCCAAGCCACGCCCCTAGCAACCAAATTTGAGCACCCTAGCAACCGAATAAACAAAGCCTTATATCTCCGCATCAGAACATCGTAGAGACACGGGGTTTGGACCGTTTTACTTGTGACTCGGAGTGTAATCACTGGGCACATCATTGGCCACTCCCAAGCCACGCCCCTAGCAACCAAATACAGTACCCTAGCAACAGAGTAAACAAAGCCTTATATCTCCGCATCAGAACATCGTAGAGACACGGGGGTTGGACCGTTTTACTTGTGACTCGGAGTGTAATCACTGGGCACATAATTGGCCACTCCCAAGCCACGCCCCTAGCAACCAAATACAGTACCCTAGCAACAGAGTAAACAAAGCCTTATATCTCCGCATAAGAACATCGTAGAGACACGGGGGTTGGACCGTTTTACTTGTGACTCGGAGTGTAATCACTGGGCTCATCATTGGCCACTCCCAAGCCACGCCCCTAGCAACCAAATACAGTACCCTAGCAACAGAGTAAACAAAGCCTTATATCTCCGCATCAGAACATCGTAGAGACATGGGGGTTGGACCGTTTGACTCATAACTCGAAGGGTAATCACTAGTGGATGCCATTTTTTTCCCTAGCAACCAAATACAGTACCCTAGCAACAGAGTAAACAAAGCCTTATATCTCCGCATCAGAACATCGTAGAGACATGGGGGTTGGACCGTTTGACTCATAACTCGGAGGGTAATCATTAGTTGATCCCATTTTTTTCCCTAGCAACCAAATACAGTACCCTAGCAACAGAGTAAACAAAGCCTTATATCTCCGCATCAGAACATCGTAGAGACACGGGGTTGGACCGTTTGACTCATAACTCGGAGGGTAATCACTAGTGGATCCCATTTTTTCCCTAGCAACCAAATACAGTACACTAGCAACAGAGTAAACAAAGCCTTATATCTCCGCATCAGAACATCGTAGAGACACGGGGGTTGGACCGTTTGACTCATGACTCGGAGGGTAATCACTAGTGGATGCAATTTTTTCCCTAGCAACCAGATACAGTACCCTAGCAACAGAGTAAACAAAGCCTTATATCTCCGCATCAGAACATCGTAGAGACACGGGGGTTGGATCGTTTGACTTTTGGCTTGGAGTATAATCATAAATTGTCCCACGAAACTTGCCACGGCAAGCACCACTCACATTTTCTTCAGGAAATGTACCTATCTAGTTATTATTCTTCTTTTTCTGGACACTTTTTCGGCGCGTAACTCGTCTCGCACGGTTTGGCTTAGTGCCATGAAAGAGGGCTCAAATCGACCGGATTATTGAGGAGAGGTGTGCTATGACTTTTATAAGCGATCGGGTGCAGGATTTCCGAAAGGGGCGCGAAAAACCTCCCGAAAACGTCCCATTGACTTTACATTGCGTCGAACTTTGGCAGGTCATAGCTCCACTCTAGGATTTTGTAGAAACATGTGGGTTACAGCATTTGAAGAGGGTGGTAGGCTCTGTAAGAACATGGATCACATTGGGGTGTAAGTTGTACCCCTGGGGTGTAAGAGGTGCCCAAAAGTGCCCTAATGGAAAGTCAATGGGGCGAAAATCCCATAGACTAACATTGCCAAAAAAATTTGACAGGTCACAGGTCCAAGTGAGGATTTCATAGAAACATGTGGGTTACTAAAATTGAAGAGGGTGCTAGACTCTGTCAGGACGTACCCCACAATGGGGTGTAAGGTTACCCTAGCAACCGTTTTGGGCACCCTAGCAACATCTCCCATAGACTGCCATTATAAAATGCCCAGGTGGATATCTTTGCAGCACAGTGTCATAGAGACATGGGGGTGGGCTCATTTTACTTAGGCATCCAATCAGTATCTTAGGATCCTTAAAGACTAACTAAGCCACGCCCCTAGCAACCACTTTTGAGCACCCTAGCAACATAAAATTCAAACAGTTATATCTCGGCATCAGAACATCGTAGAGACACGGGGGTTGGACCGTTTTACTTGTGACTAGGGGTGTAACAATTGGGTACATCATTGGCCACTCCCAAGCCACGCCCCTAGCAACCAAATTTGAGCACCCTAGCAACCGAATAAACAAAGCCTTATATCTCCGCATCAGAACATCGTAGAGACACGGGGTTTGGACCGTTTTACTTGTGACTCGGAGTGTAATCACTGGGCACATCATTGGCCACTCCCAAGCCACGCCCCTAGCAACCAAATACAGTACCCTAGCAACAGAGTAAACAAAGCCTTATATCTCCGCATCAGAACATCGTAGAGACATGGGGGTTGGACAGTTTTACTTGTGACTCGGAGTGTAATCACTGGGCACATCATTGGCCACTCCCAAGCCACGCCCCTAGCAACCAAATACAGTACCCTAGCAACAGAGTAAACAAAGCCTTATATCTCCGCATCAGAACATCGTAGAGACACGGGGGTTGGACCGTTTTACTTGTGACACGGAGTGTAATCACTGGGCGCATCATTGGCCACTCCCAAGCCACGCCCCTAGCAACCAAATACAGTACCCTAGCAACAGAGTAAACAAAGCCTTATATCTCCGCATCAGAACATCGTAGAGACATGGGGGTTGGATCGTTTGACTCATGACTCGGAGGGTAATCACTAGTGGATGCCATTTTTTTCCCTAGCAACCAAATACAGTACCCTAGCAACAGAGTAAACAAAGCCTTATATCTCTGCATCAGAACATCGTAGAGACATGGGGTTTGGACCGTTTGACTCGTGACTCGGAGGGTAATCACTAGTGGATGCAATTTTTTTCCCTAGCAACCAAATACAGTACCCTAGCAACAGAGTAAACAAAGCCTTATATCTCCGCATCAGAACATTGTAAAGACACGGGGTTTGGACCGTTTGACTCGTGACTCGGAGGGTAATCACTAGTGGATGCCATTGTTTCCCCTAGCAACCAAATACAGTACCCTAGCAACAGAGTAAACAAAGCCTTATATCTCCGCATCAGAACATCGTAGAGACACGGGGGTTGGATCGTTTGACTCGTGACTCGGAGGGTAATCACTAGTGGATGCCATTTTTTCCCTAGCAACCAAATACAGTACCCTAGCAACCGGATAAACACAGCCTTATATCTCCGCATCAGAACATCGAAGAGACACGGGAGTTGGATCGTTTTACTATTGGCTTGGAGTATAATCACTAGTGGATGCCAATTTTCTCCCTAGCAACCAAATACAGTACCCTAGCAACCGGATAAACACAGCCTTATATCTCCACATCAGAACATCGTAGAGACACGGGAGTTGGATCGTTTTACTTTTGGCTTGGAGTATAATCATATATGATCTCCAGAATTTTGCCACGGCAAGCACCACTCACATTTTCTTCAGGAAATGTACCTATCTAGTTATTATTATTATTCTTCTTTTTCTGGACACTTTTTCGGCGCGTAACTCGTCCCGCACGCTTTGTCGTAGACCCATAAATTAGGGCTCAAATCGACCGGCTTATTGAGGAGAGGTGTGCTATGACTTTTATAAGCGATCGGGTGCAGGATTTCCGAAAGGGGGGCGAAAAACCACCCAAAAAATCCCATTGACTTAACATTGCGCCCAACTTTGACGAGTCATAGCTCCGCTCGAGGATTTTGTAGAAACATGTGGGTTACAACATTTGAAGAGGGTGGTAGGCTCTGTAAGAACATGGATCACAATGGGGTGTAAGTTGTACCCCTGGGGTGTAAGAGGTGCCCAAAAGTGCCCCAATGAAAAGTCAATGGGGCAAAATCCCATAGACTTACCATTGCAAAAATTTTGACGGGTCATAGGTCCGAGCCAGGATTTCATAGAAACATGTGGGTTACTTAATTTGAAGAGGGTGCTAGACTCTGTCAGGACGTCCCCCACAATGGGGTGTAAGGTTACCATAGCAACCATTTTGGGCACCCTAGCAACCTATACCATAGACTGCCATTATAAAATGCCCGGATGGATATCTTTGCACCACAGTGTCATAGAGACATGGGGGTGGGCTCATTTTACTCAGGCATCCAATCAGTCTCTCAGGATCCTTACAGACTTACTAAGCCACGCCCCTAGCAACCACTTTTGAGCACCCTAGCAACATAAAATACAAACAGTTATATCTCGGCATCAGAACATCGTAGAGACACGGGGGTTGGACCGTTTTACTTGTGACTAGGGGTGTAACAATTGGGCACATCATTGGCCACTCCCAAGCCACGCCCCTAGCAACCAAATTTGAGCACCCTAGCAACCGAATAAACAAAGCCTTATATCTCCGCATCAGAACATCGTAGAGACACGGGGTTTGGACCGTTTTACTTGTGACTCGGAGTGTAATCACTGGGCACATCATTGGCCACTCCCAAGCCACGCCCCTAGCAACCAAATACAGTACCCTAGCAACAGAGTAAACAAAGCCTTATATCTCCGCATCAGAACATCGTAGAGACACGGGGGTTGGACCGTTTTACTTGTGACTCGGAGTGTAATCACTGGGCACATAATTGGCCACTCCCAAGCCACGCCCCTAGCAACCAAATACAGTACCCTAGCAACAGAGTAAACAAAGCCTTATATCTCCGCATCAGAACATCGTAGAGACACGGGGGTTGGACCGTTTTACTTGTGACTCGGGGTGTAATCACTGGGCACATCATTGGCCACTCCCAAGCCACGCCCCTAGCAACCAAATACAGTACCCTAGCAACAGAGTAAACAAAGCCTTATATCTCCACATCAGAACATCGTAGAGACACGGGGGTTGGACCGTTTGACTCATGACTCGGAGGGCAATCACTAGTGAATGCCATTTTTTTCCCTAGCAACCAAATACAGTACCCTAGCAACAGAGTAAACAAAGCCTTATATCTCCGCATTAGAACATCGTAGAGACATGGGGTTTGGACCGTTTGACTCGTGACTCGGAGGGTAATCACTAGTGGATGCCATTTTTTTCCCTAGCAACCAAATACAGTACCCTAGCAACAGAGTAAACAAAGCCTTATATCTCCGCATCAGAACATCGTAGAGACACAGGAGTTGGATCGTTTTACTTTTGGCTTGGAGTATAATCATATATGTTCCCCAGAATTTTGCCACGGCAAGCACCACTCACATTTTCTTCAGGAAATGTACCTATCTAGTTATTATTATTAGTGGTGCTTGCATTTATGCAAAGCATCACTATTATTATTCCTCAAAGATATTATTATTATTCTTCTTTTTCTGGACACTTTTTCGGCGCGTAACTCGTCCCGCATGCTTTGTCGTAGACCCATAAATTAGGGCTCAAATCGACCGGATTATTGAGGAGAGGTGTGCTATGACTTTTATAAGCGATCGGGTGCAGGATTTCCGAAAGGGGCGCGAAAAACCTCCCGAAAACGTCCCATTGACTTTACATTGCGCCCAACTTTGACGAGTCATAGCTCCGCTCGAGGATTTTGTAGAAACATGTGGGTTACAACATTTGAAGAGGGTGGTAGGCTCTGTAAGAACATGGATCACAATGGGGTGTAAGTTGTACCCCTGGGGTGTAAGAGGTGCCCAAAAGTGCCCCAATGAAAAGTCAATGGGGCAAAATCCCATAGACTTACCATTGCAAAAATTTTGACGGGTCATAGGTCCGAGCCAGGATTTCATAGAAACATGTGGGTTACTAAATTTGAAGAGGGTGCTAGACTCTGTCAGGACGTCCCCCACAATGGGGTGTAAGGTTACCATAGCAACCATTTTGGGCACCCTAGCAACCTATACCATAGACTGCCATTATAAAATGCCCGGATGGATATCTTTGCACCACAGTGTCATAGAGACATGGGGGTGGGCTCATTTTACTCAGGCATCCAATCAGTCTCTCAGGATCCTTACAGACTTACTAAGCCACGCCCCTAGCAACCAAATTTGAGCACCCTAGCAACCGAATAAACAAAGCCTTATATCTCCGCATCAGAACATCGTAGAGACACGGGGTTTGGACCGTTTTACTTGTGACTCGGAGTGTAATCACTGGGCACATAATTGGCCACTCCCAAGCCACGCCCCTAGCAACCAAATACAGTACCCTAGCAACAGAGTAAACAAAGCCTTATATCTCCGCATCAGAACATCGTAGAGACACGGGGGTTGGACCGTTTTACTTGTGACTCGGAGTAATCACTGGGCACATAATTGGCCACTCCCAAGCCACGCCCCTAGCAACCAAATACAGTACCCTAGCAACAGAGTAAACAAAGCCTTATATCTCCACATCAGAACATCGTAGAGACATGGGGGTTGGACCGTTTGACTCATGACTCGGAGGGTAATCACTAGTGGATGCCATTTTTTTCCCTAGCAACCAAATACAGTACCCTAGCAACAAAGTAAACAAAGCCTTATATCTCCGCATCAGAACATCGTAGAGACATGGGGTTTGGACCGTTTGACTCGTGACTCGGAGGGTAATCACTAGTGGATGCCATTTTTTTCCCTAGCAACCAAATACAGTACCCTAGCAACAGAGTAAACAAAGCCTTATATCTCCGCATCAGAACATCGTAGAGACACGGGGGTTGGACCGTTTGACTCATGACTCGGAGGGTAATCACTAGTGGATGCAATTTTTTTCCCTAGCAACCAAATACAGTACCCTAGCAACAGAGTAAACAAAGCCTTATATCTCCGCATCAGAACATCGTAGAGACACGGGGGTTGGACCGTTTTACTTTTGGCTTGGAGTATAATCATATATTGTCCCCCGAAATTTGCCACGGCAAGCACCACTTCACATTTTCTTCAGGAAATGTACCTATCTAGTTATTATTCTTCTTTTTCTGGACACTTTTTCGGCGCGTAACTCGTCTCGCACGGTTTGCCGTAGTGCCTTGAAAGAGGGCTCAAATCGACCGGATTATTGAGGAGAGGTGTGCTATGACTTTTATAAGCGATCGGGTGCAGGATTTCCGAAAGGGGCGCGAAAAACCTCCCGAAAACGTCCCATTGACTTTACATTGCGTCGAACTTTAACGGGTCATAGCTCCACTCGAGGATTTAGTAGAAACATGTGAGTTACAGCATTTGAAGAGGGTGGTAGGCTCTGTAAGAACATACATCACATTGGGGTGTAAGTTGTACCCCTGGGGTGTAAGAGGTGCCCAAAAGTGCCCTAATTGAAAGTCAATGGGGCGAAAATCCCATAGACTAACATTGCGAAAAAAAATTGACGGGTCACAGGTCCAAGTGAGGATTTCATAGAAACATGTGGGTTACTAAAATTGAAGAGGGTGCTAGACTCTGTCAGGACGTCCCCCACAATGGGGTGTAAGGTTACCCTAGCAACCGTTTTGGGCACCCTAGCAACATCTCCCATAGACTGCCATTATAAAATGCCTAGATGGATATCTTTGCACCACAGTGTCATAGAGACATGGGGGTGGGCTCATTTTACTTAGGCATCCAATCAGTCTCTCAGGATCCTTAAAGACTTATTAAGCCACGCCCCTAGCAACCACTTTTGAGCACCCTAGCAACATAAAATTCAAACAGTTATATCTCGGCATCAGAACATTGTAAAGACACGGGGGTTGGACCGTTTTACTTGTGACTAGGGGTGTAACAATTGGGCACATAATTGGCCACTCCCAAGCCACGCCCCTAGCAACCAAATTTGAGCACCCTAGCAACCGAATAAACAAAGCCTTATATCTCCGCATCAGAACATCGTAGAGACACGAGGGTTGGACCGTTTTACTTGTGACTAGGGGTGTAACAATTGGGCACATCATTGGCCACTCCCAAGCCACGCCCCTAGCAACCAAATTTGAGCACCCTAGCAACCGAATAAACAAAGCCTTATATCTCCGCATCAGAACATCGTAGAGACACGAGGGTTGGACCGTTTTACTTGTGACTAGGGGTGTAACAATTGGGCACATCATTGGCCACTCCCAAGCCACGCCCCTAGCAACCAAATTTGAGCACCCTAGCAACCAAATAAACAAAGCCTTATATCTCCGCATCAGAACATCGTAGAGACACGGGGGTTGGACCGTTTGACTAGTGACTCAGAGTGTAATCATTATGGGATGCCATTTTTTCCCCTAGCAACCAAAAACAGTACCCTAGCAACAGGGTAAACAAAGCCTTATATCTCCGCATCAGAACATCGTAGAAACACGGGGGTTGGACCGTTTGACTCGTGACTCGGAGGGTAATCACTAGTGGATGCCATTTTTTTCCCTAGCAACCAAATACAGTACCCTAGCAACAGAGTAAACAAAGCCTTATATCTCCGCATCAGAACATCTTAGAGACACGGGGGTTGGACCGTTTGACTCGTGACTCGGCGTGTAATCATTATGGGATGCCAATTTTTTCCCTAGCAACCAAATACAGTACCCTAGCAACAGAGTAAACAAAGCCTTATATCTCCGCATCAGAACATCGTAGAGACACGGGGGTTGGACCGTTTTACTTTTGGCTTGGAGTATAATCATATATGGTCCCCAGAATTTTGCCACGGCAAGCACCACTTCACATTTTCTTCAGGAAATGTACCTATCTAGTATCTTATTATTCTTATGTCTGCACACTTTTTCGGCGCGTAACTCGTCCCACACGGTTTGTCGTAGACCCATAAATTAGGGCTCAAATCGACCGGCTTATTGAGGAGAGGTGTGCTATGACTTTTATAAGCGATCGGGTGCAGGATTTCCGAAAGGGGGGCGAAAAACCACCCAAAAAATCCCATTGACTTAACATTGCGCCCAACTTTGACGAGTCATAGCTCCGCTCGAGGATTTTGTAGAAACATGTGGGTTACAACATTTGAAGAGGGTGGTAGGCTCTGTAAGAACATGGATCACAATGGGGTGTAAGTTGTACCCCTGGGGTGTAAGAGGTGCCCAAAAGTGCCCCAATGAAAAGTCAATGGGGCAAAATCCCATAGACTTAACATTGCAAAAACTTTGACGGGTCATAGGTACGAGCGAGGATTTCATAGAAACATGTGGGTTACTAAATTTGAAGAGGGTGCTAGACTCTGTCAGGACGTCCCCCACAATGGGGTGTAAGGTTACCATAGCAACCATTTTGGGCACCCTAGCAACCTATACCATAGACTGCCATTATAAAATGCCCGGATGGATATCTTTGCACCACAGTGTCATAGAGACATGGGGGTGGGCTCATTTTACTCAGGCATCCAATCAGTCTCTCAGGATCCTTACAGACTTACTAAGCCACGCCCCTAGCAACCACTTTTGAGCACCCTAGCAACATAAAATACAAACAGTTATATCTCGGCATCAGAACATCGTAGAGACACGGGGGTTGGACCGTTTTACTTGTGACTAGGGGTGTAACAATTGGGCACATCATTGGCCACTCCCAAGCCACGCCCCTAGCAACCAAATTTGAGCACCCTAGCAACCGAATAAACAAAGCCTTATATCTCCGCATCAGAACATCGTAGAGACACGGGGTTTGGACCGTTTTACTTGTGACTCAGAGTTTAATCACTGGGCACATCATTGGCCACTCCCAAGCCACGCCCCTAGCAACCAAATACAGTACCCTAGCAACAGAGTAAACAAAGCCTTATATCTCCGCATCAGAACATCGTAGAGACACGGGGGTTGGACCGTTTTACTTGTGACTCGCAGTGTAATCACTGGGCACATAATTGGCCACTCCCAAGCCACGCCCCTAGCAACCAAATACAGTACCCTAGCAACAGAGTAAACAAAGCCTTATATCTCCGCATCAGAACATCGTAGAGACACGGGGGTTGGACCGTTTTACTTGTGACTCGGAGTGTAATCACTGGGCACATCATTGGCCACTCCCAAGCCATGCCCCTAGCAACCACATACAGTACCCTAGCAACAGAGTAAACAAAGCCTTATATCTCCACATCAGAACATCGTAGAGACATGGGGGTTGGACCGTTTGATTCATGACTCGGAGGGTAATCACTAGTGGATGCCATTTTTTTCCCTAGCAACCAAATACAGTACCCTAGCAACAGAGTAAACAAAGCCTTATATCTCCGCATCAGAACATCGTAGAGACACAGGGTTTGGACCGTTTGACTCGTAACTCGGAGGGTAATCACTAGTGGATGCCATTTTTTTCCCTAGCAACCAAATACAGTACCCTAGCAACAGAGTAAACAAAGCCTTTTATCTCCACATCAGAACATCGCAGAGACACGGGGGTTGGACCGTTTGACTCGTATCTTGGAGTGTAATCACTAGTGGATGCCAATTTTTTCCCTAGCAACCAAATACAGTACCCTAGCAACAGAGTAAACAAAGCCTTATATCTCCGCATCAGAACATCGTAGAGACACGGGGGTTTGACCGTTTGACTCGTGACTCGGAGTGTAATCACTAGTGGATGCCAATTTTCTCCCTAGCAACCAAATACAGTACCCTAGCAACCGAATAAACAAAGCCTTATATCTTCGCATCAGAATATCGTAGAGACATGTGGGTTGAATTGTTTTACTTTTGGCTTGGAGTATAATCATATATTGTCCCCCGAAATTTGCCACGGCAAGCACCACTTCACATTTTCTTCAGGAAATGTACCTATCTAGTTATTATTATTATTCTTTTTCTTCTGAGACTAAAATTTCTAACTCTAACTCGTCCTAGAGCTTTCAAGCTACAGCCATCAAACTTTGGACAGACTTTCGGTCTGATCTGACGAGGTGTGCTATATCTTTTCTAACTGATGGGACCTTCCGAATTCCTAAACGGGGCGCTGAAACACCCCAAAATTTCCATTGACTTAACATTGAGACAAACTTTGACGGGTCATAGCTGCGAGTGAGAAACTTGTAGAAACTTGTGGCTTACCACATTTAAGGAGGCTGACAGGCTGTGTAAGAACATACCTCACAATGGGGTGTAAGCTGTACCCCTGGGGTGTAAGAGGCCCCCAAAATTTCCCATTGACTTATAATGGGGCAGGAAACATGCCCATAAAAGGGAATAAAAGCGTCCCAGATGGAATATCTTCACTTTAGAGTGTCTTAGAGACATGGGGGTGGGCTCATTTTACTCAAGCATCCAATCAGTCTCTTAGGATCACCCCAGAGCTATTAAGCCACGCCCCTAGCAACAATTTTGGGTACCCTAGCAACATCTCCCATAGACTACCATTATAAAAAGCCCAGATGGATATCTTTGCACCAGAGAGTCATAGAGACATAGGGGTGGGCTCATTTTACTCAGGCATCCAATCAGTCTCTTAGGATTCTTATTGAGGTATTAAGCCACGCCCCTAGCAACAAAATATGAAGACCCTAGCAACATAATAAACAAAGCCTTATATCTCTGGATCTGAACATCGTAGAGACACGGGGGTTGGACCGTTTTACTTGTGGCTTGAAGTGTAATCATTATGGGATGCCAATTTTCTCCCTAGCAACCAAACTTAGTACCCTAGCAACGGAATAAACAAAGCCTCATATCTCTGCATCAGAACATTGTAGAGACACGGGGGTTGGACCGTTTTACTTGTGGCTTGAAGTGTGATCATTATGGGATGCCAATTTTCTCCCTAGCAACCAAACTTAGTACCCTAGTAACGGAATAAACAAAGCCTTATATCTCCGCATCAGAACATTGT
Organism: Paramisgurnus dabryanus; assembly: GCF_030506205.2. NCBI lineage: Eukaryota > Metazoa > Chordata > Actinopteri > Cypriniformes > Cobitidae > Paramisgurnus > Paramisgurnus dabryanus. Next base: position 8,936,044 of record NC_133347.1, read on the forward strand.
AGAGACACGGGGGTTGGACCGTTTTACTTGTGGCTTGAAGGGTGATCATTATGGGATGCCAATTTTCTCCCTAGCAACCAAACTTAGTACCCTAGCAACGCAATAAATGTTAGCTTCATGCTAGCTTCCTGCTAATCATGCTAGCTTCATGCTAGCTTCATGCTAATAATGCTAACATCATGCTAGCTTCATGCTAATCATGCTAACTTCATGCTAGCTTCATGCTAATCATGCTAGCTTCATGCTAGCTTCATGCTATTCATGCTAACATCATGCTAGCTTCATGCTAATCATGCTAGCATCATGCTAGCTTCATGCTAATCATGCTAGCATCATGCTAGCTTCATGCTAGCTTCATGCTAATCATGCTAGCATCATGCTAGCTTCATGCTAATCATGCTAGCATCATGCTAGCTTCATGCTAATCATGCTAGCATCATGCTAGCTTCATGCTAATCATGCTAGCATCATGCTAGCTTCATGCTAATCATGCTAGCATCATGCTAACTTCATGCTAATCATGCTAGCATCATGCTAGCTTCATGCTAATCATGCTAGCATCATGCTAGCTTCATGCTAATCATGCTATCATCATGCTAGCTTCATGCTAATCATGCTAGCATCATGCTAACTTCATGCTAATCATGCTAGCATCATGCTAGCTTCATGCTAATCATGCTAGCATCATGCTAGCTTCATGCTAATCATGCTAGCATCATGCTAGCTTCATGCTAATCATGCTAGCATCATGCTAGCTTCATGCTAATCATGCTAGCATCATGCTAGCTTCATGCTAATCATGCTAGCATCAAGCTAGCTTCATGCTAATCATGCTAGCATCATGCTAGCTTCATGTTAATCATGCTAACTTCATGCTAATCATGCTAGCTTCATGCTAATCATGCTAACTTCATGCTAATCATGCTTGCATCATGCTAGCTTCATGCTAATCATGCTAGCTTCATGCTAATCATGCTACCTTCATACTTAAACATACTAACAGCCAGATAGCCTACTAAACTAAACTTATGTCAAACCGTTTTAAACGTTCAGGCTACGCTTTCTCAAGCCAACATAAAGTTTGTCTTCAAACTTTACTATCTAGTTATTTTTATTCTTATTTCTGGACAAAATTTCGGCGCGTAACTCGTCCCGCACGGTTTGTCGCAGACCCATGAAAGAGGGCTCAAATCAACCGGCTTGTTGAGGAGATGGTGGCTATATCTTTTATAAGTGATCGGGTGCAGGGTTTCCGAAAGGGGGGCAAAAAATCACCCGAAAAATCCCATTGACTTAACATTGGGCCGAACTTTGACGAGTCATAGCTCCGCTCAAGGATTTTGTAGAAACATGTGGGTTACAACATTTGAAGAGGGTGGTAGACTCTGTAACAACATACATAACATTGGGGTGTAAGTTGTCCCCCTGGGGTGTAGGAGGCACCCAAAATTTCCCATTGACTTTTAATGGGGCAGGGAACACGCCCATATAAGGGAATAAAATTGTTCCAGATGGGATATCTTTGCTTTACAGTGTTGTAGAGATAAGTGTGTGGGCTCATTTTACTCGGGCATCCAATCAGTCTCTCAGGATCATCTCAGATCTATTAAGCCACGCCCCTAGCAACAATTTTGGGCACCCTAGCAACATCTCCCATAGACTGCCATTAAAAAATGCCCAGATGGATATCTTTGCACCACAGTGTCATAGAGACATGGGGGTGGGCTCATTTTACTCAGACATCCAATCAGTCTCTCAGGATCCTTACATAGGTATTAAGCCACGCCCCTAGCAACCACTTTTGAGCACCCTAGCAACATAAAATTCAAACAGTTATATCTCCGCATCAGAACATCATAGAGACACGGGGGTTGGACCGTTTGACTCGTGACTCGGAGGGTAATCATTATGGGATGCCAATTTTTTCCCTAGCAACCAAATACAGTACCCTAGCAACAGAGTAAACAAAGCCTTATATCTCAGCATCAGAATATTGTAGAGACACGGGGGTTGGACCGTTTGACTCGTGACTCAGAGTGTAATCATTATGGGATGCCAATTTTTTCCCTAGCAACCAAATACAGTACCCTAGCAACAGAGTAAACAAAGCTTTATATCTCCGCATCAGAACATGGTAGAGACACGGGGGTTGGACCGTTTGACTCGTGACTCGGAGTGTAATCATTATGGGATGCCAATTTTTTCCCTAGCAACCAAATACAGTACCCTAGCAACAGAGTAAACAAAGCCTTATATCTCCGCACCAGAACATCGTAGAGACACGGGGGTTGGACCGTTTGACTCGTGACTCGGAGGGTAATCATTATGGGATGCCAATTTTTTCCCTAGCAACCAAATACAGTACCCTAGCAACAGAGTAAACAAAGCCTTATATCTCAGCATCAGAATATTGTAGAGACACGGGGGTTGGACCGTTTGACTCGTGACTCAGAGTGTAATCATTATGGGATGCCAATTTTTTCCCTAGCAACCAAATACAGTACCCTAGCAACAGAGTAAACAAAGCTTTATATCTCCGCATCAGAACATGGTAGAGACACGGGGGTTGGACCGTTTGACTCGTGACTCGGAGTGTAATCATTATGGGATGCCAATTTTTTCCCTAGCAACCAAATACAGTACCCTAGCAACAGAGTAAACAAAGCCTTATATCTCCGCACCAGAACATCGTAGAGACACGGGGGTTGGACCGTTTGACTCGTGACTCAGAGTGTAATCATTATGGGATGCCAATTTTTTCCCTAGCAACCAAATACAGTACCCTAGCAACAGAGTAAACAAAGCCTTATATCTCAGCATCAGAATATTGTAGAGACACGGGGGTTGGACCGTTTGACTCGTGACTCAGAGTGTAATCATTATGGGATGCCAATTTTTTCCCTAGCAACCAAATACAGTACCCTAGCAACAGAGTAAACAAAGCTTTATATCTCCGCATCAGAACATGGTAGAGACACGGGGGTTGGACCGTTTGACTCGTGACTCGGAGTGTAATCATTATGGGATGCCAATTTTTTCCCTAGCAACCAAATACAGTACCCTAGCAACAGAATAAACAAAGCCTTATATCTCCGCATCAGAACATCGTAGAGACACGGGGGTTGGATCGTTTGACTCGTGACTCAGAGTGTAATCATTATGGCATGCCAATTTTTTCCCTAGCAACCAAATACAGTACCCTAGCAACAGAGTAAACAAAGCCTTATATCTCCGCATCAGAACATCGTAGAGACACGGGGGTTGGACCGTTTGACTAGTGACTCGGAGTGTAATCATTATGGGATGCCAATTTTTTCCCTAGCAACCAAATACAGTACCCTAGCAACAGAGTAAACAAAGCCTTATATCTCCGCATCAGAACATCGTAGAGACACGGGGGTTGGACCGTTTGACTAGTGACTCGGAGTGTAATCATTATGGGATGCCAATTTTTTCCCTAGCAACCAAATACAGTACCCTAGCAACAGAGTAAACAAAGCCTTATATCTCAGCATCAGAACATCGTAGAGACACGGGAGTTGGACCATTTGACTCGTGGCTCAGAGTGTAATCACTATGGGATGCCAATTTTTTCCCTAGCAACCAAATACAGTACCCTAGCAACAGAGTAAACAAAGCCTTATATCTCCGCATCAGAACATCTTAGAAACACGGGGGTTGGACCGTTTGACTCGTGACTGAGAGTGTAATCACTATGGGATGCCAATTTTTCCCTAGCAACCAAATACAGTACCCTAGCAACAGAGTAAACAAAGCCTTATATCTCCGCATCAGAACATCGTAGAGACATGGGGGTTGGACCGTTTGACTTGTGACTCGGCGGGTAATCACTAGTGGATGCCATTTTTTCCCTAGCAACCAAATACAGTACCCTAGCAACAGAGTAAACAAAGCCTTATATCTCCGCATCAGAACATCGTAGAGACACAGGGGTTGGACCGTTTGACTCGTGACTCAGAGGGTAATCACCAGTGGATGCCAATTTTCCCCCTAGCAACCAAATAAAGTACCCTAGCAACAGTGTAAACAAAGCCTTATATCTCCGCAGCAGAACATCGTACAGACACAGGGGTTGGACCATTTTACTTGTGACTCGGCATGTAATCACTAGTGGATGCCAATTTTTTCCCTAGCAACCAAATACAGTACCCTAGCAACAGAGTAAACAAAGCCTTATATCTCCGCATCAGAACATCGTCGAAACACAGGGGTTGGACCGTTTGACTTGTGACTTGGAGTGTAATCACCAGTGGATGGCAATTTTTTCCCTAGCAACCAAATACAGTACCCTAGCAACCGGATAAACATAGCCTTATATCTCCGCATCAGAACATCGTAGAGACACGGGAGTTGGATCGTTTTACTTTTGGCTTGGAGTATAATCATATATGTTACCCAGAATTTTGCCACGGCAAGCACCACTCACATTTTCTTCAGGAAATGTACCTATCTAGTTAGTGGTGCTTGCATTTATGCAAGGCATCACTATTACTATTGCTCAGGGATATTATTATTATTTTTATTCTTATTTCTGGACAAAATTTCGGCGCGTAACTCGTCCCGCACGGTTTGTCGCAGACCCATGAAAGAGGGCTCAAATCAACCGGCTTGTTGAGGAGATGGTGGCTATATCTTTTATAAGTGATCGGGTGCAGGGTTTCCGAAAGGGGGGCAAAAAATCACCCGAAAAATCCCATTGACTTAACATTGGGCCGAACTTTGACGAGTCATAGCTCCGCTCAAGGATTTTGTAGAAACATGTGGGTTACAACATTTGAAGAGGGTGGTAGACTCTGTAACAACATACATAACATTGGGGTGTAAGTTGTCCCCCTGGGGTGTAGGAGGCACCCAAAATTTCCCATTGACTTTTAATGGGGCAGGGAACACGCCCATATAAGGGAATAAAATTGTTCCAGATGGGATAACTTTGCTTTACAGTGTTGTAGAGATAAGTGTGTGGGCTCATTTTACTCGGGCATCCAATCAGTCTCTCAGGATCATCTCAGATCTATTAAGCCACGCCCCTAGCAACAATTTTGGGCACCCTAGCAACATCTCCCATAGACTGCCATTAAAAAATGCCCAGATGGATATCTTTGCACCACAGTGTCATAGAGACATGGGGGTGGGCTCATTTTACTCAGACATCCAATCAGTCTCTCAGGATCCTTACATAGGTATTAAGCCACGCCCCTAGCAACCACTTTTGAGCACCCTAGCAACATAAAATTCAAACAGTTATATCTCCGCATCAGAACATCATAGAGACACGGGGGTTGGACCGTTTGACTCGTGACTCGGAGGGTAATCATTATGGGATGCCAATTTTTTCCCTAGCAACCAAATACAGTACCCTAGCAACAGAGTAAACAAAGCCTTATATCTCAGCATCAGAATATTGTAGAGACACGGGGGTTGGACCGTTTGACTCGTGACTCAGAGTGTAATCATTATGGGATGCCAATTTTTTCCCTAGCAACCAAATACAGTACCCTAGCAACAGAGTAAACAAAGCTTTATATCTCCGCATCAGAACATGGTAGAGACACGGGGGTTGGACCGTTTGACTCGTGACTCGGAGTGTAATCATTATGGGATGCCAATTTTTTCCCTAGCAACCAAATACAGTACCCTAGCAACAGAGTAAACAAAGCCTTATATCTCCGCACCAGAACATCGTAGAGACACGGGGGTTGGACCGTTTGACTCGTGACTCGGAGGGTAATCATTATGGGATGCCAATTTTTTCCCTAGCAACCAAATACAGTACCCTAGCAACAGAGTAAACAAAGCCTTATATCTCAGCATCAGAATATTGTAGAGACACGGGGGTTGGACCGTTTGACTCGTGACTCAGAGTGTAATCATTATGGGATGCCAATTTTTTCCCTAGCAACCAAATACAGTACCCTAGCAACAGAGTAAACAAAGCTTTATATCTCCGCATCAGAACATGGTAGAGACACGGGGGTTGGACCGTTTGACTCGTGACTCGGAGTGTAATCATTATGGGATGCCAATTTTTTCCCTAGCAACCAAATACAGTACCCTAGCAACAGAGTAAACAAAGCCTTATATCTCCGCACCAGAACATCGTAGAGACACGGGGGTTGGACCGTTTGACTCGTGACTCAGAGTGTAATCATTATGGGATGCCAATTTTTTCCCTAGCAACCAAATACAGTACCCTAGCAACAGAGTAAACAAAGCCTTATATCTCAGCATCAGAATATTGTAGAGACACGGGGGTTGGACCGTTTGACTCGTGACTCAGAGTGTAATCATTATGGGATGCCAATTTTTTCCCTAGCAACCAAATACAGTACCCTAGCAACAGAGTAAACAAAGCTTTATATCTCCGCATCAGAACATGGTAGAGACACGGGGGTTGGACCGTTTGACTCGTGACTCGGAGTGTAATCATTATGGGATGCCAATTTTTTCCCTAGCAACCAAATACAGTACCCTAGCAACAGAATAAACAAAGCCTTATATCTCCGCATCAGAACATCGTAGAGACACGGGGGTTGGATCGTTTGACTCGTGACTCAGAGTGTAATCATTATGGGATGCCAATTTTTTCCCTAGCAACCAAATACAGTACCCTAGCAACAGAGTAAACAAAGCCTTATATCTCCGCATCAGAACATCGTAGAGACACGGGGGTTGGACCGTTTGACTAGTGACTCGGAGTGTAATCATTATGGGATGCCAATTTTTTCCCTAGCAACCAAATACAGTACCCTAGCAACAGAGTAAACAAAGCCTTATATCTCCGCATCAGAACATCGTAGAGACACGGGGGTTGGACCGTTTGACTAGTGACTCGGAGTGTAATCATTATGGGATGCCAATTTTTTCCCTAGCAACCAAATACAGTACCCTAGCAACAGAGTAAACAAAGCCTTATATCTCAGCATCAGAACATCGTAGAGACACGGGAGTTGGACCATTTGACTCGTGGCTCAGAGTGTAATCACTATGGGATGCCAATTTTTTCCCTAGCAACCAAATACAGTACCCTAGCAACAGAGTAAACAAAGCCTTATATCTCCGCATCAGAACATCTTAGAAACACGGGGGTTGGACCGTTTGACTCGTGACTGAGAGTGTAATCACTATGGGATGCCAATTTTTCCCTAGCAACCAAATACAGTACCCTAGCAACAGAGTAAACAAAGCCTTATATCTCCGCATCAGAACATCGTAGAGACATGGGGGTTGGACCGTTTGACTTGTGACTCGGCGGGTAATCACTAGTGGATGCCATTTTTTCCCTAGCAACCAAATACAGTACCCTAGCAACAGAGTAAACAAAGCCTTATATCTCCGCATCAGAACATCGTAGAGACACAGGGGTTGGACCGTTTGACTCGTGACTCAGAGGGTAATCACCAGTGGATGCCAATTTTCCCCCTAGCAACCAAATAAAGTACCCTAGCAACAGTGTAAACAAAGCCTTATATCTCCGCAGCAGAACATCGTACAGATACAGGGGTTGGACCATTTTACTTGTGACTCGGCATGTAATCACTAGTGGATGCCAATTTTTTCCCTAGCAACCAAATACAGTACCCTAGCAACAGAGTAAACAAAGCCTTATATCTCCGCATCAGAACATCGTCGAAACACAGGGGTTGGACCGTTTGACTTGTGACTTGGAGTGTAATCACCAGTGGATGGCAATTTTTTCCCTAGCAACCAAATACAGTACCCTAGCAACCGGATAAACATAGCCTTATATCTCCGCATCAGAACATCGTAGAGACACGGGAGTTGGATCGTTTTACTTTTGGCTTGGAGTATAATCATATATGTTACCCAGAATTTTGCCACGGCAAGCACCACTCACATTTTCTTCAGGAAATGTACCTATCTAGTTATTATTATTATTCTTTTTCTTCTGAGACTAAAATTTCTAACTCTAACTCGTCCTAGAGCTTTCAAGCTACAGCCATCAAACTTTGGACATACCTTCGGTCTGATCTGACTCGAGTTGCTATATCTTTTCTAACTGATGGGACCTTCCGAATTCCTAAACGGGGCGCTGAAACACCCCAAAATTTCCATTGACTTAACATTGAGACAAACTTTGACGGGTCATAGCTGCGAGTGAGAAACTTGTAGAAACTTGTGGCTTACCACATTTAAGGAGGCTGACAGGCTGTGTAAGAACATACCTCACAATGGGGTGTAAGCTGTACCCCTGGGGTGTAAGAGGCCCCCAAAATTTCCCATTGACTTATAATGGGGCAGGAAACATGCCCATAAAAGGGAATAAAAGCGTCCCAGATGGTATATCTTCACTTTAGAGTGTCTTAGAGACATGGGGGTGGGCTCATTTTACTCAAGCATCCAATCAGTCTCTTAGGATCACCCCAGAGCTATTAAGCCACGCCCCTAGCAACAATTTTGGGTACCCTAGCAACATCTCCCATAGACTACCATTATAAAAAGCCCAGATGGATATCTTTGCACCAGAGTGTCATAGAGACATAGGGGTGGGCTCATTTTACTCAGGCATCCAATCAGTCTCTTAGGATTCTTATTGAGGTATTAAGCCACGCCCCTAGCAACAGAAAATGAAGACCCTAGCAACATAATAAACAAAGCCTTATATCTCTGGATCTGAACATCATAGAGACACAGGGGTTGGACCGTTTTACTTGTGGCTTGAAGTGTAATCATTATGGGATGCCAATTTTCTCCCTAGCAACCAAACTTAGTACCCTAGCAACGGAATAAACAAAGCCTTATATCTCCGCTTCAGAACATCATAGAGACACGGGGGTTGGACCGTTTTACTTGTGGCTTGAAGTGTGATCATTATGGGATGCCAATTTTCTCCCTAGCAACCAAACTTAGTACTCTAGCAACGGAATAAACAAAGCCTCATATCTCTGCATCAGAAAATTGTAGAGACACTGGGGTTGGACCGTTTTACTTGTGGCTTGAAGTGTGATCATTATGGGATGCCAATTTTCTCCCTAGCAACCAAACTTAGTACCCTAGTAACGGAATAAACAAAGCCTTATATCTCCGCATCAGAACATTGTAGAGACACGGGGGTTGGACCGTTTTACTTGTGGCTTGAAGGGTGATCATTATGGGATGCCAATTTTCTCCCTAGCAACCAAACTTAGTACCCTAGCAACGCAATACATGTTAGCTTCATGCTAGCTTCCTGCTAATCATGCTAGCTTCATGCTAGCTTCATGCTAATCATGCTAGCTTCATGCTAATCATGCTAACTTCATGCTAGCTTCATGCTAATCATGCTAACTTCATGCTAGCTTCATGCTAATCATGCTAACATCATGCTAGCTTCATGCTAATCATGCTAGCATCATGCTAATCATGCTAGCATCATGCTAGCTTCATGCTAACTTCATGCTAACTTCATGCTAATCATGCTAGCTTCATGCTAGCTTCATGCTAATCATGCTAGCATCATGCTAGCTTCATGCTAATCATGCTAGCATCATGCTAGCTTCATGCTAATCATGCTAGCATCATGCTAGCTTCATGCTAATCATGCTAGCATCATGTTAGCTTCATGCTAATCATGCTAACATCATGCTAACTTCATGCTAATCATGCTAGCATCATGTTAGCTTCATGCTAATCATGTTAGCATCATGCTAGCTTCATGCTAATCATGCTAGCATCATGCTAGCTTCATGCTAATCATGCTAGCATCATGCTAGCTTCATGCTAATCATGCTAGCATCATGCTAGCTTCATGCTAATCATGCTAGCATCATGCTAGCTTCATGCTAATCATGCTAGCATCATGCTAGCTTCATGCTAATCATGCTAGCATCATGCTAACTTCATGCTAATCATGCTAGCATCATGCTAGCTTCATGTTAATCATGCTAGCATCATGCTAGCTTCATGCTAATCATGCTAACTTCATGCTAATCATGCTAGCTTCATGCTAATCATGCTAACTTCATGCTAATCATGCTAGCATCATGCTACCTTCATGCTAATCATGCTAGCATCATGCTAGCTTCATGCTAATCATGCTAGCATCATGCTAACTTCATGTTAATCATGCTAGCATCATGCTAGCTTCATGCTAATCATGCTAGCTTCATGCTCATCATGCTAACTTCATGCTAATCATGCTAGCATCATGCTAGCTTCATGCTAATCATGCTAGCATCATGCTAGCTTCATGCTAATCATGCTAACATCATGCTAGCTTCATGGTAAATCATGCTACCTTCATACTTAAACATACTAACAGCCAGATAGCCTACTAAACTAAACTTATGTCAAACCGTTTTAAACGTTCAGGCTACGCTTTCTCAAGCCAACATAAAGTTTGTCTTCAAACTTTACTATCTAGTTTGAAATATTGTCTTGTCAGAATGCTTACACGACATTTTGATTATCATTACCGCAACAGATGCTTATTAAATGTTAATTTAATTAATAGAAGCATAATACTTTGATTTTAAATGCATGTGCAGAATCTCCAAATTATGTTCTTTCAGGTTTGTCATGTCATTTTGAAAATATGTCAGTGTTGATGTTTTCTGACTGTTGTGGTAATGAGATTTTTTAGGACAAATTTTTTAAATTATGTTACAAAAAGTGTTAAATGATAAGTAAAAGTGTTTAAATTAATGTTTCCATTTACTCCAGACTTTGTTTTTCAATGTCTGGTGGGAAACAAAGTAAATTTAAGCAATTTTTACATTTTCATGCTTGACATTTTTAAAACCAAGTTTTCGTGAGAATCACCCACCTACTGTATACTTAAGTTAATAATAACAGTCAGCCAATCGGATTAGCACTTGCCACCTGTAAATCAAGAACAAGTTCTTATGTGCACTTAATAGTCTTTTCAGTTAAGACTAACCTGGAATTGTTACACTCTCTACTATAACACACCCAAACTCTTTAACTAAGTTCATGAAACATCAAGTATATAAATAGTACAGATAATGCTAATAATGATCCATCCAAACTGTCATTGACTCTTTGTGATAAACCATATCAAATTCCCAATTAAGCCCAGGTGATGGAAGTCAACAGCGTGCGAATGAAATCCAATTACAACCTTTCTCTCTTTTTCTCAGTTCCTCTCTCTCTCTCTCTTTTTCCACCGCACTCCACCAATCCCCTGTCCATCTATACCTCTGTTCAGCCCCCATCAGTGGTTGCAGTCACAGAAGATGGGGGATTGTGGTCGGCCCGAATCAGCCAGGGCTAAAATGACATTTAACTGATGTTCAGACGCGAGGCAGCTGCTGGAACGGGTAGATAAGACCATTGCTGCTGGCATTTCAATTACACTTTTACTGCCCTACACATCTGTTGCCAGCCTACTTTCAGCCTTTTTTACCACAGGCAAATACGTCCCTATTCCACCACCTTTACATCACGGCACTCTTTCTTCTTTTTTCCCCACCACAAAATTTAGATTGTCTGCTTCGCCAGCCTGTTTCTGTGCAATGCGTTTTTTGGGCTGTAAAACAGTGAGGCCAGTTCTCAGCCCAGCCAAAATTAATGATGAATGTGTTTGAACATCACACGGTGTCAGAATAAGACAGAGAAACTTCACAGCTGTTTTACATGGTGATGCTTAAAGAGTAACTAAACCCTAAACCAACTTTTTTTAGTTAATGATCTGTAAGAATGATGCTTTATTAGTGCTGTTCATTAATTTTAGTAAGTTTTTTGACATTTGGATATAAAGTGTTTCAATACTACAATATATGGTGTAAAAACGTCTGAGTGCTGCCCTCTTCAGCAGACCTGCAAACTCCTCAGAGTAAAAAAGGTGACAGTGTCGCACGGACGGGGGGGGGGGGGGTTAGGGTTACCCCAGCTCTATATTTTTGTGATTTTAATATGATTCTGAGCGTGACTTAACAAAAATCTGCATACTTTAATCAAAAAACATTGTTAAAACATCCTTGAAGCTTAAAGAGAATGACACATTTAATATTTTACAAATGTTTTTATTTACAACTCACAGAAACGCCTGGAAGTGTTGTGAAGCATGACACTGAAGTAAAAAACAACAAGAGACAGACAGAAATGAAAAAAATATATTTTGCTGATGTTCGTGAAAGCTTCGTGCGACAGAGCCACTTTGTCCTCAGCCGGCGTCTGTGCAAGGTTGACGATGACGGGCCATTGTGAATGGCAGTGAGTGCTCCACCAAAGTGCCCAGAACCATTGCCTGAAAGTAAATTAAAATCATTAAAATATAACCTTGCAAACTATCATACATAGGACTAATATGATAAAACAACGTGTCTCCATACTGTATGGCTGATATGCAGTGAATATCAACATACATTTCTGTTCAATAATTATAATAATAATGCATTTTATATGTAGGGCTCCTTACATTGAATAAACAATCTCAAAGTGCTAGTGTTCATAATGTAAATTCAACTAACAATACAATGTAAAGATTTCATTGACAGACTTTGATGCAAAATGTAGCCCTTTATTATACAGAAATTGGTTGTTGCTGTATTATCCTAGGACAACACGCTCGCCAGATTGTTTTATCTAAACAGCCCTATGTTGTTAAAAATTACTGTTTACCAGGTATACAGCCACCAGGAATGTATGGGGCTAGGCTAAATCCTAAAACATTCACAACGCGATGTAGAAAGATTAAGTGCATGCATTGAAAAAAATAGGTATGTATTAATTAGTCTAAGTTGAGGTAAAAACATAGGAAAATGTTGAAAAAGGGTGGGTTTTCCTTTAACATTACTCTCGCATCAGCTGTTGTGTAAACAGTCACATTTACCCACACCACGAACGACTGCCTGCGCAAGCGCGCACCACAGCCACCATAATGAATAAGTTACTCAGGGTTCTCAACGTTAGTTCAGAATTCGAGTAGTAGCCGTATATCTCGGAACTCCGGGCAGAACACCCGGGTAACGATAAGCCTAGCTAACATTCGTCCTGCTAAGTTAGCTAACATTAGTCATTTTGCTCGAAGCATAGGCAAACTTTATGCAAGGTCTACGTTTGTGCATTACTCTGCGTTGACTCGTTCCTAAAAATACAATATAAGCGGTAGCTAACGCTAATTAAATCAAGCAAACAACTAGTTGTCGTTTTTGGTCCAAAAAAGTTGACTTACCTCAAATAAGATGGTTCCTTCACGTTAAAAGTGTCCATCAGACTCGCGTGGTAGAGGTGTGTCTCTCATCCAAAGGACCGCGCTGTCTTCAAGATTCTGAAGGAAGTGCTAAGATTCCGATTGGCCCAGAGGAAAGCATGCTAAGATTCCGATTGGCCCAGAGAAATGTCAAGTATAAGAATTATCCAATAATGTTTGGCAATTCTAGCCCGCATTGCATTCAGATAAAGGGCAGCCTTCCGACCCCCCCCCCCCCCCCCACACACACACACCTAAAAAAAAAACTCTCCGGTTCTATGCGATTCACGTGAATGACCCAATTGACCAAGAAAACGGCGATTGTCGCCGAAAAGCGACAAGTTTGCAGGTCTGCTTCAGGTTGAACGGTGGCTACTGCAGTTGAATTTTCCTATTGGATGTTGGGTCCAAGAAATAACTCGTGACGTAAGCATGGTTCAAGCTCACCACGCCTTGTTACGATCTCACCACACACTTAGTTCGTCCCCTCTTTCTCCGTTGGGATCTGCCCACTTTTCTTGCATTTTTCAAATATTGCAGTGGGTGGAGTCAGGCTCTGACCAGGGGTTTAGTTACTCTTTAATGCATAGCTGTCCATTTAACATGTTCGTTTGTAAGCATTATTTACTTTAAAGGGCACATATTGTTTACATTGTTAAAGCATGTCCAAATGCCCTTATTTGATTGGGAGTATCTTTAAATGCAAATGAGCTACAGGATCCTTACCCACGCTACAATGTGCTACAAATCAGGGTTTCCCACAGGACTTTGCTGTAACCCTACAGCCTTAACGAGGTCGTCCAAAAAAGAGAAAATCGCGGACGCACTTCACAACGCAAACAGGCAGGCGTGCCACACGGCCGAAATGAGAGAAAGTGTGTATTAACCCTTTAGTTTCACTTCATCGCGTAGTTATTCCCGTTAGAGGTATCTGTTCAAAACATTTAATTCATTAATAATTTAGTATGTGTTAATTTTTCTTTATTTGAGTGTTTTTAATAAAAATATAAAAATTTTCATCATGAAGTGCCCCGCCTCTTTGATTGCCACGGATAAAAAATGAAGGAGAGGGATTTTTTTCATTGTAAGGTTGTTGTATTCACACACTGCCAACACACATTTGTCCAAACACTTTGTAAAAGTGGATTTTTTTTAATAATGTGATGAAAATAACTAAACAAATAACAGGCACTGATTAAGTTTATAGGAAATTTGGCATTCATTTACTTTCATACACCGGCCTATGGAAAGTATTTTTGGACTTTTTTAAATTAATTAATTCAATTATAAAATAATTAATTAAATTATAAAATAATTAATTAAATTATAAAAAAATAAAATTGTCACTGAGTTGGCAACACTGCTTCAGCCAATCCCCTTTTTGAAGCAAGTAAGCCCCACCCACTGATTAACATTGAATTTGCATACAAGTTGAAAATAAAAATGAACACGAAAATGAAAATGAAAAAGAAAAACAGAACATAAAATTAAAACTGAACTTTACATTTTAATTTTGTCCCTATTATTGCTTGGGCATGAATAAAAAGCCTTTAAAAAACATTATTTACAGATTCCTTTTCAAGTTTGCCTTTTTATTTTAATATTGTCAGTCTTGACTCAAGATTATATTGAAAATGAAATGTCAAATCATCTATTTAATTTAATTTTTCAATTAGGCTGGAATGATGCTTCATCACGTTAAAAATGAAAATGAAATAATTTAATATAATGTTTTAATATTTTTTTAAGCATTTCATTTTCAAATTTGGGACATATTTTGCGATTTTATTTTTCATTTTATAATTTAATTAATAATTTTATAATTTAATTAATTAATTTAAAAAAGTCCAAAAATACTTTCCATATTTGCCCATCACAAATAAAGCAGGTAAAATTAAGTCATAATACCTAATTGTAATAATTTTACTCACATAAATACCCACACAGACTAACATTAATTTCAGTCAACAGCATCTTTAGAGTTTGGTTTCCCATGAGGCCGTGAAAAAGTGCAGTCGGCTGTCATACGAGCTGCCCGGCGGATCAGATCTGAGTACCTCCGTGAAGTTTAAAGGTGACTCCTTACACTTGACGTTGTCAGAACTGATTTGTATCATTCGTACCTCTTTGGCAGTAATATTCACAAAAAGCTTCTCTCTCTCTCTTTCTCTCTGTCATTTTTTTCTACGCCGTCTTCATCACAATCAACAGGGGAGTTCACTCCGTGGAGGAGAGGGGAGGGGTTAAATTGGACACACATCTCATCTCAGGCTCATTACAAGCATTGTGTAAGAAAGAAAGAGAGACAGCACACACACACACACACACACACACACACACACACGCACACACACACACACACACACACACACACACACACACACACACACACACATTAGACACTGGTGAGCCCCTTTGCGGTAGTTAAGCCAATGTATCTACACTCAAGAGTAATTCAGAGTTGGCTTTCCAAAGTGGCACGGATCAGTGCAGAGCTGGTCATGGAGGAACTGTACATTTAATTACATTTATAAAATACATTATCATTCAGCCTGTCTGAGATGTAATTTCCATCAGACATGTCAGGTTGATACTGCTCTTCACTCATACAGGGACATGTGCACAACTACACAAACGTTTGACTTCACTTGAAGACCTGAAAGTGCCAATTCATGGTAAACTATGCGAGTTTGGTGAGTATTGAACACACGCAATGTACGTTGTGAACCTGCTTTCATTACTCACATCATTGCACAGTGCTTCTGTATAGCTCAGTGGTTGAGCATTGCATTAACAGCGCAAAACGTTATTGGTTCAAAACCAGGGAACACAACACACATACTGATTGTGAGTGGGTAAGACTAAAATAGATGGGTGATAAAAAGTGTAAATGCAAACATGTGAATTATACATATGGGGCCCTATTTTAACGATCTGAAATGCAAGTGCGATGCGTAATGCGCAAGTGACTTAGTGGGCGGATCTTGGGCGCTGTTGCTATTTTCCCGGCGGGAGAAATAACTCTTGCGCCAGACGCAAATCAATAAGGGGTTGGTCTGAAGTAGGTTCATTATTCATAGGTGTGGTTTGGGCGTTACGTCAAATAAACCAATCAGAACGCTATCCAACATTCCCTTTAAATGCAAGGGCGCAAGTTCCATGGCGGGTTGCTATTATTATGACGGATTTACCAGGCGCACGCCAGGAGCGGTTCACAGCCGAGGAGACCCACGTTCTTGTAAGAGCAGTCAAAGACAGAGAAGTTGTTTTGTATGGGGATAGGAGAAACCCGCCCAAATCAGCGTAGGTTAAACAGGCGTGAGAGGAAATAGCCACATTTGACTCATCAGCTGGCATCCCCATCGTTGCGCCAAGCGCTACAATGATGTCAGGAGAATCCCAAGCTTGCCAGCATAAATCAGGCACGCCGTGTAACGGGAGGTGGATCTGCCTCTACACAGATCTGCGTCCCCCCTCACCGCTGAAAGGGTTTGGGGGCTTTGAAATCGGACCCAAGAAACGCAAGCAAGGTCCAACCCCAAAGAACACTTACAAATCAAGTTCATATACATTAAGGTTTCTTATGAAAACATTTTAATTATTATTTACATAAAATAAACGTAATACAGCCACACAACAAACTTATGAAAATATTTTAATCGTTATTTGCATGAGAATTTTTTAACGCAGCCACACAATAAATAAAAACTATCACCACAATGCTCACCACTTAATATTTTTTATTGTAACAATTTATGATTTGCAAAAATAACTGTTGCATCTGTGTAGATTAGATAAGCAAAGTGTATGCGCGTTGTGCACGCTATACATTATGGTCAAGCATGCGCCCTTAAAATAGCATAATGAACCACGCGCAACGCGCCACTGACTTTAGACTATTTTTTTTTTGGTCAGTGGCGCAATTGTTTTTTGAAACTGCAAAATAGCATCAGGGATGGTTTGCGCCGGAACACTCCTCCTTTTTTGCGCTGAACCGCCCAGGGAGCGCAAGTTCATTCCCTAGTTTGCCGACGTGTGTCTGTGAAGGGAAAAACCCGCTGTGCGCCGGTGCAAAATACGAATGATACATGCGTCACTGACAAAGTCAATTGCGCTGGGTGCAAGATAGGGCCCAAAATGTATAAATATAATATACACATACATACACCAGACTTGTTGTTTTAAAGTCCATCCATATTTATTTTTCAATCTATTCTATTTAGATACAAACAGAAAATACAGCAAATATGTACACAAAATTTAAAAAAAAAAACCATTTTCAGAACTGTCTTCTTTAGGCATCAGTCAGTATTTAGTGTGACCTCTCTTAGCACAAAACACATCTTGAGCTTTTTTGAAGAGACTGAAGTCCTGAAGTCATTCGATTAGAAATAAGGATTTAATTCAATTTAGGTTTAAAGGATTAGTCCATTTTTTTTAAAAGAAAAATCCAGATAATTTACTCACCACCATGTCATCCAAAATGTTGATGTCTTTCTTTGTTCAGTCGAGAAGAAATTATGTTTTTTGAGGAAAACATTGCAGGATTTTTCTCATTTTAATGGACTTTAATGGACACCAACACTTAACACGTAACAGTTTTTTTTTTCAACGGAGTTTCAAAGGACTATAAACGATCCCAAACGAGGCATAAGGGTCTTTTCTAGCGAAATGATTTTAATTTTTGACAAGAAAAATAACAAATATACACTTTTAAACCACAATTTCTTGTCCAGATCCGGTCCAGTGCACCTAACGTAAATGCGTAGTGACGTAGGGAGGTCACGTGTTACATGTATAAAACTCACATTTGCGGACCATTGTAAACAATAAACTGACACAAAGACATTAATTAGTATCATTCCACATACAACAACGTCTGAACGGTCCTCTTTCAACACACTTGTAAACACTGGGGCGGAGTTTCACGTTCGTCCTCTGTGACCTCTTGACGTCATGACGTATTGCGTGGGGTCACGCTGACGCTTTCAGGACTGGATCTAGACGAGAAATTGTGGTTTAAAAGTTTATATTTGTTATTTTTCTTGTCAAAAACGACAATCGTTTCGCTAGATAAGACCCTAATGCCTCGTTTGGGATCGTTTATAGTCCTTTGAAACTCTGTTGAAAAAAAACTGTTACGTGTTGAGTTACTGTAAGTGTTAAGTGTTGGTGTCCATTTAAGTCCATTAAAATGAGAAAATCCTGCAATGTTTTCCTCAAAAAACATAATTTCTTCTCGACTGAACAAAGAAAGACGACATTTTGGATGACGTGGTGAGTAAATTATCTGGATTTTTCTTTTAAGAAAATGGACTAATCCTTTAAGTGATCCTGCAGCTGCCTGCTATTGCTCAAGTGGAAGGGGAGTTTAGCCTAAATACTTGACACTTCAGCCTATACTTTTATACTGGTTTTAATACACATTTCCTGTATTTTCTGGTTGTATTCTAATAAAGAAACTAAGAAATAATTATATATGATCATTATACAGTTGCAAAACAACTAATCTAATGGTAGCATGGTGGCCTAAGATTTTTGCACATGTACTGTATTGTGCGGGTCAAAACATAATACTGGTCCAAAAACACATGCCTGCCTTTCAGTTGTAAAGTATATTAAAATATAAATGCTAAATTAAATCCAGGCCCTTATTGTATTAGGAGAGGAATCAAGAAGATATTTTTACCCATTTATGATGGCAATTGCACCACCGCTGTGAAAACAACAGTATGTCCATTTGGAAAAAACATCAAACTAAGACATAATTTGTCTGTGTTACCAACACATCACAAATAGCTTTTTCATTGTTTTCTCTTTTGACAATGATTTTATTAAAGTGGTGAATCTGAAGAATTAAAATGCCAATAATTGGGGGTAGTGATGACGCAGTGGATAAGACACACACCTTATATTTTGGTTTTAGAATAAGACAAGATGTTTAAATGTCACAAAGACATTATTGGGTTTAATCATTTGTAAATATAATGTCATATATGTTATTAAAAGACATATTTATATGTAACTTTTGTGTAATATTAAACTGTACTTGTCAAAATGGTTTGCAGCAATACTAATAACAAACCTGGGAATAACAAACCTGCAAATGTTGCCACTGGCCAATCAGAATCAAGCATTCCAACAAGCCGTGTAATTAAACTGATGTTCTGTTTGTGATTGTGAATTACCTGCCCATGTTTTTATTCCTTACAACAAGCACTGTCATATAATCTACCCGTTAACTTTTAAAGGGAAGCTCCACTTTTTTGAAAATATGCTAACTTTCAGCTCCCTTAGATTTAAACATTTAATTTTTACCATTTTGGAATCCATTCAGCTGATCTCCGGGTCTGGCGCTACCACTTTTAGCGTAGCTTAGCATAATCCATTGAATCTGATCAGTCCATTAGCATCTCATCCTGGCGTAATAATCAAAGACTTTGCTGCCATAAACATGGCTGCAGGAGGCGCAATGATATTACGCATCAGCCGAAAATTGTACCCTAAGTATCTTTCAATAGCAGGGGACTATTTTCGGGCACTGCATAATATCATTGCGCCTCCTGCAGTTAACTATACGGCAGTATCGCAACTTTTAATTTTCTGTCGGTCTTAGTACACGATGTAACTACAGAAGAGTCAAGTTGTAAATAGGAAAAATATCGAAACTCTTTGGTTATTTTTGAGCGCGATGCTAATGGTCTAATCAGATTCAATGGATTATGCTAAGCTATGCTAAAAGTAGTAGCGCCAGACACGGAAATCAGCTGAATGGATCCCAAAACGCTAAAAATGAAATGTTTAACTCTAGGGGAGCTGGAAAATGAGCATATTTTCAAAAAAAGTGGAGTGTCCCTTTAAATGTGACTTTTCCTGGTCTACCGATAAACACCTGACTCTCAGAACCTGAAGCTTATATAATAAGGAAGAAGCACAAGTATGAAACATTTAATGCGGTGCTGCCCTACAAACACTAAAATAAATGTAATAATACAGTGCATTTCTGATACCATGATACAATAATGTGGCATCAGCTAGTTTGTGGTCTGATAGTTGGAGCACAGATCTCATTAAACCCTGATTCTGGGATTAAAGAAGAATCCTCTTATTTCTACAAGCCACACACACACACCTGCTCCAAAGCAACAGTCCTACTGTACGTCAATAACAAGCGGCACTGAGCAGCACAGGTAAACTAATGATTTAGACTCTGTTAGGAGAGAAAGAGCAACAAAAAGATAAAGAAAACAGCCGGCAAGCACCAATGACCTACCCCAGTGCTGCCGAACAAAAATAGCTAGATGTCAAACAGCGTTTGGGGCCGAACAACGTCTTTTGATACTGATCGATCTTGCAGACAGTCTTGCTCTGGGGAAAATACTGCTGAAATATTTAAGAGACTTGTCTAAATAGAGTAAGACATAAATAATGTACTTTGCCATCTACAAATCATGTTCTTACTAAGAGGCATTGATGTAGATATATTAGCTTAATAACGCTGAAATGCAGCATGAAGCAGTCCATTAAAAGTACATATAGTGTCATGTGACACTGCAGGGGTTAAACAAAAAGTGCATTGAGCCGAATATACATTCAAATTATAAATATTTACAACCTTATAAATAATAATGTTGGGTAAGTACACAATGAAAGAAGTGAAGACTGAGCAAACATTGAAATAATATAGACTAAACCCTCAAATCAAATGAGTTGTCATTAGATCCTACACTCTCCAAGGAGAAAATAAAAAGTTACAAAAGTTAAAACTTGGCTCTAATGGGTTAATAAAGGTCTTTACAGGTAATCAATGTGATATTGTAAGAAAATGTTTTCAAACTTTATAAACTAGCTTTCGGTAACGGACGGATTTTGGACTCACGCGAGAGTTTAAGCGTAGTTAGCGTTGGTTGCCAAAGGTACTTTGCAAAGTAATTCTCATGAATTACTTGAGTCCAAGATGGCATTGATATCAGAAGCTAGTGTCTATAGTTTATAAAGTTTTAAATATGGATTTTTGTACAATATCTCATTGATTACCTCCAAAAGACCTTTATTAACCCCTTGGAGCCTTGTGGATTACTCCTGTGAATGATGAATGCACTTTTTTGGGCGTCAAAATGAGAAGTTGTTCCCTAATCCCTGTGTTCTCCCATTATAAGCTTTGAACATCAAGACATTTCCTAAAATAACTTCAAATGTGTTCATCTGGAAGATATATTACATACACTGCAAAAAATTATTTTCAAGAAAAAACATTCTTTGTATTTTTGTCTTGTTTTCAGTAAAAAAAATGTAGATGTTTTTCTTGACGACCCAAGAAAATAAGTCTAGTTTTTAGGGCCAAAATATCAAATGTAAGTGATTTTGTGCATATAACAAGCAAAAAACATCTGGCAATGGCGTAAGCAAAAATCTTGAACATTTTTCTTAAACACTAAATTCAAGAAAAAAATCAAGAAAAAATGTCTTACCCCATTGGCAGATTTATTTTTTGCTTGTTTTAGGCATGAATTCACTTACATTTGATATTTTTGTCTACAAACTAGACTTATTTTCTTAGGTCATTTTGATCATTAAGAAAATGCATCTTGATTTAGGAATGTTTAGATAACAATACAATGATTTTCAAGAAAAAAAATCTCTGTATTTTTGTCTTGTTTTCAGTTAAAATATCTAAACAATCTTAAATTACGATGCTTTTTCTTGATGAGCAACACAGCCCAAGCAAATAAGTCTAGTTTTTAGACCAAAAATATCAAATTTAAGTGATTTTGTGCATAAAACATACAAAAAAAATCTGCCAATGGGGTAAGCAATTTTTTCTAGATTTTTTGATGAATGCACTTTTTTGGGCGTCAAAGTGAGAAGTTGTTCGCTAATCCGTGTGCTAATCCGTGTGTTCTCCCATTATAAGCTTTGAAAATCAAGGACATTTCCTAAAATAACTTTAAATGTGTTCATCTGAAAGATATATTACATACACTGCAAAAAAAATGATTTTCAAGAAAAAAAAATCTTAGTATTTAAGTCTTGTTTTCAGTAAAAAATTAAGATGCGTTTTTTTTTTTTTTTTGACGACCCAAGAAATAAGTCTAGTTTTTAGGCCAAAAATATCAAATTTAAGTGTTTTTTGCATAAAACAAGCAAAAAAAATCTGCCAATGGGGTAAGCAATTTTTCTTGAAATTATTTTTAATTTATTGTTTAAGAATTTTTTTTTATTTTTTGCTTTCCCCATTGGCAGATTTTTTTGCTTGTTTTATGCACAAAATCACTTAAATTCAATATTTTTGGTCTAAAAACTAGACTTATTTTCTTGGGTTGTGTTACTCATCAAGAAATAGCATCGTAATTTAAAAATTTTTTGATATTTTTTTACTGAAAACAAGACAAAAAATACTAAGAAAATGTTTTCTTGAAAATCATTTTTTGCAGTGTGCAGTGTATCATCAAAGCTCACCCATCATAAGACGACATATCTTGTATGAGACATGCCGAAAACTGGCAAGTCGCAAGTTGCGCTGCAGTTCAATGTCAGTTTTTAATTTCCTGTATTCAAAAAGATAACAACTTAGATATCAGATAACAAAAAACTCTCATCAGACAGTTTTAAAGTGTCAGGCCTATAGCCCCTTTGTTTGGTTCACGGTTTCGGTCCCTTTTGTACAGAATTATTTAATTCCACCGGAAACCGAGGAAGTGTGCGCTTTTGGTGTATTCATTGAAAAGGCAACTGCAATCTACCTTTCTATTGTGTGGCAGCAAGACGTGATTCTAACATGTTTAATTAGGTCTCTCCATCGCCTTTGACTGACGGTCCGGCAAAACACAGTGGACACAATGCAAAAGGTCACAGTCACTCACACAATAGTGCTCGAAGAGCATTAAAAACATTCCATTAACCTACTGACGGTCTTGAGCAATGCTCTGAGAGAAAGACCTTTGTATACGTGTTTGTAATGTTTAACCCAATGCTGGCAGCTTATATGTGCATGTCAGTATGCGCAAGAGCAATAAATCAATGTTACATATCAACTTACATTTTGTGGCTACAAGGTGGGTATCACAAAACGACAGGCCATCCAACAGAAAAGCTATTTAGGAGCCACACATACAGTACTGTAGAATAGGCCAGGAACATTTAAGAACTGTAACTATAACAATAACTATAAAGTTTTAAAAATGTTTTGCCAGCCTGCAGTTTTTTCTTGTTGAAACGAAAACGAATTCAGCTAATGAACCTAAATGAGCCAACTGTTCACCAGCTAAGAGGCTGAACTGAACACACATACACTGACACAAACTGTAAGTGTCATTTACATTATTGATGTGTGACAACAGAAACACTCAACATAACATATGGTCCTGTGGCTCAGCAGCTAGAGCATCATGTTTAGCAACAGTAAGGTTATTTGTGACCCTGTCTGTTAATTCCAGACTAAAGTCTCATAATCTACTGTCATCATGAGATTTGGAGTATCAAAGTTTGATTTCAATCTTTAACATGACTTTACTCAGACAATATTTAAGATATCAAGGTTAGATTTTCACAGAATGTTTATTTGTTAAAGGAGCCATATTATGACAATCTGACTTTTTCCATGTTTAAGTGTTATAATTGGGTCCGCAGTGCTAAAATCAATGTAGAAAATGTGAAAATGGTCTCGTACACACTGCAAACTTTCGGGAGTGACAACCACATTAAAATGCGGGAGTGAATGCCCTAAATGTTCGTTTAATGTCTGTACGGAACAAGACTCACTCCTGAAAATGCGATGATTGACACAGAGATAACCATAGCAACGTTCTGCCGTCTCGCGTGCTTATCACAGATTTGACCAAAATAATAACAGCATTGTGTTTTGCAATAATTCTCCGTCTTGGCTTTGTGTATTTTATGCTTTTGTGAGGCTGCTTCACAGCACGGAGCGCGCGGTCTTGCAGTGTTGCCAGGTCCTCGTCTTTTTTGTACGTAAATACCGCTTTGGTGCTTAACCGTTTATAGCTTTTGGCTCATGAAGCGATCAAGTTTTTGGTGTTAATAAAGCGTGAAGGGGCCAGTCCCAATATTTTGATCTTTGAGGTAAAGCATTTAGATTTATTTCGGTTTATTATTGAATTCTTCTTGTTCGCTGTTTTTTTAGTGCAAGATCTGGCAACACTAGTCAGCAAACGTGCCTCTGTCATTTTCTGAACTGCGCATACAAAAGACTTTTTCCTCCTTTCTAAGCATTTATTTTTTCAGAAGAGAGACCTGTCCTGTTTATGAAGAACGTTTAAACACTTGATTAACTACTAGTTGTTCAGTTCGGTTATGTACACATTGTGCAGAGTTTCTGTAAATGCGGTTGTCACTACCTGCATTTTGCGGGAGTTAATTCGGTTGTAGAATTCGGTTGTCAGTCCCGTAAATTACTGAACTGTGTGTGTACAGAACAGGATTAAGCATTAAAAGGTGAAGTGACAACCGAATTAATATGCAGTGTGTACGGGACCAAAGATCAACCCAGTAACTTAGTTTTGGTAAACCATTCTTTGCAAGCACGTGGAAAAAATAGGTCATTGATATTTTGCTCCCCTTGTGATGCCAGAAAGGGATAATACCGCCCCTTAATCTGCACTAACCAACAACATTAGCATTTTAAAGGACACACCCATAAACTTTGTTCACACCTCTAAAGTGGCAATTTTAACATGATATAATAAATTTTCATAATGATATTTTGAGCTTAAACCTTACATGTGTACTCTGGGAATACCAAAGATTTATTTTACATCTTATAAAAGTCTTGTGAAATGCTGGCTTCATTTGCTTTCAAATCACTCCCGCAGAAGCCCTGTGCTACACGCCGACTGTCTCATGCGGCCAAACACACAGCCAGCATCTAACAATTTGTGAGATAACTAATCATCATTCCCTTTTTTAACCTGACATTTTGTTCGAGTCTGGCAAGCAACAAAGTAAGACTCAAACAGTTCCATGAGGTTTCCATGCAAAATCAATGTTTATTTAGGTTCAATAATTGTTTGTATGTTTCTCCGTTAATAATATAATATAATATAATATAATATAATATAATATAATATAATATAATATAATATAATATAATATAATATAATATAATATAATATAATATAATATAATATAATATAATATAATATAATATAATATAATATAATATAAGCCAATCGCCACATTGCTCTCTTTTTATAAGTATCGACCATCAAAAAAAAAAAAACATCAGTCAACCTGTAGTTTGTACAAGTTTCGGACATGAAAGAGTCATACGTAACAATATTGCTTTATTTATTTTATGGGCAATTCCAGTGCAGTACAGTGGAAGTCCTTATATGGGCACTTTAACCAGAATTTTTCAAAGTTAAAATTTTTCTTAAACACTAAATTCAAAAACAATTCAAGAAAAATTTGCTTACCCTATTGGCAGATTTTTTGCTTCTTTTATGCACAAAATCACTTCAATTATTATTTTCGGTCTTAAAACTAGACTTATTTTCTTGGGTCGTTTTGCTCATCAAGAAAAAGCATCTTAATTTAAGAATTTTTAGATATTTTTACTGAAAACAAAACAAAAATACTAAAATCATTTTTTGCAGTGTTGAAATGACAGATGACACTGTGGAGAAGCTTGTTGAGGGCACAACATAAAATTACCTCAGGTATCCAGCACTGATGAAGTTGCTGTGAAATTCACTACGTAATGCTTTTTACCTACACTGCAAAAAATGAATTTCAAGAAACAAATTCTTAGTATTTTTGTCTTGTTTTCAGTAAAAATATCAAAAAATTCTTAAACTAATATGCTTTTTTGATGAGCAAAACGACCCAAGAATTTTTAGATATTTTTACTGAAAACAAGACAAAAATACTAAGAATTTTTTTCTTGAAAATATTTTTTTTTTTGCAGTGTAGTTCATGCCATTAAAGGCAAGTGATTTCACTGCAAAAAATATTTTTGCTTGTTTTAAGTACAAATTCACTTAAATTGTATATTTTTTGTCTAAAAACTAGACTTATTTTCTTAGATAATTTTGCTAACCAAGAAACTATATCTTTATTTAGAATTTTTTGATATTTCTACTGAAAACAAGACAAAAATAATAAGTTAGAAAGTAATTTTTTTGCAGTGTTGCGCAAGTGCCGCATGCATGAGCGAATTACCATAAATGTATCGTTATCGTCCGATAATGTGGACGGCTAATATAGTTATCGTTATATTTAACGTTATAGTTATCGTTATAATGTGAACAGCCCTTAACAGTGGATTTCCTTGAAATGTGGATTTCCCCCAACCAGGTCATGAGTCACAGGCGGTTAGTAAAACTGCATCAAATGTCTGTGTTTTGATGGCTATCGGCGCGTAAGTGCATATAATGCAAACAACACAAAGATGCAACCCATGTTGGATAGCACCAATCCCGGTTGGGTTTGTCCATATTTGACCCAACTATGGGTTAAAACAAACAACCCATGATTTTTTTACTCTAAACACTAACGCATCCACATAAATACATGCACACAGACATACATAAAGACATACTGCACACATTTGGACACACACAGAATAAAAGCTAACACATACACAGTGAAGACATACACAGACGCACACACAGAAACACATCACAAATGTCATGCTGGGGCACTAACCAGATAACAAAATTGTAGTGCCACAACCTCTCACTCAGGATCATACAAATACATAAACAAAACTGAGCCCTCTTGCCATCTTAAAGCTCCTCCTCTATAAAATGACATTCTGTCTCTCGCTCTCTCTCGTCTCTTGTTCGCTTGGGGTCCTCCGTCAAGTAAGTGGCGACAGAGAGGTGAAATTGTCAAAAGTGATGGATGACTATCAACCTTCTGCTCTCCTCTTTTCAGTCCTCTGAGATTTACAGAGCTGCTGACTACCAGGCATGAAAACCAATCTCTTTCTTCATTTCTATCCTTTCCTATATCTCTCCCACACTCTTTCCATCTTCCTTCTCTCTTCTATCTATTCATCTAACTCTATTATCTTAAGCCATTTCATTCACTTCTGACAGATTTGGAGAACGCTATCTATCTACACGGCCAATCAGCTCGCGGCGCCGCCGGGTTGTTCGGCGGACAGGTTTGTCTCGGGCGCCGATGTAAATCGTCGCAGTCTATGACAACCGTTCCGCCTCCCGTCCTCTCCTCCCAACAGGATGAGAAGTGGAATATGTGCACGTCTAAATGTCGCAATTATAACATCAGAAAGGGTGGCACCGTAGGCTAATTGTGCTCTCGAAATAGTAATGGCTTTATTATCACAACTATTTTAGTTAGCGTAATGATTGTTAGGAGGCATTATGTTAATGCAATTAAACACTAGCATTATTGTTCCAGACCTTTTAATTGGGGCGCACACTGTTTATATATACTCAATGATACATTAAACTGCCCCTTAGGTCAAAACGCAAGGGATATGAATAGACTAAAGATTAATATGGGTTAAATAAAAACAAACATACCAAAGACAAACCAACCATTATTGGTCCAAGCTACAGTACATACAATTTTTTTTTGTGGAAGGCACACAAAGGCTGCAGCTGCAGATATCTATCTCGGCCTGCTTTATTTATTGTACCTATCATTTATTTAACCGCAACGCTAGATTCAGTAGCCAGTCACTGAGTTTCAGTATTTCAACACTCCTCTAAACATGCATGTGCCGCATACTATAATGATATGTAAATGTAATTCAAATTGACATCCAATCGACTATAGCGAGCCTGTGGGAGTGACCTTAGACTTTTGAAGAGCGGGCTGAGAGAAATGGTTATTGGCAGGAGTTGCCCTTTTGGTGCACATCAGAGACCATTTTTGTGATCTGAGTGTTTGCTTAAAGGGATAGTTTAGCCGAAAATGAAAATTCTGTCATAATTTACTCACCCTTACAATATGTTGTTCTAAACCTGTATAAGTTTTGAACACAAAATAAGTATTTTGATAAATGATGTTAAGCACACATCTGATTGTAACCACTGACTTCCATAGTAGGAAAACAAATATTATGGAAGTATTGTGATGATGAATAAAGTAGATATTTTGATAAATGATGGTAAGCACACAGTGAATAAATTCCATCATATTAGTTTTTCCCACTATGGAAGTCAATGGTTACAATCAGCTGTGTGCTTACTATCATTTATCAAAATATCTTCTTTTGTGTTCATCAGAAAAGTTATTCAAACAGGTTTAGAGCAACGTGCGGATGAGAAAATAATGACAGAATTTAAATTTTGGGTCCCTTTAACCCTTTTACTGTCACTGTCCCACAGGTGGGACGTTTGGCATTACATATTTAAAACAATAATTTCTTAACCAGCACTAACTATATATTATTGAAAAGCTCTCAGATTGAGGTTTTCATATTTCATCACCATTTTGCAAAAATAATAATATAGTATGAGGAATTTTTTAAAATGTCACTGGCCAACAGGTGGGCCCAAGGTGTTTTTATATATTTACTATTAGATATCCTATAAACCTAAAATAATCTTGACAAATTATAAATTGTTGGAAAGCTCTAAGAATATAGTTTTCATATTTCAAGGCCATTTAATGATAGAAATGTTGTAGTGACAGCCATTTTGTTGAATGTCTTTAAAAAAATCTTGAAAAACTATCTATCATTGGAAAGCTCTAAGAATGTAGTTTTCATTTGATTATAGAAATTTAGTAGTGAGAGTCATTTTGTTAAATGTCACTTACCCCGTAGGGAAACTGTAGTTTTCATATTTCAAAACCTTCATTAATAATGACGCAGTGACAGTAATTTATTAATTTGTGATTTGCGAGTATGCAGCAAACCGTTGACACCTAGTGGCCTTTGTTGGTAAAATCACTAAAAGTGTGACAGAAACCTCATTATTTGACCAGACCTGCTTTATATTTGTAGCATTTTGGCAGTAAAACATTTTTATTTTTATATACATTTGATTAAAGAGTACATACTTTATTGCATTTTTTTATCAATTTAAACTGCTGTGACATTTTTTTATTAAATATTTACAACTTCCAACACTTCAGTGAAAAACTTTAAAGTGTCTTCTTTAAAAAGAGACCAGGATTTTGCTTCTAGACCAAAGAATAACAGGGTTTTTTAAATTAATTTGAATGTGCACATCACCTTTTCACAGCCCGACTCAAAAAGGTGTGGTTAAGGGTTAATATCAGCACAAAACTTGCTTAAATGGCATAAATAAAGTATTACTGTGACCTCTCCTTGTGGTCATGCAATCTTCCCCAGGTTTATCATACATGTTGATGTTTCCCTTTCATATTTCACGGCTCATGAAATTCTAATATTCCTTTGTAAAAATGCAACTTTCCACAGAAGCGTAATGTTTTCATGTTGTCGCCATGTTACTTTTTTATTTATTTATATTTTGTTTGTTTGTTTTGCTATTTTTACGCCAAAGGACGAGATGGGGTGTGATTACCCAACATGCCATCAGCACATTGAGCAAATTTAGACTGGAGTGCGAACTGAAGTACACCGTCACAAAGGCTTTAAACACACACACACCTTTTACGGAAAATACACGCTTGAGCTGGGATGTTGAAGCTAACTGCTTTTAGAATTTATTTTTAGCTTCTCTCTCGCTGCGTCCACTCTCTGTCAGTAGAGCGGTCCATTGGGGGAGAGAACGAAGAGAAAGAGAGAGAGAGAGAAAGGAAGGGAGAGAGAGTCTGATATTCCAACAAACAGGAATCCTCAGTTGACCTGAGGGTGAATCGCTACGACAAAGCTGCACACAGACTGCTCTGAATTGCCCTTTACATGTTAAAATTTAAAGGGACACTCAACCTTTTTTGAAAATATGTTTTAACCCAGTTCCCCTAGGGTTAAACATTTGATTTGTAACTTTTTGGAATCAATTCAGCTGATCTCCGGGTCTGGTGGTACCACTTTTAGCATAGCTTAGCATAATTCATTGAATCTGATTAGATCATTAGCATCGCGCTAAAAATAACCAAAGAGTTGGGATATGTTTCCTATTTAAAACTTGACTCTTCTGTAGTTACAACATGTGCTAAGATTGACTGAAAATTAAAAGTTGCGATTTTCTAGGCAGATATGGCTAGGAACTATACTCTCATTCTGGCGTAATAATCATGGACTTTGCTGCTGTAACATGGCTGCAGGAGGCGCAATGATATTACGCAGCAGCCGAAAATAGTTCCCTTAGTAACTTTCAATGGCAGGGGACTATTTTCGGGCACTGCGTAATATCATTGGAAAAATATCCAAACTCTTTGGTTATTTTTAGCGCAATGCTAATGGTCTAATCAGATTCAATGGATTGTGCTAAGCTATGCTAAAAGTGCTAGAGCCAGACCCAGAGATCAGCTGAATGGATCCCAAAATCTAATGTTTAACCCTAGGGGAGCTGGAAAATGAGCATATTTTAAAAAAAAGTGGAATGTCCCTTTAAGTTCCCACCTCCACCGGGCCAGCAGCCAATCACACAGCGGGGATGGCAGATGGGCAGCTTGGAGAGCAAATGTGGCTCTGGCTTCAGTGCGTGTTGTTCTTTTACAGGATGATAAGGTCAAGTGTTTTTCTGCCTCCTTTTTTTCTCCAAAAGTCTGCCACCGAGGTTTTCAGCAAATGTGCAAAAATTACCACAGGCTTGTGAGAGTCAATATGTTATTTAGCTTTTATCTCGATCTTCTATAATTACAATACAGCCCCCTGGTCAGAGCTGACACCGTGCCAAAATCCCCTACAGGCCGGAGAATGAATCACAGAGAGATAAAAATTGCAACAAAACCTGCGAGTGTGTCGATGTTTGTGTAGATGTGTTAGAGGTGAGCTCATGTTGTTACTATCAGCAAGTATTCTCCAAAACCTTTACTGTCCATATAAGATATGAAGACTTGGGGAAAAATGGGGAATTCATAAATTCGTACTAAAGCGTATTGGTGTGCGCGGGGGTTTCCTGTGATCGTAGGGTTGCTGGCTTTTGACCCTGACTGTTCAGTAGTGGAGGATGATAGATTTAGCCTTCTCTCCTGCTGCTGTTGGCCCATCAACACAAGCTAAAATGAGAAAATTGAAGTGGGGCGGTGTTATTGCCTCTGAGCCTCTAGAGGCTGATGCATCGTGGGGTGGATAGAGTGACGGAGCGAGAGTAAGAGAGGTAAATAATGGCACAACATTGTTACTGAAACCCATTTTCGCTCTGTACCGCCATCCATTCACCTTGGAAATGCCACAACCGCCTCAACACGCAAACTAATCGGAATGAGAAAGGAGTTTTAAACAAGCCAGCGAAAAGGCAGCGGTCAGAAGCCACCACCACACGAGCGCCAGCAGTGCTGCGTCGGCAGGAAGTGATGTCACAGGTCAGTGTTTTAATTCGGAGCGTTCCCGGGGGTACGGTGACCGCTCGGCCCTGCCGAATCAGCATTGGTGATGGAGAAAGGGTAGGCGTTAGTGGCACGCCGTCTCAGTAGAATATCAATCTGCTGCGTCTAACCATCTCACCCCTCAGCTAATGACCTTATTAATTAATCAGCGCTGAACTGACTCCTTATTTTCTCCCCTCCCCTCTGCTTGTCTTTAACCCCTCCCACATCCTTTCGTCTCCACTGGGGAGAGTGTTTTGTACATGTGAGGTGAGCTATACCCCATCTGTGGCTGCAGTACTGTTTGGCAGTGTGTGGTTTTGATTGAGGGGCGCTATAAAAGCAATCTTCCAGACCTGGGGAAGGAGAACGGGATGGTGAGGGGTAAGAGAGAGAGAGAGAGAAAGTGAGCGTGGGCGAGCGACACTCATTTTCCTGCACATTGCACGTCTGGCTGCCTGCCTGCCGGGGCCTGCGTTTCACATAGCACATAGTTTATTATGGCGGCTGCTATCGGCTCGCAGGCGAGTCTCTGCTCGGAATGAAAACAGCAAAGTAAAACCCCATTCGGGGCATCTGGTGTCTCTGACAACCACACAAACCAAGACAAAGGACAGAGCGAGAGAGATGCAGAGAAATGAACGAGAAGACGAATAATAAGCTCGGCTCCGCCACCTTGGAAACGCGGCGGAACATTCGATAGCTTTTACGTGCGTGGCAATGCATCACGCCGAGCGCAACGGTAATGGCCGCTCTGTTTACTAAATGCATAAGGGTGTTAATGTGCAGGCTAACCTTTGGAAAGTCACGCCGGAATGAAACCGATGGCTTTCTCCGCACTTGAGTGATTAAACTCTCATAAGCGTGGAAAACAGCACGCCCACCATCGATTCATGCAAAACAAATCAATATACACTAAACATGCAAAGAAATACATAGAAACCAGCCTTACACTGATTGTGACACACTATACTGTATGTGAATAAAAAATATTAATATTTAATAGAGATATACGCCTTGCTGTTTACAGAAATGTCATACAATGTCGAAATCCTAAGAAGAGCATCGTTGGGGGGGACTGTTCTCCTTTTCTGAAAGAATCGAAGGCCTGACAAAAAGCAGGAGACTGAGGGATTTCAAGACTACATACAGAGGTTTTATTCAAATTAGATATATAAGAATGGATAAAAGATATATAAAGTATTGAGAGTTAGTATGCAGCACTGTCTCTCTAAACTCATCTCGGTTTAGGACCTCGGGTTTTCGGATCTAAATGGACCCATGAAGATCTTTAATACGCATAAAAAATTGAACACTTTGGCATTAAGACTTTTGCACCGTACTGTACAGTAAATCCATAGCCACAGTGAGGTACAGGGCTATAAATGCTAAAATGCTACTGTCAGTTATAATACTCTCACCCATACAGTATATTTCTGAATGATGCGACCACCTTAAACTGTTAAATACAATCCAAAGGGCAACATAAATAATATCATATCCAAGTGGCCAATCCATCATCCAAACTCGTATTCGACATTATTTTGTCCATTAGGTAATTGAGTATGTTCTCAAAAATGACTGTGAGCAAAGCTCCTTGAGAGGTTCACATTTGCACAAGAACAACTTCAATGTTACAGTCTAATATTGATTAATCTATAAAAGGAAAAGCAGGTCTGGGTTTGGATTACTTTTATCATATTACTACAGTAAGAGTTGCACATGGGATCGCTAATGGTGTCTATCTAACACACGCTGCAGGGAAGGTCAGAGATGAGATCTGGGATAAGCAGGAGAAACATACACTAATGTCTTTAGCTTACAGGCTAGTGTTTCATGAGCACATACTTAGCCATGGTCAATTCAATCAAAGGGCAGATAATTACAGTATCAGAAATGTCTGTATTCAAGGCAGCACATATGGAATGATGTCATAGCTGAGGGTACAAGTTTTGATACAGGAATTTACAGGGACAGACTGATCCCGAACCAACTGACAGAACTGTGGGGCACAGAATTAATTTAAATTGTGATAATATACAGAGTATGAGCTACAGGCAAACAAAAGTTAATAAGTGACAAATGTCAATACTTCTCTACTATACTGAGCTTCAGATGCAGTCACAGCATAGCATCATTTGTGAGAGACAGAGACAGCAAGAAAGAAAGAGACGGAAATTGAGAGGTAATTCAAATGCAAACGAAAACCCATAAAGATGATAGAATGAACATCATTTCATGAGATCAGATTAATTAATCTGGTACCTGCCTGGCACAGTGATGATAAAACAGGAAGAACATTGGCATATACTTCAACATGATGGGAGAATACGAAATAAAGAAAGGAAGAAGCAGGGAAGAAAGAAGGAAAGAAGGAAAGGAAGAAAGGAAGAAAGGAATGAAAGCAATGCAAGAAAGACAAAGAAATAAAGAAAAATATAAGGAAGAAAGGAAAGAGGGGAAGAAGAAAGGTTTGATAGAAAGTAAAAGAAAGAAAGCAAAAAGATCGCAAGAAGCAAGGATGGAAAGAAGCAAGTTAGGAGGGAGAGAGGGAAAAATAAAGGTTTGAATGAAAGACGAAAGAAAAAGAAAGAAAGAAAGAAAGATTGAAGGAAGAAAGGAAGGACGGAATGGAAGTCTGAAGAAAGGAACGAACGGAAGATGGAAGATATGTTTGAAGGAAGGCAAGAAAGAAAGAAAAAAGAAGGATGTAAAAAAGGAAGGAGGTTTGAAGAAAGGCAAGCAAGAAAGATAGATGTAAAAATGAAGGTTTAAAGGAATGCAAGAAAGACAAAGAAAGAAAGAAAAAATATAAGAAAGGAAGGAAAGAGGGGAAGAAAAGAAGGTTTGATAGAAAGAAAAAAAAAGAAAGAAAGAATATAGCAGGATGGAAAGAAGGAAGGAAGGAAAGAGGGAGAAAATAAAGGTTTGAATGAAAGAAGATGAAAAGAAAGAAATGAGGTTTGAAAGAAAGGAAAAAAGGAAGAGGGGTTTGAAGGGAAGAAAGAAAGAAGAAGGAAGGAATGGAAGTCTGAAGGAAGTAACGTTTGAATGAAAGTTTGAAGGAAGGCAAGGAATAAAGAAAAAAGAAAGATGGAAAAAAGGAAGGAGGTTTGAAGAAAGGCAAGAAAGAAAGAAAAAAGAAAGAAGGATGGAGGGAAGGAGAACAGAAGGATGGGGGAAAGGAACGGAAGTCTGAAGTAAGGCAGGAACAAACAAAGAAAGAAAGGACAGTTTGAAGGAAGGCAAGAAATAAATAAAAAAACAAGGATGGAAAAACTAAAAGGTTTGAAGGAATGCAAGAAAGAAAGATGTAAAGAAAGAAGGTTTAAAGGAATGAAACAAAATACAAAGAAAGAAAAATATAAGGAATGAAGGAAAGAGGGGAAGAAGAAAGGTTTGAAAGAAAAAAAGAAAGAAAAAGATAGCATGATTTAAAGAAGGAAGGAAGGAAAGAGGGAGGGAGGGGAAAAAGAAAGGTTTGAATGAAAAAAGAAAGAAATAAAGAAATCAAGAAAGAAAGATTGCAGGATGGAAGAAAGGAAAAAATAAGAAAGAATAAGAAAGGAAGGAGGTTTAAAAGAAAGAAAGAAAAAAGAAAGAAGGAAAAATAGGAAGAATGGTTTGAAGGAAGGCAAGAAAGAAAGAATGAAAGAAAGAGAGAGAGAAAGAAAGAAGGAAGGAAGGAAAGTCTGAAGGAAGGAAAACATTCAAAGAAAAGTGAATGAAAGTTTGAAGGAAGACAAGAAATAAAGAAAGAAAGAAAGAAGGAAAAAGACAGAAGGAGGGAGGGACGGAATGAAAATCTGAAGGAAGGAAGGAACAAAAAAAGAAAGGACAGTTTGAAGGAAGGCAAGAAAGAAAGAAAGATGGAAAAATGAAGAAGGTTTGAATAAAGACAAGTAAGAAAGAAAGAGAGAATGAATGAAAAAATTAAGAAAGAAAGAAAGGATCTCTTCTAAAACAATGGGTATTATGAAAAGGAATGCTGATATGTGGGTTGCCATAGTGACTGCAGACGGTGTGCCAGTCATGACCATAATCAGAGACATCGCTAAGTGTAGCTGTCATCAGAACACAGGAACAGAGAAAGAACCACGGGCACAGACGTCTCTCTGACTGCTAAACAGGACGGATGGAAATGGACTCATCTGAACAAAAGTAGAAACATTCCAACACTCTCAACAACAAAACTATTTGCTTTTTGCTGCTAATAACTAATTGAAAGTCCATCTGACCTTTAAATGTAAAAATCTTAGAGATTTGCCATGCATAACATCAGTGAGGTGAAATGTCCTTACACCAGAAAATGAGGTGAAATGTCAGTATACCAATATACCATCAAGAAGAAATGGAGGGCCTTGTGGAGAGTGGTGGATCCAATTTATTTAATGGGAATCATTCAATATCAGCCTATAAAGGGATTATATCATAGCTGACTGCTCATTTCCATCAAATAGCCTGTGTGGGTTCTGCATTATACCTGCTGATCCATGTGCACACACAAGCTGCAGATTTCAGCTATACCCAGCAATGAACATATGCTGAGTGGATGCATATGTTTAACTATTTTGTGCTCAGTTCGATTGGAACGGGACTTTTGGAGGATGATCCTGGATTTGGCTTTATTGAGATCCGAATTAAAATCCAGTTTGTACAGGATTGGAAAACTCAGAACTTCAGCATGAATTTAGCAAACCTTGGAAACAAGTTGTTTAACTATAAACTTGTTTTTGCCATTTCAAATGGAAATAAAAGACACTTTTTCATTACACTTTAAATATGAATTTAAATGACTATGTGGATAAACCGTAATGACTCTATTTGATTTTTTAATGCACATTCTGAAGCCACAGTTCTATTGTTTATCTAAATAAACTGCTTAGCACTTTTCTTTGAAAACACATTTCACAACGGTGGCATCTTATTTAGACTGCGTTTCATAGCCATCCAATTGTAGCATCCAAAATAGCCTGCAATTCCACACTCGATCCGTAAATTCAATACTTAATTAAATGAGCCAGATAAAATCATAAATACATTAGGAGAATAAATCACATCAATTTACTTTAGCATTTCAAGGTCTGCGGTTTTCCCTGTTCTCTTCTCCAAAACCTATTTAATTGTAAATGTAGCTTACTGTTTTCAAGGTTGTGGGGTAATATTTCTTGAAATTTCCCCTGCATACATTTGCAACAGCACACATCTAGAGGTTACCGCACCATTATCTCTCCACTGTTAATGCTCTGATGTGGACCGGGGCCAATTTAAAGAGAGCATGACCCCAGGAAACTTTATTAAAGGGACACTCCACTTTTTTGAAAATATGCTCATTTTCCAGCTCCCCTAGAGTTAAACATTTGATTCTTACTGTTTTGGAATCCATTCAGCTGATTTCCGGGTCTGGCGCTAGCACTTTTAGCATAGCTTAGCATAATCCATTGAATCTGATTAGACCATTAGTATCGCACTAAAAAATAACCAAAGAGTTTTTATATTTTTTCTATTTAAAACTTGACTCTTCTGTAGTTACATTGTGTACTAAGACCGACGGAAAATTAAAAGCTGAAACTATACTCTCCTTTTGGCGTAATAATCAAGGAGTTTCTGCTGTAACATGGCTGCAGCAGGCGCAGTGATATTATGCACTGCCCAAAAATAGTCCCCTGCCATTGAAAGTTACTAAGGGGACTATTTTCGGGCAGTGCGTAATATCATTGCACCTCCTGTAGCCATGTTACAGCAGCAACTACTTGATTATTACAGAATAATCCGAATTTTACGTCGGTCTTAGTACACGATGTAACTACAGAATAGTCAAGCTTTAAATAGGAAAAATATCGAAATTCTTTGGTTATTTTTTTAGGTGCGATGCTAATGGTCTAATCAGATTCAATGGATTATGCTAAGCTATGCTAAAAGTGGTAGCGCCAGACCCAGAGATCAGCTGAATGGATTCCAAAACGGTAAGAATCAAATGTTTAACTCTTTGGGAGCTGGAAAATGAGCATATTTTCAAAAAAAGTGGAGTGTCCCTTTAATGCGGGAAAAAGTTATAAACGAGAATGCTTTTAAAGAGCAACACTTGTTGACTACATCAATGCATACTTCAATATAGTGCCATCATCTCCTCGATCATAAACTCTCATAAAATCTAGTGAGTACAAAATATGTGAAATTATTAGCCTGGGTGCCAGCCGAACTTAGCCCCACCCACAACATTTCAGGTTGAGAAGTTCGATCTGGTGCGTTCTGTTGTGGAACAAATTTGCTTGACCCAAAGCTGGTCGAACCAATCAAATTAGCCTCTTTCACACAGTAATTCTGGTAAATTACCATGAATTTACCAGAATGAATTTACCAGTAAATACAAAAATGTGCTGTTCACACATGCAGTGACATTCCGTCTTTTTACCAGTAAGACATCATTCACACATCAGTATCAAAATACCGGTTAATTCAGAGAGAACGCGGAAGTTACCTGTGGCGCGCGGCCGGCGAGCTCCGTCCGTGTCGTATTTGTAAACGGCGGGTTATGACTTAATATCCACAGTCCGTATTTTGTTGTTTTCACATCTGTGGCAAACGGTCGCGAAGTTGCTCGTGACCAAACAACATTGCGTTAGGCGGCGTCAAACGGAACCTGCGCGTTTGCACATTAGGCTTCACAGATGGTGTGCTAAGGACGTCGGCAATTTGGCAATTAGATGGTAAGCTGTTTTAAACAACTTTGGTGAAGAAATGTGGATGTTAACTTCAGGTGTGCTCGACTTTTAAGCAACATGTGTGTGGAAACGTCTGTAAACAGTCTGGGGGAAACCGCGTCACCTGTATAAAAAACTTTCTGATTGGCCCGCCCGATCTGTCAGCGCGGTCTGACGTCATCTAAATGCCGGTAATGCTATATTTTTCGTTCACACACAGCGCTTACCGGCAAATTACCGTTAAT
Source organism: Paramisgurnus dabryanus (assembly GCF_030506205.2). NCBI lineage: Eukaryota > Metazoa > Chordata > Actinopteri > Cypriniformes > Cobitidae > Paramisgurnus > Paramisgurnus dabryanus. The sequence goes on from NC_133347.1 coordinate 8,974,560, forward strand.
CTTACAACCTGTCTTACTGGTAAATTGGGAGCACTGATTTACCGGAAAGGTTCTGTTCACACATGACATGTTAACTGCAATTTACCAGTAAATTACCAGTAAAGACTGTATGTGTGAAAGGGACTATTGTCAGGGAGGGCTTTATACGGTGATGGACAGATAATCAGCAGTAACTTAAAGGAATAGTTCGGCCAAAAATGATATTAAACCCATGATTTACTCACCCCCAAGCTGTCCAAGTTGCATATGTCCATCGTTTTTCAGACAAACACATTTTCGGATATGTTATAAAATAATTTTAGATCTTTCAGTTGATTACATGTAATGTTACGGGGTCCACGACCTTCAAGTCCAAAAAAGTACATCCATCCTTCACAAAATAAATCCAAACGGCTCCAGGATGATAAACAAAGGTCTTCTGAGGGTAATCCGCACGGTGTTGTTGTAGAAATATCCATATTTAAAACTTTATTAACGAAAATAAATACCTTCCGGTAGCGCCGCCATCTTAGTCGCGTCCGCATTCAGGATGAGAGCTTACGCAGCCTACGGAGGCTACTCTGCTGCTGCTCTGTGCCCCCGCCCTCCAAATTTGTCATATGTCACTAAGAAAAGTGCGTACACTACGCTAATACTCTCTCCTGAATACAGAGGAGTCTAAGATGGCGGCGCTACCGGAAGGTATTTATTTTCGTTAATAAAGTTTTAAATATGGATATTTGTGAAGGATGTATGCACTTTTTTGGACTTGAAGGTCGTGGACTATGGGTGGACCCCGTAACATTACATTTAATCAACTGAAAGATCTAAAACATTTTATAAAATATCCGAAAATGTGTTTGTCTGAAAAACGATGGACATATGCAACTCGGACATTTTTGGCCGACCTATCCCTTTAATCAACCACATAACCAAAGAGCGCTGGTTTTGAATCCGTTTAGAACAAAGACGGCTCCCCGTGGAGACTTGAGATGTAAAGATTCTGCCATCAAGTCTGTTCTAGAAGATATCGACAGCGCATTGATTTTAAAAGAGGAACAGAGAAACGCGATCAAGGCATTTGTTGATCAGAAAGATGTTTTTGCCGTCCCTTCTACGAGATTGGCAAAAGTTTTATTAATTTATCAGCTGGCTCCGATGGTCGCTAAGAAGATGGGACACAATGAAAACCCAGTGGTCATTGTTATTTCTCCCTTGGACCAAGTGAAAAAAGCAACTGAAAGGGGCATCGCGGCTAACTCGGTGTGCACGACAACGTGCATATAACTAGCGATCGTTACCAGCACCTTTTCGGAAGCCCATGGGTGAAGTTCATCTAACTAACAAATGGTAATAACAATCAATAACAGCCCAATAGAGCGGTATCAGACTCAAATTCTGGCTATAATTTTGGGTATGACAACGCCATGCTATGAAATTATAGGTTAGTCAGATTAATCTATTCAATTCTGAGTCCTAGATAGATCAATGGCACATTGATGTTTTGATATGTCTATATTTGGTAGACATTCCATATATGTCTATAATTTGGTAGACTAGTGTTTTGATACAAACTATCGTACAACAGAAGTGAGAGAGGAAGAGACCCAAACTTCTGTTGTTCAGAGAGTTGTACCGAGAGTTTGGGTCAAGGTGATCCATTGGTCAATGGAGCCGAAGAGCTGCGTGAAACGGCATGGCAAGGCGCGTGTGGAGAACAGTGACTTTACCATTGAGAGCGGCGAACAAAAGCTGAGAGCGAGGGGTGCCGCTGCAATGGACTTTAGCTTGATTAAATGGTCAGTGAGTCGGAAAACATCCCTGATGTGATCTGTGACCCCGGGCCAAAATCTTTTTACGGAAAAGATTAAATGAAAACACCTTCAAAAGGGGACAAAGTCAAGATAGCTTCACTGAAGAGGAAAACACAAACTGCAGACACAGACTATATCAAAATATACTCGTGCACACATCTGATTAAACAACAATCTAAAAGACTGACTGACTACATTGCGTAATAAAACAATATCACATGCAGATATGCACAAGTTTGATTTCAATTCATTCATTTCGTATTGATAGCAATGTTTGACATAAACTTACTCAGTCAGATATCAAGATTCTTTACATTATGTAGGGTGATATTAAGTAGAAAAAAGTACTGTAAATAAAAAAGACAAGCTGTGTTTTCTTAGACTGGGTCAGAAATAGTCAGCTTCCAGCTGTTCTGGTCTAGCGCCGTTGAAGTGTCTCTCAACCAATCAGATTCAAGAACCAGAAAAAATAGTTATTGAATATAGCTGGACTATTGCAAACTGCTGTGCATTTAAAAACCTTTGATAACAAAAAATATAGCAAGGTCAGAGTCTGATGTCAGGAATGAGCAAATGAAAAAAGCCAGATAAATGTCTAAAAGTAGATCATAATCTGCACTTGGACTATCTGTAAGGACATCTCATCAAGGTTGTTGTCAGATAGAAAATAGAGAGCGAGAGAGAAAATTTATCTCCACAGGAATTTCGGCAGCTGCATCAATTCATTTAGTAATGTGAGAGGAGCAACAATCTCATTTAGCAAATCAGATTCATGAAGGCACACATTGAACGTTTATTCATTTCTGCTCGGATGTTAATGCTGCAAGGAATCTCTCCAAACAGATATGCAACACAGAAGTCTGCCACAAGGAAGTTAATTTAAATCCCACTTCATTTCTTTATCTTCTTCTTTTTATGAATACGAAGCATGTTAAACCTAACAATGGTGACATTTACATTTATGCATTTGCAAATGCTTTTATCCAAAGTGACTTTACAAGGTACACTTTTTTATACGTATGTGTGTTTCATTGGGTCGATCCTATGACCTCTAGCACAGAGCTATATAGGTGCATAAACCACATTTTAGCCTAGTTTACCTCCAAAGATACATCAAGCTTTTTAAAAGATTAGTCAATTTTCTTAAAAAAATCCAGATAATTTACTCACCACCATGTCATCCAAAATGTTGATGTCTTTCTTTGTTCAATCGAGAAGAAATAATGTTTTTTGAGGAAAACATTCCAGGATTTTTCTCATTTTAATGGACTTTAATGGACCCCAACACTTAACAGTTTTAATGCAGTTTAAAATTGCAGTTTCAAAGGACTCTAAACGTTCCCAAACGTGGCATATAGGTCTTATGTAGCAAAACAAATGTCAATTTTGGCAAAAAACACACTTTTAAACCATCACTTCTGTTTTACTCCGGCTGTGTAACGAGCCAGCGCGACCTCACGTAATTGCGTAATGACGTCGAAAGGTCACATGTTAGATATGAAACTCACATTTGCAGACCATTTTAAACAATAAACTGACACAAAGACATTGACTAGTATCATTGGACATACAACAACGTGAGAACGGTCCTCTTTCTCCACACTTGTAAACACCGGGGCGAGTTTCGCATATGTCATCCGTGACCTCTTGATGTGATGAGATATTACGTGAGGTCGCGCTGGCGCATCACAGGACTGGCGGAAGACGAGAAGTTGTGGTTTAAAAGTGCATATTTCTTATTTATCTTGCCAAAAATGACAATCGTTTCGCTAGATAAGACCCTTATGCCTCATTTGGGATCGTTTAGAGTTAAGGGTCCAATTTATTGTTGGGGTCCAATGAAGTCCATTAAAATGAGAAAAATCCTGAAATGTTTTCCTCAAAAAACATAATTTCTTCTTGACTTAACAAACAAAGACATCAACATTTTGAATGACATGGTGGTGAGTAAATTATCTGGATTTTTTTAAGAAAATGGACTAATCCTTTAAGTGACTTACAGTGCATTTTAAGAGCAACTATGGTCCAATTCATGATTTTAAATTTCCTTTGGTGTGTGTGTATAAGTACATGTTAGCGATATGCAAAAGGTACAAACCAACGATGACGCAAGTTATTGTTTCCAACGTTACTCTCTTTTCTTGGACTACAACAAACACAGAGATTGTAGGCAACTGTCAGCATTGCATTGTGGTCCAATCTTTCAAACATGGTAAGGAGTGGCACATTTCCGGCTGACGTCAGAGGTATTCAGGCCAATGACAACATGCAGATTAGCTGGCCAATCAGGAACACAGCGCTTTTCAGATCAATAAGTTTTGTACAAAATCAAAACGTTGGAGGAAGGCAGGATATCTGGAGCTATAAAAATGTACGGCATGTGGAAAATAATGTGTTTTTAACCATAAACCACGCAAACACATTGTATTATACCATATACAAAGTATTGTTTTTTAGCAATGAAAGGTGGACTTTAAGCTATACCCAACCCTAATATATCTGGAATCAAACCCGGACCTTTTGCTAATGCAGTGCTCTACCAGTTGAGCTACAGGAACATGTTGTTGATGTTAAACATTTTCTGGAGCTTATTACTATCTCTGACATCATACGGTTTCTGTAAGCCCAAAATGACTTATTACCTGCTGTATTTCAATGAGAAATACAACATTAAAAGAAGCCACTCTTCTACTTTTGTATTTGTGTGACTTCTGGCAGAAGAAGTATTCTTGATCTGTTAATAGCACACAACACATATTTCAGACACATGTAAAAATGTTCTTTTTTTCTGTAGGACACTTACTTTTGCGATTCAAGACCATTTTAATCAGTGACAATCAAATCACAGTCATTCTTACAGCAATCAGAGAGAGAATACACAGAAGTGCGTGTGTGTCAGAGAGAGAAAGTGTGTGTTAGTGCTACACACCTTCATATCTTCCAACGATGTGGACACAAATCACATCTCTATGAAGTCTTGATTAAAACGACTTTACAGAATCAACTGCGCTGTGCGCACAAAACGCGTAATTTAGTGTAACAGTTTAAGTGAAGAACATCTCGCAAAGATGCTTTGTGAAGGGATTATGGCTGAGAGTGTTGACTCTCAGAATAATGCATTCTTATCAGTCACATTCAAACTTGAGCAAACTAAAGTTCAGTTCTGCAAGTAGAGCTAGGAGCACAGCGCTGAATAATACAGACAAGAAAATAATAAAAACTGCATAAAAACCTTACATATGTATGCAGTGTGTAAACATGCTATACAGTATGCATCTTCGTTCAAAGGTATAGGATCACTTACTTATCAAAACTATGCAATAACACAAATTTAATTATGGGAATTATCCTATATGACCAAAGACATTCCAAAATAAATTAAGACCATATCATATTTTAGCAAATACTAAGTAGACTTTAGTTTCCTATTCTTGGCAACAAATTAAGTATTATTATTATTACTTCTTAAGGTAGTGCACCTATTTTATAGCTAAAACAATGTTATAATGTGTATTTGGTATAATACAATGTGTTCGCGTGGTGTATGGTTAAAACACATTAATTTACCGTACATTTTTGTAGCTCTAGATTTCACTCTCTTCCTGAAACGCACGGATTTGAAAAGCTCCGTGTCCCTGATTGGCCAGCTAATCTGTACCTTGTGATTGGCCTTAATACCTCAGACGTCAGCTGGAAATGTGATGCTCCTTACAATGTTTGAAAGATTCGCTCACAATGCAATGCTAAAAGGAGTTAACTTACAGGCTGTGAGTCCGAAGCAGGAGGAATTATGATAATGTCGGTCTTCTCTACAACTTCCCAGGAAGTAAACTGTTGCCTACAATCCGTTTGTTTGTTGTAGTCCAAGAAAAGAGATTTAAGTTGGAGACGATAATTTGCGTCATTGTTTACTTTGGGGTAGGTACCTTTTGCATATTGTTAACATGTAGTAATACACACTTACACACGAAAGGAAATGTAAAAACGTGAATTGGACAATAGGTGCTCTTTAAAGTTCCCATAAAATCAACACGGACAATAGGCTTTATGCCCAGCTGCACTACTTCCTGAACTTCAGCCAGCTCCTTGTTTTCTGTCTGCCATTATTGGACAAACTGATTAATCCAGGTGTGTCTGATTATTGTTGTTGTGACAACTGAGGTCAGGCACACCTGGATTAATCAGTTTGTTTGTGACTACTGAGGTCAGGCACACCTGGATTAATCAGTTTGTCCAAAAATGGCAGACAGGAAACAAGGAGCTGGCTGAAGTTCAGGAAGTAGTGCAGCTGGGCATAAAGCCTATTCTTATTTTTAATGGAATACTGCAGCATTCATTATAAACAATTTATCCGTGTGCGTTATTAGTATTATTTTTTAATTCATTAGGTCTCATAATCTTTAATCAAAATCTGAAATTATACTTCTGCCCACTTGTGGCCAACCTACTTTGATGACATCAGCTTGACGGCTTGGGCGGAGCATCCCTTAACTCCACCCCTCCAACTGTCAGTCTGCTGCAAATTAAATTATTTAAACTTGTAATTTATAGCAACTCCTCAGTACTCAAGAAAGTTGAAATTAATTGTAAATTCAAGTTGATTAAACTTGATAATGTAAATGCAAAAAGGCATTTTAAATCTACCGATTGATTTTAAACATTCATACATATCCCTTCAGATCAAAAGATCATGATAAACATTTTAGCTGAGTGTGCCTAAACCTATGTACTGTTTATTGCTTTTTAAGAAAGAAAATATGGTCACGTTGGATTCACTGTATTTTTAACATTATAAAATGAGGCATTCTTGTCACATTTCTGAGCCAAAAGGAAACACACGGCCCACACAAGCTCTGGACAGCATCACTCTTGCCTTTTTACAAAATCACACCACGCAGAAAACCGAATAACATATTTGTGCTATTCTCCCAATATTACACCATCTCTCTTTCAAATCCTCTGTCTCTCCTTATCCATCTCCTCTGTTCCTATTGTGAGGATAAGAAAGGTGACTTTCACACAACAGCAATGAAGCTGACTAAGACAGTCCTGAGCCCCAGTAGGCCACAGGCATGGCTTTCTCTCTCTCCAGCCCGGTTTGAGCTCACTGCGGCTGGGTATTTTTATAAGGCGACTGCCTGCAGTCCATAATGGGCTAAAGCCAGATATCATTAGGTGTGTGAGTCAGGGCAGACTGATCTACTCCTGCTGTATTGAGCGGGATAAATATAATCCATTTCTTCCATCCATTAGATATTTATACCCCAGACCTTAATGCATTCTTTTTTTGGAGCACAATTAGACGGCAGTGGCAGATCTGTATCTGTGGTGGTGTGTCCGGCTGGGTTCGTACGTAACCCACCCCTTCGGGCAAGAGGTACATCTCCTAGTTATCAGATACGACAGCTGGTTTATTAGCTGGGAAAGCTTTCATTGGCCAAATGAGGCGATCAGGAGCGTTAAGGAAAATGAGGCTGCGGCAGTTATGCACAGAATCCGTATCTTCTGGGATGGAGGTGTTTTGATGGAAAGTTTTGTGAAGGTGAAAGGTTCTGCCTCACAAGACAGCGCCAGGTGTTGCTATAATGATGTACTTTATATTTGTGAGCCAGTCTGTGAAAACCTAACTAAAGTCATTTTTTGCAATTTATAGTTTTCTACATAAAATCATCCAGCATAACGTAAAGAACATTCTGTGAAAATATACCCTTGAAATTTAGTAGGGTCATGTCAAAAATTTTTAATAATGTGAAATCAATGACTGAAAGCAAACTTGATTCTCCTAATCTCATAATTAGATTATAAATCTTTAGCATGGATTTTGCAGGATCACATAATACACAATTCACTAGTTTGCCTGCGCATTCAGTCTTAACGATTAATAGTAAACGAACGTGGCTTGCTGTCCTCGAAGGGAGCTCTGAACCTGAGCTTTGAACCTTTAAAGAGACCAAACCTGAGGTCCGGGCTCACGCCCTTCAAAAGAACTGCGCAAAAGAAAAAAGAGAGCAGTGAAGGAGGAGATGGGGAGGAGAAGGGATGGCAAAAGAATTGCAGCTGAACCCAAAGTAGTTTATGTATTGTTACAACCCGCAACCATTAAATAGTCATACTAGACATTGTAATGTAAGTGAAAACAGCCTTTATTTCAGCCTAGAAGTTCTGGGAAACAGTCATTGGATTACATCGTCATGTAAACAACATACGCTTATGAACCATAGAAACCAGCACGGTCATATTAATAACAAAATAGGATCAACATTTTCAACATTTACAAAGCAGCGTTTGTATTCATCTGTATAGAATAACTATAAATACCTCTACATTAGATTTACCAGCATGTTCTTTTTAATGTTGTAAATTCCTGACCTTAAAGGGACACTCCACTTTTTTGAAAATATGCTAATTTTCCAGCTCTCCTAAAGTGAAACATTAGATTTTTACTGATTTGGAATCCATTCAGCTGATCTCTGGGTGTGGCGCTAGCACTTTTAGCATAGCTTAGCACAATCCATTGAATCTGATTAGACCATTAGCATCTTGCTCAAAATAACCAAAGAGTTTGGATATTTTTCCTATTTAAAACTTGACTCTTCTGTAGTTTCATTGTGTACGAAGACCGACGTAAAATTAAAAGTTGCGACTGATATGGTTAGGACTATTCTTTCATTCTGGCGTAATAATCAAGGATTTTGCTTCTGTAACATGGCTGCAGCAGGTGCAATAATATTACGCAGCACCTTGGTTACTTTCAATAGCACGGGAATATTTTCGGGCACTGCGTTACATCTTTGAGTCAAGTTTTAAATAGGAAAAATATGAAAACTTTTTGGTTATTTTTGAGCACAATGCTAATGGTCTAATCAGATTCAATGTATTATGCTAAGCTATGCTAAAAGTGGTACCGCTAGACTCTGAGATCGACTGAATGGATTCCAAAACGTTTTTTTTTTTTTTAAGTGGAGTGTCTCTTTAATTTCCCTGCACCTTGTCTTTAATCTCTACTTTTATTTCTCAGTTTTTAGTTGTTGTGGCTGGCAGCGGGAGCTGCTTGGTGCTTTCATGATGTGAGGTCAAAGGATTAAGGACATTGCGCAAGTTAAGTTGCAACATACTGTAGGCCTACGTATTGTAACCTTATCAAAGAACCTAATAAAATTTAAAAATATATTCCCAACTATTTCATATAAGCTATAGGGAATTGCAAGCAACATATATGTTTTTTTTATTTTGTCTTTAATGACCCGCCTTACAAATACAGTCACAATTTTTATTACCCGCCCAAAACCAGTTACCTGCGGAGCCCATGGGTTACGAGACGACCCGCGCATCACTAACGCAGACGCTGCCTTATATACACTCATAATAATGATTGACAGGCCTGTGTTTAGAACTACATATAAAAGTCTTGTCCATTCACATACTGTATGATGTTTGTGAATAATACAATTCAAAATAAAGTTTAGACAAAGTTAAAGTTACAGTAAGCTTCTGGTATTTGTTAAACTTTACTTGGCGAGAACATCATCCTGCCCGGAACTGCCAATAACACCAGAACGGTTCCAGATTTGGCACAGGTTTTGGAACCCTGCCTGTAGAAAAACGGGCACTGGAGTCACCATCCATCAGTGCAGAGTGTGAAGGGTCACTCTCTCTCCTCTCTCCATCTCTCTTTCGTTCACTCTCTCACTGGATTTGACAGGTAAAGGAAACAGAGCACCAGAGCATGACAGCTAACAATGACCCTCTTCTCCCATTACACACACAAACACACACACACTTCTTCAACCTTTTGGTGGTCAAATCCTTTCTCTTAGTTTAGAGTAAACACTTCAGCCAAATTTAATAGGTCTACAGGCAGCGTTTCATCCTATCACAACTCATAAGAATGTGCGCAGGGAGATGTGTAGTTGCTGTGCATGATTAAATATCTTTATGTGTGTGTGTGTTGGCGCACCTGCTGTCAGAAGTGGATGTGATGCTGACAGGTCAGTAATGTAGGATTAGGCTGGAGGGATTTCTGCTTGCTGCCGCTCTGTGGAGTTGTCCTTGAAAAGGACACGGTCCGCTGTGGAGTGACTTCGCTATTTCGACTCCCTTCCCAACAATGCATTTAATAGAGCAAACCGAACAGAGGCAGAACGTTTGGCTCACATCTCCCTGTCGATGTCTCCGAGAACTTAGATTCTTCACCTGCCGCTGATGTGCGCGCTTTTATCTAAACAGCCTCTTTTTTTGCAGCAGTCAAAGAAACACTTCCCCTTAACAAACGCATTGTGCAATCCTACGTCCTTAAGTTGCAACTGAAAGGGAGAGGGGGAGAGCGTGGGTGAACGAGAGGAACGTCTCGTTTTATTTTTTTGTATCTCCTTCGATGCAAAGACTTACTGGGACACAAAAGAAGCCATTACTGCTTACCATTTGTTGAATTATCTAGTGCCAGAAAACTGACAGGTCCATTTCTCTCGACGTTCAGAAAGAGAGGGAGAGAGAGAGAGAGAGAGACAGCCATCGCATAGGACACCTAATTACCTCACATTGTGAGGGACAATACAGCCGCCGATAAGCCAAGCCACTTAGTAGAGGACGGTTGGGTTTGTGGCCATGTAAGTGTGTGAGTGGGAGGACATGCGTGTTCTGGACAGACGTGAACCGCGCGATCGCCGCATCCGTCTTGGTCCGAGCTGCAGACAGCAATGAAAGTCTCACAAATGAGTAATGTCTTCAGTGGTGAAAAATTAATGATTTTCCTAGCCAGGGTTAATGGACATGTCAAACACAGAAAATGAGTTGTTTGAAAGTAAATTACAGTAATCTATATTTAGGCAACTCGGTTAGCCTCATCAAAAGCTGGTTCAACCAACTCACCAAACACTCTCTCTCGCATACACAAACACTGCTGCTTATTATGGAGACATAGCGATGGTGAAAACAAATATGGACTATTTTATCCATCGGTTTCAAAAGAATAGGGCAGGGCAAGTGATTTTCAAGTCGAAAATACACTTTTTCAGAGTACAAACCTAATATCGCCCATCCTGTCGAAGTTTGGACGAGGCGGTTCCACAACAAACGCTTGATAAATGTGTTTTGCGGACTTATTGTTTATGTCTTGAAGTCTTGAAATATGAGGTTACGAAATGCATTCTGAAAGAAAAAACTGATGGAGTGAATGGGGGGAGACAAAGACGCAAAAAGCAGCTATCAGAGATTCCATAGGGGGAGCTATTGATGTGCACAAATGACAATGCAGCACTGAAAGCCTGTTGTCTGATGTCTGTGTGTGAGTTTGACTTATCTCGATTCAGACACGGGCTACACTCGGTTTAAAAAGAAAACCAGACCGGAGAATAGAGCGACCGATAAAAAGGTGGGCTTCTGTGAACAGATTTATTTAAGCGAACACAAAACGCTGCTGTGCCTAACAAGATCATTATCCCAAAACAGGCTCACTGCACCCATTCGAAATAAATAATAAAGCATTTTTGTATTCAATCTATCTCATGAAAATAAATTTTTATGTGTAATAATGTGATGTAATAATGTAAGCATAATATTAAACGCTCTAACTTATTGCTATAGTGCAGAGGTTAAAAGGCCTGATATAAAAACAGATATACGCTTTACCAGATAATGATACATTTCATATTTTCATCTTCCCACCAGTCCAAATCCTCTCTGACTTCCTCTTTATATTTTCATAGAAATCATACTTCACTTCATCTCTCTCTCTCTCTCTCTCTTTCTTATTTCTGCCACGTCCACACACCCTGTTCTTATCTCTTTATCCATACTGCACAAGGGCGAAACCCCTGAGCCTACCCACCGCACATGACTAGCCACAAAGATAACAGGTGTGTGTTTGTGTGTGTGGGGAGCCTCTGTGACTGACAGACTGCAAACACAAAGATATGTACCTTGGGCAGGCGTTTGCTGCGGGCTCAGATTGTGTACTATTAGCTAGTGTGGTAAGTGAGTTTGACGGCAGTGAGATTGGAACAGGGCGGGCTGTGCCAGAGAATCAGAGGGCCTGCAGCAGCCAACACAATACACTGCAGCACGGCAGACTGAACGGCCCCTGGTGCTGAGGGCAAGAGCACTGCCATATGCCAGGGTGTCTGGACTGAGGAGCGAAGAGCAGAGGAGGAGAGAAAAGGAGGACAGGAGAGATAAAAAAGAGGTGAGAGGAGAAGAGGAGAGGAGAGGAGAGAAGAGAGGAAAAAAGGAAAAGAAATGAGAGGATATGAGAAGAGGACAAGAACAAGGAGAAGAGAAGAAAATAGGAGAGGATGGGAGAGGAGAAGAGGACAAGAGACAAATGGAATAGAAAAAAAGACAAAGGAAGAAAGAAAAAGAAAAGAGAAATGAAGAGGACAAGAGACAGAGAAGGGCACAGCAAAGAAGAGGAGAGGAGAGAAAAAGAGAGGACGGTAGAAGAAGACAAGAAACAAGGAGAAGAGAAGAAACAGAAGAGGATGGGAGAAGAGGAAAAGAGAAGAACAGGACAAGAGACAAGGGGAATAGAAAAAGACATGACAAGTGAGAAGATGAGAAAAGGACAAGAGAAAAGAAGGGGACAAGACACAGATGAGAGGAGAGGAATGGGGAAGAGAGAGAAATAGAGGAGAGGACAAAATAAAATGAGAGGATAGGAGAAGAAGGGGACATTATAAGAGGACATGGGGAAAATAAAGGACAGGGGAAGAGGACAAGAAAAAAAGTAAAGAAAATAGAAGATAATGGAAGAAGAGAAGAGAAGAAGAGGACAAGAGACAGAGAGAAAGACAAGAAAAGGACAAGAAAAGAAAAGAGGAAAGGACAAAAGAGGTGAGGAGAAGATAAGAGGACAAGAAACAAGGAGAAGAAAAGAAAATGGAAGAGGGTGGAAGAAGAGAAGAAGAGACAATGGGAATAAAAAAGGACAAGACAAAAGAGAAGATGAGAAAAGTACAAGAGAAAAGAAGAGGACAAGACACAGATGAGAGGAGAGAAGAAAAGAGAGGAGAGGAGAGGAGAAGAAATGAGAGAGGAGGAGAGAGGAGGACACGAAAAGAGAAGGACAAGAAAAGAGGAGAGGACAAAATAAAATGAGATGATAGAAGAAGAGAAGAAGAGGACATGAAAAGAGGACATGAGAAAAAGAAAGGACAGGGGATAAGAAACAAGGAGAAGAAAAAAGAAAGGACCGGAGAAGTGGACAAAAAACAAGGAGAAGAGAAGAAATAGGAGAGGATGGGAGAAAAGAAGAAGAGGACAAGAGGCAAGAGGAATAGAAAAGGACAAGACAAAAGAGAAGATGAAAAAAGGACAAGACACAGAGAAAAGAGGAGGAGAGGACAAGAAAAGAGAAGGACAAGAAAAGAGGAGAGGACAAATAAAATAAGAGGATAGGAGAAGAGAAGAGGAGGACATGAGAAAACGAGAGGACAGGGGAAGAGGACAAGTAACAAGGAGACGAAAATAGAAGAAGACAAGAGACAGAGAAGAGGAGGACAAGAAAAGGGGAAAGTACAATATAAAATGAGACGAGAGGAGAAGAGAAGTAGAGGACTTGAGAAAAAGAGAGGACCAGAGAAAAGGACATGAAACAAGGAGAAGAGAAGAAATAGGAGAGGATGGGAGAAGAGGACAAGAGACAGAGAAGAGGAGGACAAAAAAAGAGGAGAGGACAATAGAAAATGAGAGGATAGAAGAAGAGAAGAAGTGAACATGAGAAAAAGAGAGGACCAGAGAAGAGGACAAGAAACAAGGAAAAGAGAAAAATAGAAGAGTATGAGAGAAGAGAAGAAGAGGACAAGAGACAAGAGGAATAGAATAGGACAAGACAAAAGAGAAGAAAAGGACAAGAGAAGGGAAGAGGACAAGACACAGATGAGAGAGAGAGAGGAGGAGAGGAAGGAGAGAAGAGGACAAGAAAAGAGGAGAGGACAAATAAAATAAGAAGATAGGAGAAGAGAAGAGGAGGACATGAGAAAACGAGAGGACAGGGGAAGAGGACAAGAAACAAGGAGACGAAAATAGAAGAGGACAAGAGACAGAGAAGAGGATGACAAGAAAAGAGGAAAGGACAATAGAAAATGAGACGAGAGGAGAAGAGAAGAAAAGGACATGAGAAAAAGAGAGGACCAGAGAAGAGGACAAGAAACAAGGAAAAGAGAAAAAATAGAAGTGGATGAGAGAAGAGAAGAAGAGGACAAGAGACAAGAGGAACAGAATAGGACAAGACAAAAGAGAAGAAAAGGACAAGAGAAAGGAAGAGGACAAGACACAGATGAGAGAGAGAGAGAGAGAGGAGGAGAGGAAGGAGAGAAGAGGACAAGAAAAGAGAAGAGGACAAATAAAATAAGAAGATAGGAGAAGAGAAGAGGAGGACATCGGAAAACAAGAGGACAGGAAGAGGACAAGAAACAAGGAGAAGCAAATAGAAGAGGATGGGAGAAGAGGAGAATAGGACAAGATGAGAGGAGAATAGAAAATGAGACGAGAGGACAAGAGAAAATGAGAGGATAGGAGAAGAAAAGAAGACAAGAAACAAGGAGAACAGAATAAAATAGAAGAAGATGATGGAAGAAGAGAAGAAGAGGACAAGATACAAGGAAAATAGAAAAAACAGGACAAAAGGGAAGAGGACAAAAGAAAAGAGAAAAGAGAAGGAGAAAAGACAGAGAAGAGACAGAGGAGAGGAGGGGAGAGGAGAAAAACTGAAAAAGAAATGAAAAATTAGCAAAGGAAAAATGTAGAGAATGTAGAAAATGTTAACAGTTAATCTACAGGAGTGGCACCACAGAACTGCTTCAACAACACACTGTCATATCTAGCAGTAAATCTATTGTAAGAAATGTGCTCGTTTTATTGAGTTGGCTCAAGAGACGCTGCATGTGGCACAGTTATGCCATCAGAGAGACGACAGAGGGGTCTGTGGCCGCCCGCCCGCCTGCCTGGCACTCATTCTCAGCGGTGCCTGACCTCTCTGCCTCTATTCCATCTCCAGTCCCCGAGCTGCCACTAACCATCACTCGGCCTATTCCACCACACTTAACATGCAGAGCATGCTAAAACACAGCACCGAGACAGACACACACACTCAAGACAACGCTCGCGAACACACGTGCACACCCTGAATGTAAGGCAACATGACAGAGAGGCTCTTACATAAGCAAAACAGTCAGCATTGCACTTTTTGTTTTCTGGAACGCACAATTTCAGACTCACCAGTGTCGCATTCGTTCCTATTCAAAAGAGCTCTGATGATGCGTTTCATGGCATTCAGACAAAATAAATGCCTGACATATAAGATAACTGGCTTTAGAAATAAGTAATGTAATAATACTAGGTTTATTTTTGCTTACCAATGCTAAAGTCACTGTCAATTCACTTCAATTATAATAAAAGCGATTTTAAAGCTAAGCTGTTGTGAGTGGCTTTGCTATACAGTTGTTTTTCTCCATCGGTGTACAACGTTATGGTACAAAGTGACCAGAGAATGGGTTCAAATTAAAAACTTTAAAGTGCACTAATTTAAAAGCTGTTTATTGTACTTCAGAATCATTAAGAAAAGAACCGAGTTTCTATCTCCATTCTAAATAAGCTGACATTTTAATTTCCGTTTCTTTCTTAGTCTGCATGCCTCGCTGTCATAGCATGCGAGAGAGGTGACCGGCGTGCTAATGAGTCCTAAGTGGCACTGTTTGTGTTTACACCTGTTTACGTGCAGGCTGTTATCAAGCTTTACATAGAGTAAACACGCACACACACAAACACTGTGCTGCTCCACCATTACTTCTGCTTGCCTTCTGCCTGCTGTTTCTGTGGATTTCTGCTTTGCATCTGTCTGCTAACAGCCATGCACATGTAAAGAAAGACGTTTCTCCACCCATCTGTCTATTTCCTTATTTATCTCTCTCGTCTGATGCACTCTCTTGCACTTTGTGCAAAAGGGCTGGGTGGTACGGCTCTATCTTCAAAAGTAGACATGTAGAGATTCTGCTTTACTGTTTATATTGCGGTATATCCATTTTGCAACTTGAAAAATCTGACACAGAGCGGAAATCTAATGTGTTTTCTAAACCACGTCACAGACAGATGCATCCAGTGTAGACGGCTTCATTGATTATAATGAGAGCTCTTCAGTTTTGACGCGCCAGCAGAGTTGAAGACAGAGTGCAACTGATGGTTGTTTATCTATCTATCTGTATACATGTATCTATCTGTCTATCTGTCTATCTGTCTATCTATCTATCTATCTATCTATCTATCTATCTATCTATCCAGACCATTCCTTCACAAATGAAATCTATCTATCTGTCTGTCTGTCAACCTGTTGGTCTGTCTATCTATTCATCCATCAATCCATCCCTATCCATCCATCCATTCAATGGAGTAATGAAGGCGACCAGACTATTCCTTCACTAATAAAATCTATCTATCTGTCTGTCTGTCAGCCTGTCTGTATGTCTATCTATCCATTCATCTATCCATCCCTATCCATTCATCCATCCATCCATCCATCCATCGAAGCAATGAAGACTACCAGACCATTCCTTCACAAATGAAATCTATCTATCTATCTGTCTGTCTGTCTGTCTGTCTGTCTGTCTGTCTGTCTGTCTGTCTCTCTGTCTCTCTGTCTCTCTGTCTATCTATCTATCATCCATCCATCCATCCCTATCCATCCATCCATCCAATGGAGCAATGAAGGCAACCAGACTATTCCTTCACTAATAAATCTATCTGTCTGTCTGTCAGCCTGTCTGTTTGTCTATCTATCCATCCATCCATTCATCCATCCATCCATTTATCCATCCATCCATCGGAGCAATGAAGGCGACCAGACCATTCCTTCACAAATTAAATCTATCTATCTGTCTGTCTGTCTGTCTGTCTGTCTGTCTGTCTGTCTGTCTATCTATCATCCATCTATCCATCCATCCCTATCCATCAATCCAATGGACTATCTATCCATCCATCCAATGAAGGCGACCAGACTATTCCTTTACTAATGAAATCTATTTATCTATCCATCTGTCTCTCAGCCTTTCTGTCTGTCCATCCATCCATCTATCCATCCGACCAGACTATTCCTTTACTAATGAAATCTGTCTGTCTGTCTGTCTGTCTGTCTGTCTGTCTGTCTGTCTGTCTGTCTGTCTATCTATCTATCTACCAATCCATCTGTCCATCCATCCACCTATCCATAACTATATCATGATATATACCATTACCATAAACGGCACATAAGGTGACCATAAATAGCCTAAGAAAGAGAGAGATGTAAAGAGTGTCATAGAGAAAGAGAGCAATGCAGTGCTTGGGTGGAGATGGGTGGGGTGGGGGCAAGCTGCTGTATCAGCAGAATATGAGCAGCCCTCACTTTTCCTCCCTTCACCTCTCTCAACAATCCCTCCCCAGCCCTCTACGCTGGTATCTGGGGAACTCAAGGGCAAGTACTCAGCTGTCAAACCCCGCCCCCTTCCTGTCCCAACCCTGCTGCACACTTACCTAACAGAGCACAGTCACCTTACTTTACTACACATGGGAGAATCTCTCTCGTGGAACACAAAGCTAGAAAATACAACGAATAGACACTGACAATATGTCCAAATGAATGCAGAATAGTATCAGCATGCAAGGATAAAAACCACGTGACACACAGAGCAAGAAACAAAGTCACCTATAGGGCACATGGGACATAGTCACCTATGGTAGCCTATATATATACTGTAGAACACAGTAACCTTATGAAACAGCTTTACAGCTTTACTTTTTGAACATAATAATATATATAGATATATAAAGCAAAGAACACAGTCACCTTAGAACACATATAACGTATCTCACAGATACAGTACAATCAAAGTTACCTTCACACTATTAAACACAGATGGGTAGCTGAAAATGTAAGGCAGTAACATTGTCCTGCGGGGTGACATGATATGCTTCATCTAAAACTATTACAAACCCAGCAGATGGACGCAAGAATGCATTGTGTGAACAGCCTCTAATCTAACTTTTAAACATGCCTCGGGACTCCTGCATTCTATATTGGCATGCACCTAACTGTTTTTGCGAGAACGTGGCATGTAAGTCTTGGACAAATAGACAAACTTGATTGCAAAATGGATTGTTGTGGACTGCAGGCCAGTGATATGAAAAGTTCAATTGAATTTATTATTCAAAATAAATATAATAAATATATTGAAATATGTGACCCTGGACCACAAAACCAGTCATAAGTGTCAGTTTTTAAATTAAGATTTATACATAATCTGAAAGCTGAATAAATAAACTAGGATAGGACAATGTTTGGCTGAGTATTTAAAATATAAATATTGAGAAAATCACCTTTAAAGTTGTCTAAATGATGTCCTTAGCAACAAATATTACTAATAATAAATACATTTTTATGATATAAAATTTACAAAATATCTTCATATCTTCACAATGATTTGTGGCATGAAAATGTTTTATTTTTACCAATACAATGTATTGTTGGCAGTGCTACAAATATACCCATGCTACCCATGACTGGTTTTGTGGTGCAGGGTCACATATAAAATATACTTTAATCTAAAATCTTGATGTAATAAAATGGTCATTAACATTTAAAAATGTGTCCCTACTGCATAGTTATCTATACAGAATGGTTATATTGGCCCATATTACACTTCTCACTTAACACTTTCGACGGGAACTAAATTCCTCATACTGTACATCACTAACTTAATTTTCATATCTGTGTATCTGTGGGTAATTCATTTTTTAACCATTAACTGTACACATGCAACAATCTTAATGAAACTATTTCCCAGCATCTAATCTATATGTAAGTAAGCAACCACAATAATCCATGCAAAACATTGTTACATAAGAAAATGGTTACAAAGACAAAAGTTATTAACTATAATTCCAACTGTAACCAACAAATTCAGCTTTAATAAAATATTATCTTTGAAACCAATTTTTAAGTTATGAAATGTGCAACCATATCAATAACATCAATCATGCTGCTAGTTTCCTAGCAACTGATCTATCATTACACAAACAACAACAACCAAACAGTTGCAAAAGACACACGAAACAATACTTTAACTGTTACTAAGTATTGACATTACCACCAACCCAGCACCATTAACAAAACATTCACTTCGTCTCCAAGATACAATTCAATGTCACCATATCAATCTCCCATCAAGCAATCCAAAACCATAACCTAAGCGGTCTCCTAGCAACGCCTCGAACGCGGTAACCAAAACCGTTTCCTAGCAACAAATCCAACACTGTTACCAAATCCCATTGTCAAAGCAAGCCATCTAGCAGTTACCACATCCATCCCCTAGCTACCCATCTAATGCAACATCTCCAATCCCAAGACAGCTACGAATCGGCTTCTGATAGCTCATACGCAACACTTCAGACTGGCACTGAATTCTCTGATCTGTGGGAGGGAGAGCTATCTCGACAGCATTCCCGAGAGACCACAGGCAGGGCGGAAACAAATATGTTCCCTGACTTCGGACTTTGTGACACAATACGCCACTGCTTCAGAGTTTGGCAGCTGCGACAAGGGAGCTTGCGAAGTGTGCGAAAACGCGCTCGTGACGGCGTGATTGTTCCTGCAATATGTCATGCTGCTTGGAGACTGTAGATACAGACAGCACTTTCAGCCCTATGTGTTTATTAGTTCTCAGTGTGACGGGCTTTGTGTCTTTTGCCTAAAAAATGAATAACAATTCACTTAGATTGTACGATAATATCTACTGCTGCGAGCAACGGGGCTGTGATACTAACAGTCTTTAGATATGCGCACCCACCGGAGATTTATTTTCATTATTAAAAGTAACATCAAATTACACAAACGGCGATGAACAAAATGGCACTTGTGTTGTAATTCAGAGTTGACATACAATAAAGACTCATTTCCAAAGCTATTAAATAAACTGTTAGGTTTTGGTAGGAAACAATCTTGCTGAAATTAATTGCAGCGTACATACACGCACGCACGATTCTGCTGTAATCATCTTTCTCAGCAGGAGGGTGGCAGAAATAGAGCTGATTTACTGTAGAAACAAGCGTTGGCTAAGTGTTTTTGATAAGAAAAACACATATCCTTCTCTTAAGTGCTCATGTGGTCAATAAGTAGAGCACTGAGTTAGCAGCGCAAAAGTTGTGGGTTTGATCCCAGGGGATGCATATGCTGATAAAATGTATAGCTTGTAATGCACTATAAGTTGCTTTGGATAAACGCGTCTGCCAAATGCATAAATGTGAACGTGTCTGTTCTTTTACAGGTGATGCGAGTAGATTTTAGCGCCATCTAGCGATGAGTTTGCGAATTGAATTACCGCTCACCCAGCCTGATCTCACAAGATTTTGTAGTTAATCGTGCAAACCATACAATTATCATAAAAAAACATAAACAAACCCCACCCCCAAGGTAGCGTGCACACCAAAGCATTTACGCCGGTGGCTGGCGTATGTTTTCAGTTGTCTCCAATGGAAGCGCAGTGCTTTTCAAAGATGTCAGCAGCAGGCAGGTTTTGTCCTCAGTGCTTAAATTGCTCTTTATAGTTGTGTGAAGGTCCTACGGCGTAGCCGCGATGGCGTAGGTTCCGCGTTGGTTTTCATTTATACTTTTGTGTCGTCGTCCGCGTCGACGTGCAAACACACGCGGAGACCCCTGATAGGCAGTATCCATGCGTGTCACCACAGAAGCAGCGCGCCCATCAAAGAAGAGGAAGCTTTGCAAGTTAACCCACAAATTTTTTATGATTTGAGAAGACCAGCAATGATGGAAGTAAATAAACAGCTACTTTTGTTGCAGTTTGAGTTAAATCACTCCTCAAATTGTCTCATCTTTGTTTTCACCGTCGCAAACGTAAATACCTATGACGCAGTTTTTTTACCTGACGGGAGGGGTTCTGGTGGACCAATGACAGTGCTTGCAGTCCACGTAGAACTGACACGCTGTTAAAAATTTTGCGAGGTGCACGTCAGGCTACCCAGAGCTTACGCACGACTATAAATCAGGCTTAAGGGGGTGTGCACACCAAAGCTTTTTTATGCGTCTGAAAACGCCCGGCGGACACCAAATGGCAGCTGTTTTTCAGCTGAGCGATAGCTTTTTTTTGCTGAGCGATGTGGTTGCTGTGATACTTCTGCTTTGTTTATCAGTCATTGTATGATGCGCCGATTGGTTGTTGTGATATTTGTCCCACCCCTTCTCCTCTGTGATTGGAGGGCCGTGTGAAAACTGACATTGACGAGCTGAGCTTTTCACCCAAAGTTGAATATTTTTTCAACTCTCTGCGCTCAGTGTGGAAAAACTGCAGAGCGCCGGCTTTCAGTGCTGAAAACGCTAGCTTCTGTGTTTTTTTTTGAAAACCGCCAAGCTTCCAATGAAAACATTTGAAAAAATACGCCGGCTGCAGGCGTAAAAGCTTTGGTGTGCACGCCCCCTAAGAGCAAAGAGATCATTTTTTTTTTACTTTGGCTGAAAAGCTCAGCTCATCAATGTCAGTTCTCACTCAGCCGTCCAATTACAGTGAAGGAGGGGCGGGACAAATACACACAACAATCAACCCGTGCATCGTTCAATGACTGATAAAAGCACAAGTATCATAGCATCCAAAGCGCTTAGCTGGAAAAACTCAGGCTAGCGCCCAGAATCAGCGCTCACCTGGCATTTTCATCCGCGTTTAAATGCTTTGGTGTACACGCCCCCAATGTCACAGGGGTCAAGGCAAATCGTACAAAAATGTACGAATGTGGTCGTACGAATCAATACGAATTAGCCACCTCTTAAAATATGTACGAATTGCGAATGAGATAGCGTTAACACACCCCTGCCTTTCGAAATACACAGAGAAGCTACGGTAGCCACCACAGGACAAACATGTCGTTGTCTTAGACAACGTACTGTAGTGACGAAATGCGCTCTGTAGAGCACTTTGTCTAGTAAGGGGCTACTACAGAAACATGGCGGTGCAAAATGCCAACTTCCATGTAAGGGGACCCCTGATTGTGGCTAGAAGGGATACAGCAATTACTAAAATCTCGCCACTGTTTTTACCCCATACATAACCCAAAACACAAAATATTTACAGAGTTTAGGTCGTAGCTGTATCCCATCTAGCTAGAACTGCTTTTTTACATAACATGCAGACTTTGAACATTTGTTTATTTCTCTTAAGTGTAGTTCTAGGAAAACATCTCGGACAATGCTAATACTTTAATAAACTCAACTGAGCTATAAAAGAACAACAAAATGTTCCTCAGGGGTATTAATTACACAACCGTTTTATCATTCCATCACAGTTCTTTTCATCAGGACAGATGCTATGGACCACATTTACTCATTTCCTTCAGAATCCAGAGATTTTTCTCTCCCTTTCTTTCTTTCTCATGCTCCGTCTATAAGGGAGATAAGGAGAGGATGCCCGTGCCACGTGAAGGTCGTGTGTCTGCAGCAGGAAGCGGGCTGAGGCAGCAGGGAGGTTCGCTCCTCTAATCTAATCTAAACGGGAAGAGGCTTCTGAGGGAGATGTAATTTCAGAGGCCCAAAAACAGCAGCTTCAAATGCAGCTGATCACATTAGCTTGCCATCACTAAATAGGATTTCTCTACTGTAACAGCAAAGCACACCCATTACAAATGACTTAAGCTCAGAGACCAGTAACCCAATAGGGGAAAAAAATCAATACATATATATATCAGAAATAATTACCCCCCCAAAACCCTGTTATTCCACCCGCCAAACATCTCCGCCAGCATCGGCACCTCCCCGACGCTGGGATCTGTCATTAATCACGCTGAGATTTCTGGGTTAGATAAGATAATTAATACAGGAGAGGAAAGACGGGAGAGCGAGGTGTGGATTTTAAAGTTATAGAGAAACGAGCCGTGTTTGATTGGCAGAGATAAGTACAGCAGTTAGAAGGTGACAGTTTGGAAAGAGAAAGCGAAAGAAAGAAAAAAACAGAGAGAGAGAGAGAGAGACTGTCTCACCTCTGCTGCATGTGATCCATCAAACAGGAGAAAAACACAGGAATTCATCATAGCAGAGCATTCGGACTGTGCAAATCAACATTATGTGAAATCGCCCGTCGGCGAGATGAGAAGGAAGAGGTAGAAAATGAAAAACAAATAAATCAAACACTGCTAGACTTTTATCTGTTTCTCTGTCCTTAGATGTTTTTTATGGAATTCATGAAGCAAAGACCGAATTTTTTAGTAGATAGCAAAATCATGTGCATGTGTTTAAAATGTAAATTTAACAAATGCATCGCATTATACTGTCTGTATAGCATACATGAATGCATGCATGTACAAGACTACATCTGTGAGCATGCATGTGTTTGTTGCTTCGTCTACAACCCCTGTCTCCATCACTCTCTGCCAGTTCCACCTGATTTCATCTACTTCTGCTGGAACAAACAGGCAGTTGGGATGCATCTAGCATCGGACTGGGAATGAAGAGAGAGAGAGGGAGAGAAAGAGGCTAAACGATAAAACGAAGAGGAAGAAAACTGCCAGCATCTGCTACTTCATTAGCTGCCGAGGTTTAAGAAGTATTGCTTCAGTCTGGCTGACAGAAACTGAAGGAATATCCACCTGGAGTCAAACGCAATGGAGAATGCGAGCCATTCGTCACTCGGAGAGTCTGCGAGTTCGGGTGACAGAGTCTCTACAGATGAGCCAAAAGTCGGCGACAGAACTCACACACGGAACGGAAGACTGCAGGCTAAACAGCATGTTTGTGTTGACTGTTAGATGCTGGGCTTGAGTTTGAGGTGCTCAGCTGGTTCGCAGTAAACAAGCTTTAAAGACTTCGATACGTAACAGTGATCTAAAACCTGCCAGTTAGATTGAAAGGAGAAAACTGGAGTGAAAGAAGTAGATGTTGTAGATCACATTTCTCTTTTGCAATCAAATGATCCATAATATTTCATATAAATAGGGGTGGGTGTTCGATTTTTGGAAAACTTTGAGAATGACTAATACTTAGATAAAGCTAAAGTTTTATTCAATCCCTTGCTAAAGCATTAAAGCCACTGAAGATTTATCAAATCTACTGTAATTTCCAGCAGGATGGATAGCTACGGTGCTTACTTCGTCGGTAGCCCCCTTTAGAAAGATCTAGAAATAAAAGGCGCGTCTGTTGGCGCGCTAATGCGAGGAAGAGCGTCCCACGGTTAGCGTTCCCTTCAGAAAGGCTGATTTGTTACATAATAAACTGATGAGTGAGGAGGAAGATGGAGGCTCAGTGTGGTGGCACTGCGATCAGAGCTTCTTTACGGGTTATTAAGATGTACCTGGGTGTGACAGGGCATCAATAACTCCAGCGCTGGCAGAGATAGCCCGCTGAGAGGCAGATGGCATACATGACTGGATATCACTGATTATGCAGCATAATTAAAGGCAATCATAATTTCACAAAGTTTCACTTGCACTTTTGCAAGAGGCTGCAGCAGGCGCGATTAAGACGTTACACTGCAGCTTGGGCGCAACGTGCATCACACGAAGAGAGAGAGCGAGGCTAAAAGAAGAACAGAATTGGCGTCCAAAAATGAAATATATAAAGTTTTGTGCAGTTTAGGGAAACAGTGAGAATGATTTTGAGCCTTATTTTAAGAAATTGCCCATGCTAAAGTTGATCTAAAGGTGTTAAAAATTGGGAAGAGTTGGGTGATTAAAAGAAGGGCTCAAATGCAAAAACCTCTAATGGGGCGTACACAACAAACGTGAAGTGCATATTCGCATCGCATTACTCACTCAATATTATTCGCTAGATTTAACATTAGGTCAGGCAAATTTTTCACTCGGGTTGAATTTTTCCTACTTGCGCGGAAGGCGCATTTGAGGCAAATAGTGTGTTTTCGCTGCAGTCGCACCACACTGCAATGGGACTTGAGACCGACTAAACAATTTAATTACACTTCAATTATCTTTTTTTCCGAAGCTGGTTTCTGTCATTTACGGTAGTTTTTTTCATGCTGATGTAAATTCAAGTGTTTGTTTTTAGTTCGTTATTTAATGCTATAAAAACAGTGGTGTTACGTCATGATGGACAGCTGTGATATGCGCATTTTGCGAGGGCGTGGCCCTGATTTCGCGGCTTTACTTCCTGCTCACTACTGCACAGGACTGGTCCCAAAATCGCGCAGACTCAAGACCCGAGATGCCAGCCCCGTATCGGGACACAAGGGGCTTCACTTTTCACCAATGGAAGAGAGCGAGCGTCGTCCATCTTTTTTACAGTCTATGGTTCAAACCCATTGCTCTACCACTGACATACAGGAGCACAAAAACCCTCTAATGCAAAAATCAAGACTTTTAAAAGTCTTCTGTCATACTTTAACGTCTTTTCTGATAAAGATAATATGCTAGCAAAAATTTGGTTAATATCCTAATTTATTATGTAAACCTCATTTAACTCTTGCACCTTGATATACGAGCGCCGTCGTTCATCCAATTCTTCTTATTTCTGATTAAGAGAATTTTAGGGTGCGTCTCATTTCTCTGTCTTACCCCTTCCCCTCGGTTTTACACGTTCATGTAAGGGGAAGTGGCGTCTCAATTTTCATTTTGATCAAGGGCTAGGGCCAAGGCGTATGGATACATAGCCCTTAAAAAAAAGTGTGATAAGGACCACACTTGAAAAAGAGGGGTAAACGTTAACATAGGAATTTCTGTGCCGGCATCAAGATGTTTTATGGCTGAACGTCGAACTGTCAGAGTCGCACAAATACAAGTTACGTTATATTATATTAATGACACTCATGCTTTATGATACTTTTAATAAAATGGTCAAGCGGTTTTAATTGTAATGTTTTTGTTTTGAATCGCTAGTTAAGCTGCAGGCTAGCAGCTACAGTGAGGAAAATAAGTATTTGAACACACTGCTATTTTGCAAGTTCTCCCACTTAGAAATCATGAGTTTTTGACCCTCACAGACCTGTTAGTATGTCCACCTCAACTCCATTTATTATCCTAAATTAGATGCACCTGTTTGAGGTTGTTAGCTGCATAAAGATACCTGTCAACCTCATACAATCAGTAAAAATCCAACTACTATGACAATTTCAGACCCTTTCATAATTTCTAAGTGAGAGAACTTGCAAAATAGCAGGGTGTTCAAATACTTATTTTCCTCACTGTAAGTTATGTACTATTTGTCGCGCTCAGCTCAGGCAATAGATATCACACCTGAGATGACGGCATCTTCTTTGTTTATGTCAACGCTTGTCGCCTCTGTTGACATAGCAGCCAGTTAGGGGCAAGGGAAGATGACGCAAGCGGTAATCGAGTGGTGTCTTATTTTTTGAGAAACTATCTGTCTTACCCCTTCCCCTTAACTCGGTTTCGAGGATCAAGGGGAAGACAAAGACAAAGGGGTAAGGGATAAGACAGAGAAATGAGATTGGCCCTAACTCTTTCCCCGCCACTGACGAGTTAACTCGTCAATTAAGATAAAACGCTTCCCTGCCAATGACGAGTTTTTACGGCAATCCATTTTTCCACCATTATCCACCAGGGGGTGCTCTTACCAAACTTTACCAAACAGTAAAAACTCATGCATGTTTTGATCATCGCTCTGAATCTGATCTTTATCAAAAGTCATTTACAAAAATGAAATTATCTCCAAAATTTGGAATTTTGACGAAACCTACCCATATTTGAGAGCTGCTAAAAAAAGAATAAATTATATTTTTTTGTTGGAAAACAGAGGTTATGTTCTTTCATTTGATATATTGTACAACCCCAAACAGAAAATGTTGGGACACTGTGGAAATTGAGAGTAAAAAAGGAATGGAATAATTTACTATTCTCATAAACTTATATTTTATTTACAATAGAATATAGATAACATATCAAATGTAGAAAGTGAGACATTTTGAAATGTCGTGCCAAATATTGGCTCATTTTGGATTTTATGAGAGCTACACATTCCAAAAAAAGTTGAGACAGGTAGCAATAAAAGGCCGGAAAAGTTAAATGTACATATAAGGAACAGCTGGAGGAGGACCAATGTTTAGGAATAGGAATGTTGTCCCATTCTTGTCTAAAACAGGCTTCTAGTTGATCAACTGTCTTAAGTCTTCTTTGTCACATCTTCCTCTTTATGATGCACCAAATGTTTTCTGTGGGTGACAGATCTGGACTGCAGGCTGGCCATTCAAGTACTCAGATCCTTCTTCTATGCAGCCATGATGTTGTAATTGATGCAGTATGTGGTCTGGCATTGTCATGTTGGAAAATGCAAGGTCTTCCCTGAAAGAGACGGCGTCTGAATGGAAGCATATGTTGCTCTAAAACTTGGATAAACCTGTCAGCCTTGATGGTGCCTTTCCAGATGTGTAAGCTGCCCATGCCACACGCACTCATGCAACCCCAAACCATCAGAGATGCAGGTTTCTGAAATGAGCGCTAATAACAACTTGGGTTGTCATTGTCCTCTTTAGTCCGGATGAAATGGCGTCCCAGTTTTCCAAAAAGAACTTCAAATTTTGATTCGTCTGACCACAGAACAGTTTTCCACTTTGCCAAAGTCCATTTTAAATGAGCCTTGGCCCAGAGAAAACGCCTGCGCTTCTGGATCATGTTTAGATATGGCTTCTTGTTTGACCTATAGAGTTTTAGCTGGCAACGGCGAATGGCACGGTGGATTGTGTTCACCGACAATGTTTTCTGGAAGTATTCCTGAGCCCATGTTGTGATTTCCATTACAGTAGCATTCCTGTATGTGATGTAGTGCCGTCTAAGGGCTGGAAGATCCCGGGCATCCTGTATGGTTTTTCAGCCTTGACCCTTACGCACAGAGATTGTTCCAGATTCTCTGAATCTTTGGATGATATTATGCACTGTAGATGATGATAACTTCAATCTCTTTGCAATTTATCTCTGAGAAACTCAGAAAACTGTTTTTCGCCGCAGCATTGGGGGAATTGGTGATTCTCTGCCCATCTTGACTTCTGACAGACACTGCCACTCTTACAGGCTTTTTTATACAGTACCCAATCATGTTGCCAATTGACCTAATAAGTTGCAAATTAGTCCTTAAGCCAGGGAGCTACACTGCGACCAAAATGGTCGCATATGCGACCTTTTGAACTGCCGTTGCGACCCTAATTTTTAATGGGTCGCAAATGTGCTACCTAATGTTTTAGACAATATGCTATGATTTACTATGAGCATTTATTAAAACAGAAATGTGGATCTTAAGAATACGTTATATAACGTGCTCTGAGCCATCAACACGTTGGCTTCATTTTGCGTGAAAGCACGTCGTGTCTCTCCCTATCAGTGTGCGTTTGCGTGCTCAGCTGTTTCTCAATGAATTGGATGGGACGCGACGCAAGCGCAGTGTCTTCCTTGTTTCTGAACTTGAGCAGAGGTCTTTCTTCACTGAGGACGCGGGACTCGTATGGTTCCGGGTTTATATTTTAAATGGTCTGTCGGGTCCGGTTAGGTCCTAGTTTAATTACTTTGGGTCACAAGTCTGATTAATGTTGTATTTATAACCCGAGTCGATCGGAAAACGGCCATGAGCGCTACCGCGCTAAAGCTCGAGTGCAGATTCAGCGTGCCTTCGGTTTCTATGGCGATGGTTCTTGTTACGACCACGCGCTGCATTTGCTTTCTCACATTTTTTTAATGATATTATTATTAATAACCATATCTTTTCTAAAACCATATCCATATTAAGTTTGGACAGAGATTGTAGCAAAAAGCAATGCTAATGTCAAGCCAATTGCACTGAACGAGCAAAGCAATGTAAAGTCTGTCCCCGGGACAGCAAGTAGACTTTTAAATCTGAAATAATGAGTGGATTAAGCTTTTTAAATCGGCAAGTGAGAAATAGAAAGATAGGCACTTTTACTGCTTTTGCTCTATCTAATAGAAATTATTACCATTATAACATCAGTCATAACATGTCACATTTATAATCTATAGACCTGCACTGTCTATTAATATACTATACATAGTATTGTATTATATTGAGTTTGATAAAAGGGGTCTAATTGCTTCATATATCAGTGCAAAAACAGTAAGTCTTTTCGTGGTGCTTTGACAAACAGTGTCAGCTTTGTTAATGGCAAAGAAAGTTTGGGGTGGTTAGATTGATTAAATATAATGTGAAATTAATATTAATTTTCAATGAATCAAAGTATTGTGTTGTGTCACACATTATTAGTTCTACATCACATGTATAGTAGACCATTATTTGTCAGTGGGTAATAATTGCCCTTTTCACCGGCTATCACCACCAAGTAAATTTCAGATCTGTGGGAAACACTGCAACGTTTAAGAAAACAAGGCGGCATGTGGTTTAAAAGATGGCAAGTAAAATAAAAAGCATATCTGTATGCAATACAGTTTCATTATTGTTCATTATTATCCAGAGCGCCTTAATATAACTTGAAAAAAATATGTGCGACCAAATCATATTTTGCGCCAGTAACTGAAAAAGTTGGTAGCGCAAGTGCCACCAGTGGAAAAGGTTAGTGTAGTTCCCTGCCTTAAGCTGTTCCTTATATGTACATTTAAATTTTTTGGCCTCTTATTGCTACCTGTCCCAACTTTTTTGGAATGTGTAGCTATCATGAAATCCAAAATGAGCTAATATTTGGCATGACATTTCAAAATGTCTCACTTTCAGCATTTGATATGTTATCTATATTCTATTGTAAATAAAATATAAGTTTATGAGATTAGTAAATTATTCCATTCCTTTTTTACTCACAATTTCTACAGTGTCCCAACTTTTTTTGATTTGGGGTTGTATGTTTATATATTTAAAGAAGAACATTTTCTGGAAGGCATTAAACTTTTCTGAAAATCATAAAAATGCTGGCGCTGGCTTGCAACTTTTTTTTTAACACGATGACGAGGAAAATGTGTTTGATAAATATATATATATGTCCTGAGATCTTTCAGCCAATATTATTATCTAAATTTTGACAGAGGTACCCTTTAGTGAATTTGCATTTAAGCTCTTCAAATATACATATTTTAAATTTTTATGCATTTGGCAGATGCTTTTATCCAAAGCGACTCATAACACATTAAAGGGTATACATTTTACCAGTGTGTGTCCTCCCAGGGAATCGAACCCATGACCTTTTACGCAGTTAACACAATGCTCTACCAGCTGAGCTACAGGAACGTGTATATGTAAATATATACAGTTAATAGGCTATCCTTTATGGTTGCTATGGCAGTACAGATGACCTTAAATCTACTGTAACACACAAATGAAAAGACATGACAGTCTGATTTCGATGTGGTGGGTGGGTATATAATTGCATGTCACAAGCCAAGGAAAATATTTCCTTTTATGCATCAATTTACACAATTAGTCTGTAAATTACTTTGAAAATATTGTATTATGTCTTTTCAACTCCCTTAATAACTATCTGAAAACAGTAACACACCAGCTAATGAGTACAACAACTAACAGCAAGCTGAGAGGACACATCGAATGTTGGTATGTGATTCCTTATCTAGAGAGCACACGCAGTCTCACAGGATGATGGCCTCTCATTGCTGTCCTTGCGTGGACAGCGGTGATGGCAAAGCAGATGGAGGGTGGGAGTGTGTTTCAGTGTGTGTGTGTCCCTCTCTTGGATAATAGACTATTGGGATTAAATATTGGCTAGTGCTTCAGGTGGAGGGCAGTGGACTGGCTTGTAATGCATCACACTCAAGGCCTCTCCTTCTCCACCCTCCCTCTGTCTTTCCATCAATCTCTCGCTCTCTCTCTCTTTCTGTCACTACAATCCTCTGTATGGTTTATTTATGATAAGACGCCCCCGCCAGCAAGGCAGAAAAACATTTTAAAAAACGACAAACAGGATTCAATCCGACTTGCATTTGGAGACAGATATAATTACCTCCTATTTCAATCAACTTCATTGCTATTTTTGTCCACTAAACATCATCTTCAAGCTATCGGCACCGCAAACCTTCAATTTCACATAATCACTTCTGTGCATAAACTTTCCCTGCTTTGACCGAAATTTCCGATAGCTAAATGCTGGAGTGACTTTGGCTCGCTCGGGCGCTGCCGCGTTCGGATAAATGTGACATTTCGCCACTAAATTAGCATAATCACATTGACAGCCGTGGAATCGTATTGACTGCAGTACAATGGATTTGATTAGTTAAGAGGGAGCAAACAGCAGCATTATAATCAAGCTGGAAAGTCACAGGTATATTTTTCTCTGTTTTGTTCGAGGCTATCTTTGGGAACACTCCCGTCTGACATTTTTACGCATCCTCGCTACCGCAGGTTGTAAGCAGACAGCGTGCTAACTGCTGTTAGTGCCGTTGTTTGTACATTAGTAAAGGTTGGTTGGTTTGTTTAGCATCGTCTGCGCTGATTAATGCCGGTCGCCGTCCGGAGCAATGTCATTCATTTTGTGCTCAGCACTTTGAAGGTAGTTCATCGCTTACTTTTTATTAGGAAACAAAACGAATGGCTTCATAACGTAGTCTATCCATTTAAAGACGCACCGAACAGTTAAGTCGTTCCGAAATTAAATGCTTAGCAAAATGCAAACACTTTAAATATTTATACAGGGAGATGATATGTTAGTATTATTCAAACAAACTTCCTCTAAATAAATCAAGCAGCACTAACTCAAGGTCAAGAAGTAGATACGGGACCAGATATTTATTTTCATACGCATATCGTGTCACATTCCCGCTCTGAGATGCTGTGAAACTGTTACCCTAGACCACTGCGGCATATCACAAATGAACGTGAAATCTATACGTCAGCGTTATTTTAGCATGACTTATGTCTGTAAGGGCCGGCTTTTTGACCTTGACCATCATTCACTCAGCACAATTGTATGAAAGTTTACAGTAAATACTTACCAGAGGCCGACAGTATATGCAATAAAGATATGCTAATTCCTCTTTTAGCTTCCCTTTGTTGTAAATAAAACATTATTTCAGATGTTCAATTATGGTGAGTACAAGAGCTCAGTGTGCTTTTAGGCCTTATAAATGGAAAAAGAGATACAGTAGATACACAAGAGGGCTTTTTCTTAAGCTCTCCTACAATTACTCTCGGTATTCAGCCAAAGAGAACAGAGAGCAAACAACACATGCATCAAAATATTGGCACCGAAATAAGAATCCAGCAAACCAGAGTATGTGTAAATATGATTCAGGGTTCCCACACCGTAGTTAACTTCAAATTCAAGGACCTTTCATGGACTTTCCAAGTCCAAAAACCTAAAATTTAAGGAGTTAATGTGGAGACGCATTTCAAGTGAGAGCAAGGTTACATCGTGTTAACTTTTAAGATACATTGTTACAGTTCCCTTTTGAGGGAACAGTGTTGTTTTCGTCAACGATGCCGATAACGAAATTATTTCGTTGACACACCTATTTTTTATTACACTATAGCGACGAGGACTAGCTAAAGAAGGTGACGAAAACATGACGAGACGCTTTCGAATTTTTGTTGACGAGACGAGACGGAACGAAAATGATTATAAGTCTGACACAATGCATGTCATTTCTGCTAATTTTGCATAAAATCTGTCTGTTTTTAGCTAAAAAGCATCAGCAATGCTGCCACTTCCTATCCTTGTTTTGGGTCACCACAGTCTTACTCAGGCCCACCACCCGGCTGCCGCCATGCCACGCACGCGCATTAGATTTCACACAACAACACACCTGCGGCTGTGGCGAGTTCGAAGGACCGTGGCGGTGACGCCAATAAACGGAAACAAAGAGATGATTTATGGACATACTTTCAGTATAATCCATCAGACAGAAAAACGGAATGCATATTGGGAGACGACAGTAAATGTGGCCACAAACTAGGTTCGAAAAATAGCACCAACCTCAAGCGGCACCCGAAGGCTCATCACGCTAATATTTTTTAAGGTAACTAGTCACGCTGTTAACATATCATATACATTCAATTTTACTCGACATTCGGCTTGTGACACATTTCATGGTAAGCTTAAGGTTTTACATTTATCTACTTGTCAAACCTAAGCCCGTTTCCAATACTTTTTGTGGTGTATTTAAATAACAAGGCAAGGCACGTGCTTCTCATCTTTATAAGCGAGGTCTCAGCGTAACACACAAACTCAACATGAGAGTATATCAGGCTCAACTTTTTTGTTATGACATGCACAGAAGGCACACAAACTAAAACAACGGCAAGCCCTCAGGGACAACCTTAATGCACATTTTAATAGTATTAAATACATCACACTTTTTAACCTAAATTAATTTGTTAAAGAATACTTTTTTTTACTAAATTTGACTTAAACTTGACTAAAACCTTTTTGCGTTTTCATCGACTAAAACTTGACTAAAACCTTTTTGTGTTTTCAATGACTAAAACTTGACTAAAACCTTTTTGCGTTTTCATCGACTAAAACTTGATTATAACCTTTTTGTGTTTTGGTCGACTAAAACTTGACTAAATACTTTTTGTTTTTTCATCGACTAAAACTTGACTAAAACCTTTTTGTGTTTTCATCGACTAAAACTTGACTAAAACTATCAAGTTTATAAGTGACTAAAACTAAAAAGCATTTTTGTCCAAAAGACTGACACTAAGACACAAATTAAAAGGGCTGCCAAAAACAACACTGCGAGGGAACTCGCGTTGCGCCACTGCGGTGACACTTTGGGGACGCCTTCAGGGTTAAGTGTGAATGTGTTTATCAAAGGAGCCAGGAAGTATATCGCTATCTGAAATATTGCCAAAGATGGCGTTACAGGGACGCAGGAAGTATGGCAAGGGAGATGCAGCGTCTCGTTCCCTTCTCAGGGAACAACAGTTATGTAACCAGAGACGTTTTCATGTGTCAAACACAACTATGCAAAAAGCATTTTGATATTAATCAACATTCGCATAAAGAAGATATAAGCATTTAAAGAGAACAGTTTAGCACGTGTGCTTAAAAAGTCTAGAATTTTTATATTATCCTACACTACACAGGGAATAATATGGATTTTTTCCAGAAAACTTCTTGCATAAAATAGATTTAATCACTTTCATTACTTCGGATCATTAAGGTTAGTGATTTGAGCAAACCACCACATAACCACACATGAATTATATTTCAAACTGTATGGCTTTTTGGGTAAGCAGCCACCCAGAATGCTCTAAAACCCACCTACTGTATCAATGCCCTAACAACCAGCCAATAAACCCTAGCAACTGCACAGCAATGTCCTGTCACCCACCCTAACATCACTGTGGTGAGTTTCTGAAAATCTAGTTAGCCCCACAGATCCGTTCTGTAACAAACACGGAGTCCTTGAGGTGAGGAGAAATCTGCCTTGCAAGTTTCCCATCTGATCTCGGAGCTCTGTGTTTGTACTTCGTTACAGCGGCTGATACAAGATTAGATAGACGCTGGCATATCGCATACGTGCATCTCGGTGGATGGCGGAGTGCACTTTCCAATTCCAGAGATGACCTTCTAAAAGAGCAGAGCGAAACGAAAGTGGGAGAGGGAGGAGGGAGTTTCAGGAAGGACGCAGGAAGCTGATACCAACTCTCCGATTATAATCACACACAAATCGGAATTGTGACTACCTAATGAAAGGAGATATTCACAGTGTAGCTAGCGGTAAATGCGTATTATCTTAGATGTTCTACCGATCGCCTGGTTAATTCGCCTCTGCTGAATGGGCACCTCTGCTGAGGGGTGGTTGAGGGGGTGTGAACTAATTACAAAGCATTGATGGGTTTGATTGAATCTGTTTGAGATGACTGACTCAGCAATGGGATTTCAATACGCTTTGTCCCAGGGTAAGCACTGCAAATCGATGTTCCCTATACTGTAGTAAGCATTTTGTGACTATGACTGTAAACATACAGGATGCCATTTAAATAAAAAAATCTGAGAAGGAGGGCTTCTGATAGTTTGAGTTTTATAAACCGCTATAATTTAAAGTCTGTGAACATCTATATTAAAAGTTGTAATAGGCAAATAATCTAAGCAGCAGAGCACCTATTACCTGAGCTAAAAATGGACTGTGCACTGGAACACAAGTAATTTCGATTATTACAATTATACAGTCTGAGCTATAGGGAAACATAAACAAGCAGACTCTGCAAAGCATTATGTTGTTTTC
Organism: Paramisgurnus dabryanus; assembly: GCF_030506205.2. NCBI lineage: Eukaryota > Metazoa > Chordata > Actinopteri > Cypriniformes > Cobitidae > Paramisgurnus > Paramisgurnus dabryanus. The sequence continues at coordinate 9,009,473 of NC_133347.1, forward strand.
CTCATCAACCTAAACTGTCTAACCTACAACCCCCATAAAGAGATCACTGACAAGCTTTTGGGATGTCTAGCTGTCTGTCAATCTGTAGTCAATATGTGTTCACCATTGACCAATCTAGACAATTAAAGGAACTGTATGTAGGTTTTTGACTGTACTAAATAAAACAAATACTATAATACACAATGTCCCTGAGCAACACACTTAACCCCTAGTTGCTCCAGAGGTGTGCAACCTCTGACATATATATCAATTGTAAGTCGCTTTGGATAAAAGCGTCAGCTAAATGAATACATGTAAGAAAGTTAGGTACCGAAACCCGTTGCCATTATGGCACCGAACACAGATTTTGGTGCCTCGTTCCGTTGCCTCTTAAATGAACGGTCTTCTGAAATTTAAACATTTGATTCTTATCATTTTGGAAACCATTCGGCTGATCTCCGGGTCTGGCCCCTAGCACTGTTAGCATAGCTTAGCACAGTCCATTGAATCTGATTAAACCATTAGCATCGCGCTAAAAATAACCAAAGAGTTTTTTATATTTTTTCTTATTTAAAACTTGACTCTTCTGTAGTTACATTGTGTACTAATACTGACGAAAAATTAAAAGTTGAGATTTTCTAGGCCGATATGGCTAGGAACTATACTCTCATTCTGGCGTAATAATCAAGGACTTTCCTGATGTAACATGGCTGCGGCAGGCGTAGTGATATTACGCAGCTGCCCGAAAATAGTTCCCTTGGTTACTTTCAATAGAAGGGGACTATTCTCGGGTAGTGCGTAATATATAGGGCCAGATTTACTTAACAGGGCAAATTAGCGTGAGAGCGCAATTCCAAAAAAGCGTAGATGGGAGTGGTTATATCTGCGGGTCATTTACTAAAAAAGCACAGACGCAACAGCTGATTCAGCACCATAGGTATCACAGCAAAAAAAAAAACTGGGGTGTGAAATCCTAGCTGACGCAGCCTTAGTAGTAAAAAGACCTCGAGGACAAAAAAATTAAGGTTTACAAGAAGTTTTGAAACGTCTGGTATTGTGCGACTTCTTCTGGTGACTCCTTTTTATGTACTTCAGCAAATAAAAATAACATGGCTTGGCAAGCAATATTCTTTAATAATATATTCCTCTGACAATCCAAATAAACTGTTACATGTTAAAACAATCCTCTGTCTTCTACCATGCGCTCTCTGTGATGCCTCTTTTTATTTTTAGCAATAATTGCAACCGTTTCAAGCACAAAGTTATTTAAGACATGTTTTTTCTGTGTTAAATAATGGCGCAAATACCAGTCATAACACACGCGCAAACTTTAGTAAATCACGTTGCGTTAATCATTTAAATAATCTCCTCCCCAAAATTTTGCATCTAAAGCGAAACTCCTAGAAATGTATATATGCAATAAAGTCAGTCGAAAAAATAACTAGACTACACCTTTTCAGCGCTTATTATCCACTGCACATCTTTAGTAAATCCCGACCGTCGTTATTTAACGACAAAATGTTGGTTTGGGCTGGCACAGGCTGTTAGTAAATCTGGCCCCAAGGGTTCTGATGTTTGAAGTGAATAGGGCATAGGGATGATCACTTTCGATTGGAATTCGCCCTTTATCCTTTTGTGAGTGTCAGCTGCGTAGGCTTTAACCAATAATTGAATAGGTTATTAACAACCAATCATAGAACATTTTACTGACCTTAAAGTGAAGTGTTGAAAAGATTGAGGAGGGAATAATTTGGAATGTCATTTAATTCACACATCAAACATCTCATACAGAAATATAATTAAGAAATCAAGAACGCTGTGTTTAAAAGGTGATGGCGCTTTAAGCAAATCATTAAACAAATTAGGACAAAATGACAAACACAGAAGAATTTTCGTTGTGTTTTATGTTGTACTTTCATCTACCGTCGTTTTTCGTAACTCTTTTTTTCAACGTATTGGTTTAGGCACCTGTACTGTTTTAAAAGTATAGATTTGGCACCGGTATCAGAAAAAAAACAAAAAACCCATCCCTATACACTACCAGTCAAAAATTTTGAAACACTTGACTGAAATGTTAACTTTGATCTTAAAAATCATTTAATCTGAAGGCTTTAAATCTTTTATTTTTAAGGATAGTGTGTTCACGATTAAAATACAAACAGCTAATATACTGCTGCTTCTCAAGGTTAAATGTGGTGAAAACTATGTAAATTGGATCTACTTACTAAAGAAAAAAGTTAAAAGCTCTTTCATTAGCTGCGCAGTGACAGATTAAGGTGTCCATTAAAAGGCACAAAAATAATCATTGTACAGAAGCATGTCCAGTGCATTTTATTGGTTTCCTAAACAGAAAAGAAATTCAAATGCTTAAAATTACTTTTGTAGACAAATACATACCTGTGCCAAACAGCTTAATTTCTGCTATTAGAAAACTAACATTTTATTTGAAAATATTGTTTTTGAAATAGATGATTTAAGACTAAATTATGAAGGAAATGCAGCCAATAAGAGTTCAGATTAAATGTGAACTGCTTCAATATTCTTTCAAATTCATCCTAAAGTAAAACAAGAAGCTTCTTGATAAAAAAAGTATTTTAGGCAAAGGAATGCACTTCGGATGATAAAATATAACCAACATCTTTCCCACAGTTATATTTGTGTTATGCCATAGTATGGACGAGTTCATCATTATTCTGTAATGCGGAAAATATATATATAAATAACGAACGAGTAAGTGCTCTGAAACTTTTGCCAGTGTATATTCGTGGATATTTAGGAAACGTGCCAAGTTCACATATCTGTTTCTCTGAAAAACAATGCTGTTGCCAGTTATTCTCTTTTTGAAATGCGTCTTCATGTCAGAATGGTCTATGTAATCCTGCCCACTGCAAATTTACCCAATAGTGTATTTCAACAGCTCGGCTGCCAGTTACTGTATCACAGTTGCTTAAATGAGACCCATAACTGTGACCTCTGGTGGACGCAACCTTCGAAATGAGCTGCAGATTGAGTTATTAAAATCCAGAATAAAAAAACTGAAAACATTGCAAATGTAAAAATGAGCAGATTAATTTATGCTTTCCATTGTCAATTGCACTCCTGTATGTGTCTGGCAACCCTAGAGGGGTCAGGAAAAACTCTCCAATATTGTGAATTTAAACTGTTCCAGTAAAATCCTCATATTTATTTGATGTTATGTATTAAAGAGACTTTTACTGTAAGTCAACAATTCAAATCAAGAAGCTTTATTCTCATTTTAACTATATAGCAATGCTGTACATTGTGAAAAGAGACGTTTCTCCAGGACCAGTGTGCTACGCTCAGACACTGAACTACATAAAACAATACAGAGCTAAGGACTAAAAAGTAAATTTTTTACCTGGTCACATAAAGTGCATGTGTGCAACCTAGTACAAAGACATAGTGCCAGATAAAAGACAGCGCAACAACTATACAATACAATACCCTTCAGGACATGCATAACATAAAAAATACAGTAAATAATAAAAAATAGCACAGAACCAGTACAGTCTGTCTATTGTAAAATCTGATCCATTTCGGATTGAAACAGGATATTAGCATAAGAAAATGTAGGGTGGGGTTTGATTTGATCCATTATTACTAAAGATGCCGATCAGTTTAGTTTAAAATAGTCGATAGTTTAAAAAAAAAAAACGATAGTCTTGGCCTATATATACTGTCAATCAAAAGAGAACAGGAAAATGCAATGTATTTGAAACTATTGGCAGATATCAATCTGAATAATTGGTTATCGGTTTCGGTGGAAAATCTGAATATTGGTGCATCTCTGCTTCATACATTAAAGGGAACATATAATGAAAATCTGACTTTTTCCATTTTTAAGTGCTATGATTCGGTCCCCAGTGCTAATTTTTTTTAAAATGAACAACACAATAACTTAGTTTTGGTAAACCATTCTCTGAAAGCATGTGAAAAATAGGTAATTGAAATTTTGCTCCTCTTGTGATGTCAGAAGGGGATAATACCACCCCTTTACATGCACTATCCGACCACGACATTGCAATTTAGTCCAGAGATCAGCTCATTTGCATATTAAAGGATACACCCAAAAATTGCACGTTTGCTTACACCTACAAACTGGCAATTTATAACATGTTATAATAACCTCACATACATACTTTGGGGACACCAAAGATGTATTTTACATCTTAAAAAAGTCTTGTGAAATGTCCCCTTTAAATAAAACAAAAATCTAACACAGTGAAGTATAAAAGACAGGCTGGTTTGTGAAAGCTGAGAAGCAAAGATAAAATGCTTTAAGGCTCATCCTTATCTCAACCATTTCTTGTTCAATGTTTTACTCTTTATCTATAAACTTAAACGGTCAATGTGCAACACACACAAACGCTCACAGACATATTGAACAACTTGTGGATGTAAAGATTGTAGCTGAAAAATTACCCATCCAACGGGACAAGGATTTATGACAGGTACAGCTGAAAGTGAAATTAAAACTATTGAATTGTTAATTCAGCAGTTACAGAACTAAAGGATTTATAACAAGCGCGATTCAATACCGGAAAATTACATTTCTACGGAACTATACGAGATACTTCAATAACTCCGAAAGATTAGGGCAAATATGGCTGCGTATACGTGTGCATGAGCGAGAAAAGAAAAGCTTCTGTAACACATCTGAAATGACTCGAGGAGTGAACTCCATCAAGCCGATTTGAAAACCTCTTCGCTTGTTGGGAAAAAGCAGCTGCTTGTGAAAACTCACAGGTTTATTTCTGTTCCAGGATTCTCACCTCGACTTCTTTATCTCCTCTGTTAATTAGCATTGCTGCTAACAAGAACTCCAGCACATATGCAAACCGCATGATACTCCTCCTGTACTCCTGTGGAGCGTATGTGGGGGAGAGAAGAAATAATCTCAAATTCTGCAAGCTTTACACAGAGAAAACTAATTAACTTGGGTAGGCTCTTAAAATTCATTTGGGTTTTCTTTGGATGCAGATTATTTTTAATTAATCTGGTACGAAATGTGCGACTAACAGAAAAGCTGGACTTTGTGGATGTTTTGCAAACATCAGGCATAATGCTACGATTCTTTAGCAGCTAAAGGTAGGCCATTATATTCACTGTAAACAAAACAGACAAATCTGCCCCACAAACTTATAAGGCGAGAGAGAGGGAGACAAAAACTGTCTGTGTGTGTTGTGACAGTTAAGGGCCTCTTTAAAACTGGCTGCTCACCTGATTGGCAGGGTCACTCTGCACCTGTCTACCTGTCAGTCACACGACACCTCTCACCTCCTTAATATTCCTGACGTCTAACGGGGGCATTTTCTTCTAGTGTTTATTCTTGCGAGAGGTTCAAATACCAGACAACCCATCAAATTTAAGCATCTGTCACAATAGAGTTGTATTATTTAGTCTAACTAAATATATACAGAATTTAAACCGTAGCCATTCGATAATATAAGTAATGCACAAAAACTAATCAGCCGAAAACATCTTTACCATTTATAAAGAGTGCACGCCTCTCACACTATGCTGGTTGCTATTCATCGTGTCATCAAAAACAATAATATTGTGTAAAATGTATTCGGCCTTTTTAATTATTTGGCCGAATAGTTTCAGTTGCCGAATATTCAGTGCATTCCTAATATTCAAATTAGGAATTCAAATGGAAATTAGGTAAGGTTAGTGAAATAAGTTGAAATGAAATGACCATCACAATAAAGTGTTAACTCCAAATACTCCATTCAGAGTTTATAGACGTGTACAGTAGGTTCAACTTTCCGTATGGTCAACAAAAGGTGAAGGGGATAACAATACATTTACACTTTACACATAACAATACATTTGACAACATTTGTCAAGCAAAAATGGCCTATAAGTAGTTTATATGAATATATTTCAAATCTTCTGAAGCCAAATGATGGCATGTGTGAGGAACAGACTCATTTTTCACGTATTATCTTTCTTTCTAATGAGCTGTTAACTTGAGACCACTGAGGCTGGATCATTGACTCTGTTGAAAGATGGCCACCATAAACTGTCGCTAAATGTAAAAAGCTGTTTCAAATTGGTTTGTTTTTCATTAAAAACTAAAATTGTCAGATACTTTGTTTTAATATAGACGGTTTCATCAAATGCACGTGCGTTGTCACGGTTACGCGTCTGGTCCGAAGTTAAAGGGCACCTATTGTCCGATTCATGATTTTATATTTCCTTTGGTGTGTAAGTGTGTATTAGTACATGTTAACTAACTATATGCAAAAGGTACAAACCTCAAAGTAATCGTCTCCAACGTAAATCTCTTTTCTTGGACTACAACAAGCACATGTATTGTAGGCAACAATTTACTTCCTGGGATTGATGATGGAGTAAAAACCAACATTATCATAATTCTCCAGCTTGGACTCACAGCCTATATAACTACTGTTAACGTTGCATTGTGACCGAATCTTTTAAAGATGGTAAGGTGCGTCACATTTCCGGCTGACATCAGAGGTTTTCAGGTGAATCACAACGTACAGATTAGCTGGCCAATAGAGCTTTTCAAATCTGTGTGTTCCAGGAAGAAAAGTGAAATCTGGAGCTACAAAAATGTACAGTATGCGAAAAATAAAGTTTTTTTAACCATAAACCACGAGAACACAAGGGGCCCTACAGTATCTTGCACCCAGCGCAATTGACTTTGTCAGTGACGCATGTATCATTCGTATTTTGCACCGGCGCACAGCGGGTTTTTCCCTCCACAGACGCACGTCGGCAAACTAGGGAATGCCAGCTGATGAGACAATTGTGCTATTTCCTCTTACGCCTGTTTAACCTACGCTGATTTGGGCGGGTTTCTCCTATCCCCATACAAAACAACTTCTCTGTCTTTGACTGCTCTTACAAGAACGTGGGTCTCCTCGGCTGTGAACCGCTCCTGGCGTGCGCCTGGTAAATCCATCATAATAATAGCAACCCGCCATGGAACTTGCGCCCTTGCGTTTAAAGGGAATGTTGGATGACGTTCTGATTGGTTTATTTGACGTTACGCCCAAACCACACCTATGAATAATGAACCTACTTCAGACCAACCCCTTATTGATTTGCGCCTGGTGCAAAAGTTATTTCTCCTGCCTGGGAAAATAGCAACAGTGCCCAAGATCCGCCCACAAAGTCACATGTGCGCTTCGCACTTGCGTTTCAGATCGTTAAAATAGGCCCCATTGTATTATACCAAATACACAAAATAACATTGTTTTTTAGCAATTAAATAGGTGCACTTTTATTTCCGGTATGGGCTTCTTATCAGTCTGGCTTGTGACTTAAGTGACCTCTGGACAAATATCTTGTCGATTTTTTTTTTTTGGCTTCCCATGGACTAGGGGGACGACGGAGAGATTTGGCACTTGGCAGCCAGGCAAGAATTCAAGGATCTGTAGCTAACATTATATACATTAACTTTACACAGTAACGTCAGCTCAGTGTAGTTGTTGATACGCTTTAGCTATGATTTGAACTTAGGTAATGTACTAGTTATTTATCTTGCTTGTTATAAAAAATAATCTACTTTAAATAGACTGTTTTTATTGATTCTTTACGGAAGTCTACCGGAAGGTAAGTATGGGCCACAAAAGCTGCTTGTTTATGTTGTTGCCGCTAAAACTATATTGTCTATATTGTTAAGAAATATACTGGTAACATTTCACAATAAAGTTGTATTTGTTAAAGGTCTCGTTCTTTCTGTGTTTTTGAAGCTTTGATCGTGTTTACAGTGCGCAATATAACATGTGTTCATGTTTCACATGTAAAAAATGCAGTATTTTTCCACATAATTTACTCATCTGTATAGTGCTGTTTTCACTGTCCTCAAAACAGGCTGATGTCTTCTTTGTTCTATGAAGTCCCTCCTTCAGAAATACGTAACGATTTCTAATTGTGTCGTTTTTTTAGTATGTTGTGATTTGATAGCAGCTTAGCTTGCCGTTAGCTTAGCTGGCGAATGACGTATTCCTGTGGGCGGAGTTTATTTAAAAGTGTTCTAGTGATGTCATTAAACCAGGAAGTAGAGGGCTGTAGTCCAAACCGACCGTTCGCTGTAGGCTTTAAAAGGGAAAAATATATCGCCTAAAAGTGAACTTTGAACTTTATCATTTTACAGGTATTATTTATGCTATTATAGCAACATTACACACTTACTAAGGTTTAAAAATGGGATCAGGAAGAACGTGACCTTTAATATTAGTCAGCTAACATGAACTAACAATGAGCAATACTTCTACATCATTTATTCATCTTAGGTCATGCTAATTTCAGCATTTACTAATACAGTTTAAAAATTAATAGTTGTAACTGTTAAAATTAGTCAATGCACAATAAACTAACATGAACAATTCTTTTGACATTAACTAACATTAACAAAGATTAATCAATTCTGATAAATTATATTTCTCATTCATGGTCCAATGCTAATGCATCAAGTAACGTTAACAAATACAACCTTATTGTAAAGTGTTTCCAATATATTACCTTTTTTTTAGGTGAACAAATCCTAAATTATTACATTGCAAGGGTTACATGTGTGTCTCTAAAGAATAGAGGAACACCTTGATATGCATATGGAATAAAGGCATCTTTAGACTATCTGGTGCTGTCTTTATTCCTCTGTCCACACTGTTCTTTTGCCAATTTTAATTCCCTTTTTAAATATGCTATTATCAGAGAACAAGGTTAAAGAAAGACAGAACTCTACACACACTCCCCCTTTGACATCCCATACAAAAGTTACCCACTACGTGAGTAAGCCATCTCAATAAGACTTCTCTTTATTCCAATTTCAGAAATGTAGATTCGCATTTTATCTGCTTCAAGCACAGAATGTAGTTAGTTGGCTTTGATTATCTATTACAGACAGTTTTCATGCATTGAAAGACATATTGAACTTTGTCACGTGTTTCCTTATCCAAGAAAAAATGTCACCATTAATCAACTATTCAGCATATGTTGTCTGCCAAAATATAGGGCCAGATTTGAAACGCAATTTCAAATATCGCCAGTGGAAGTGGTAAAACCTTAGCCTAGAAATCTAGACGCACCCTAGCGGCCGCAAAATATATTTGCTGCCAGGGTTTAGTCTAGGCACTCACAATACACTTAACCGGTCCAAAAACCAAAATTTGGTCAGGCCAATCACATCGTGTGTAGCGTCTGTGGGGCGGGCTTAACATGATGACGACAGAGCTGCAACGGTTCCTACTTGAAAACAGAGAATGGCTGCTGCTGCTGGCGAACAGCTATCTTTTGAAGCGGCTTTGGCCGCGACTCTGGAGGACTTAGACTTATGTTTTTCTTTGAGAGAAGAGCAAATAAACCCTACTGAAGTCCTTTTAAGCAAGAAAGATGTGTTTGGAGTTTTGCCGACTGGTTACGGTAACTACGTCACCTTCTTCGTTGCTCTGATCCGTCATAGCGCTATCCTATTGAGTGCAGAGGCATTTTGAGGGACAACCTTATATCCCGCCCCTTGCATTGAGCCGTTTGTGTGAAGAGTTGCCAGACCTTACATCTTGATCCCAGCTAACGAAGGCGGAGTACACTGAAAATAATTGGAGGATAAAAAAAGGAAAGTTTACAAGAAGTGTTGAAATGTCTGGTATTGTGTGACTTCTCCTAGTGACTCCTATTTTATTTACTTACAGCAAATAACGTGGCTTGTCAAACAATGTTTTTGAATAATATTTTCCTCTGGCATTCCAAATAAACTGTTACATGTTAAAACAATCCTCTGCATTGTATCACACGCTTTCTTCACTCTGTCATGCCTCTTTTATTAGCAATAATTGCAGCTATTTCAAGCACAAAATAAATTAAGCATGGACGTAATTTCCACTGGGGACGGGGGGCCCCCACTTTTCAAAATCCCGATCGTGTCCTCCCACTTTCAAAGTCGTTTGTTTTGATTTTTTTAACTGCACGTTGTCTTCGCCAAGGAATAACAGGACCAAGCAAAACAAGGAGAGTCTGCCTGTTTTGAAGGGGTGCCGTAAGGGGGGATGTGCAGGACGATTCTAATGGCCCATTAACTTTTGAAGTCCCCAGCCATTGACTGTGCCGCATGCGCAACCCCCTTATCTGGGCCCTCTCTCCCTCGCTGTGCCCCGTCTTTAGTTTTTAGAGCGGTCGCGGAGTGAACTTTAGAAGAGAAAGGTGTGAGTATTTACTGCTATTTCCTATGACATCTGCATATTTACTTACTATGTAGTTTACATATTTGTGACGCTTGAGGAATACAAAACAGATTTGCATTCCCTGTTTTGTGTTATGATTCTGACGTGAAGTCAGCTGTTATAAGCTGTTTTAATTAACATAGCCCGTATAAGATAATTTGCATAAACTACAAATTTAGTTACGCACCCAAACGTTTTGTAACACAATATTCCAAGGAAGTATTTTTATTCATCCGAGGAGTTGATTGTGATGAGACAGACGCAACGAATGCTTAAGTAGTCCAGTAATATATATATATATTAAAGATTCTCACCTTGAAACAACTTTAGGAAATCAATGGAAACTTATTCTGTAATCTGCTATAGCAACGTGATCTCATGAGAGTATGTGTGTATTTTTATGTTTTAGTGTGGTTGTACCATACGTACATTTACTTACGTTTAAAACAGACTGAAACGTATAATATTGACGTTTTGACAGGACTAATACGTAAATTATTTACAGCTTTACAAACGTACAAATTTGTACGTAAGTTATTCCTACTCATAAATATTAAAATCGTGGGCATTGGCGTTTCTTACTCATATTAATGACATGTTTTCAGTCATATTTTCTGACTTATTTATTTAAGATAGTTTACCAATTTACCTAATGAAATGATTATGATATTCAGAGAATTTTACAATATTGAACATTTTAAAACTTTAAATGAATAACTTTTCTGTATTTATTTAACTATTTTTTAATATTTAGTTTGTCATGACATACAAAAATGCGTTTTCTCCTATGCTGTCTCCTATGCAATATGTTTTTATTTACTACTAAGCAATAATTACACCAAAATACAACATAAATTCACAAAAGATGTTACTTTTATTAATTTGCTGTAATCCACATCTTTAAAATTCATACGATTGCGAGGAACAGATTAAAATTCAGATCGCACGTTTGTTATGTAAATTTGAATTCAAATATCGCGCCACAAGAAGCTTTAAGACACATTGCTTTACACCAGTGATATCTAAAGCTCATTGGCTCTTTGCGTGCCACGTGACGTATTTGCGCCATTTCCGTACGTTTGAAATTTTAAAAAATGTGTCGTGACAGAGGGAAGTCGGATCAACGCTCTCTTGGATTAATAAATTTAATACTTCTCTTTACTTTACTTCATATACTCCAGAGAGGACCGTGGCTGCAGCACATCATCATTTCAACTACTTTTGGTACTGATTTTAATATTCGCAATAAATAAGTTGTTGTGATTACACTTGTCTGTCTGTTATGCTTTTTGTAACAGTAACGTTAAATGATTTTAATAAACTGTTTTGCGTTGGACTGTAGTGGGTTAAAATATCTTTTGAATGCTATATTGTTACTAAAAAGTTCCTAAATATATCTGTCCATTAAGTTGCACAATATAAAAAAATACATTACGTATTTAAAAAGGTTTAGGGTAAGGTTTGGGGTAGGGTTACGGCATATATATATATATATATATATATAATATTATACAGCAATCTTTATGGAATGAAAGATCAAACCAACGTTACACCCTTAAATTTAAGAGATGCTTTCTTCTGGCATTAAAAAATGGCCATAACAAACGTGCAAACATTAGTAAATTGCGTTGCGTCTAAAAGGGAAACTCTTAAGGGCCCTATCTTGCACCCAGCGCAATTGACTTTGTCAGTGACGCATGTATCATTCGTATTTTGCACCGGCGCACAGCAGGTTTTTCCCTCCAGACCCACGTCGGCAAACTAGGGAATGAACTTGCGCTCCCAGGGCGGTTCAGCGCAAAAAAGGAGGAGTGTTGCGGCGCAAACCATCCCTGATGCTATTTTGCAGTTTCAAAAAACAATTGCGCCACTGACCAAAAAAAACTAGTCTAAAGTCAGTGGCGCGTTGCGCGTTGTTCATTATGCTATTTTAAAGGCGCATGCTTGACCATAATGTATAGCGTGCACAACGCGCACACACTTTGCTTATCTAATCTACACAGATGCAACAGTTATTTTTGCAAATAATAAATTGTTTCAATAAAAAATATTAACACATGAGATAAGGGGAATCATTGTGGTGAGCATTGTGGTGATAGTTTTTATTTATTGTGTGGCTGCGTTAAAAAAACCTTAATGTATATGAACTTGGTTTGTAAGAGTACTTTGGGGTTGGACCTTGCTTGCGTTTCTTGGGTCCGATTTCAAAGCCCCCAAACCCTTTCAGCGGTGAGGGTGGACGCAGCGATGTTCTCTGCTGGCGTCAGGTCATGTGTAGGCAGATCCAACTCCCGTTACACGGCGTGCCCGATTTATGCTGGCAAGCTTGGGATTCCCCCGTCTCCTGACATCATTGTAACGCTTGTCGCAACGATGGGGATGCCAGCTGATGAGACTTGTGTCTATTTCCTCTCACGCCTGTTTAATCTACGGTGATTTGGGCGGGTTTCTCCTATCCCCATACAAAACAACTTCTCTGTCTTTGACTGCTCTTACAAGAATGTGGGTCTCCTCGGCTGTGAACCGCTCCTGGCGTGCGCCTGGTAAATCCATCATAATAATAGCAACCCGCCATGGAACTTGCACCCTTGCGTTTAAAGGGAATGTTGGATAGCGTGCTGATTGGTTTATTTGACGTTACGCCCAAACCACACCTATGAATAATGAACCTACTTCAGACCAACCCCTTATTGATTTGCGCCTGGCGCAAGAGTAATTTCTCCTGCAGGGAAAATAGCAACAGCGCCCAAGATCCGCCCACAAAGTCACTTGCGCATTGCGCATCGCACTTGCGTTTCAGATCGTTAAAATAGGGCCCTAAATGTGTATGCAGTAAGGTCAGTCACAAAAATAACTAGACTACACCTTTTCAACCCTAATGATCCACTGCACGTCTTTAGTAAATCCCGACAGTCGTTATTTAAAGCCAAAATGATGGTTTGCGCTGGCGCAAGCTGTTAGTAAATCTGGCCCATAGTGTCATTTGTCACATTGAAATGTGAGAGAAGCTGTATTGCAACAGATTTGAGAGTGCAGATAACTACTCACTTTTAATGACCCCAAAGTCTGAGATTATTAAAAAGGGAGAGGAAGTCATTTCCTCGCATGGGTCTGCAATGATGGAGGTCTTGGTATTAGCCGTCATGTCTGAACCGTCGCCTCCCGCAACGTGGTGAGTGAGAAAAGAAGGGTGGACTGAAATTTCAACCACTTTAATCTCATGCCACATGCTGTTTCTTTTATTAACGCAACATTGGGAGGAATATTCCTGTTGAGGATTGTCAAGTGCTTGACTGATCTGATTCATATACATTTTTTTTTTATCTGTCACCTTTTTTAAAGAGTGTGTGACTGGGAGACATAAGAGTGTGCATACATAAACACACACCCAGATACCATTGTCCACCGTGCGATTTTCAATCTATAGCATGTGGGGGGAAATAAAACAAGGCAGATATTTAATTTAGATAAAGAACAAGGCCGAATCTTCTCATACACTGGAGACAATGCTCCATTTGCCTCAGCAGGCTTAAAAAGAGCATGCAGGGAACACACAGTGCGAGAAACTGACAGCTCGGGAGTGGAAATTTCCAATTATGGATATGAAGGAACAAAAACAGAGAATGAAAAGCAAAAGGTACATGAATCCCACGTGAGGAGCCAGACCTGTGTGCTGCTTTCTTTATGATTTGACTTGAAAGTTTGGACTGAGCTCTCAAAGACTGTGATGAAAACAAAGTACAATGAAGGTAAATGAATAAAAGAGAGGCAATGAGAGATGTACTGGCTGGACTGTAGTATCTACTTTATCCTCTTTCTCACACTAGCTATAATATTTTACTTGCCTGATCTTTTCAAACCAACTAATCATAAACTGCAAATACCACTGAGACTTTATAAACAGATTTTTTTCTAGAAACATATAACAAAGACATTCAACAGTGCAGAATTCAATTAAAATCTTAAAACTGGGGATGCACCAATACAAAATTTCTGTGCCAATACCGATATTCGATTACTAAGTATGATATCTATCGATACAGCCAGATACAGATAGTTTTGCTGTTTACCCCTTGTTTCAAAATAATGTTGTGAAATCCTATAAGTGCAGAGCATACAAAATGCAATACTGTTGTCATTGTGAACGTTATTTTGTGTATTTGGTGTGTTTGCGTGGTTTATTGTTTAAAGGGCACATACCATACATTCTTTTGACTTTTTCCATGTTTAAGTGCTATAATTGGGTCCCCAGTGCTTTTATCAACCTAGAAAATGTGAAAAAGATCAACCCAGTAACTTAGTTTTGGTAAACCATTCTCTGCGGGCATGTGAAAAAATAGGTCATTGAAATTTGGCTCCCCTTGTGATGTCAGAAGGGGATAATACTGCCCCTTAATCTGCACTATCCAACCACGCCACTGCCATTTAGAGCAGAGATCAACTCATTTGCATTTAAAAGGACATGCCACGTTTTTACACACACCTACAAAGTGACAATTTTAACATGCTATAATAAATTATCTATATGATATCTTGAGCTAAACTTCACATATGTACTCTGGGGACACCAAAGATGTATTTGACATCAAAACTTATTCCCCGCCAGGCGCCAGCCATTTTTTGAAAAGTTGCCTGCCAGCATTTTTTGTGATTTTCACAAAAGTTTTACAAAATGCCTTCAAGGAAAATTTTCTTCAAAAAATATATAAACATATAAAAATTAAATGAAAGAACAGACCCTTTGCTTTCAAACAAACAATAAACAAACAAACAAAATGGGGAAAAAAGTTTCATCCTATCTATATTATTTCTTTGCTTAAAATCTCTTAAATATGGTAATTTTTCTGTTAAAATAGATTTTTTTAGCAAAAAGCTGAAATAATTGCATTTTTGTGAAGGAATTTTGTTAGAAATCAGATTCATAATAAATATCAAAACATACACAGAGTTTAAAATTAGTAAATAACGTTTTGGCTTCAGTTGATAAACCCATAAATTGGGAAATCGCGGTATTGCAGATTATCATAAAAAATAATCAGGAACACGTTTTTTATGCAAATGTTTTCTCTTAATTCACGAGATTACTCGTCAGGGAAAGAGTTAAAAGGTCTTGTGAAATGTCTTTGTATTTTCCACATACCGTACATTATTGATGCCCCCTTTTTTTGGAACTAGTCAATTTGTACAAAGCTCATCAATCTGAAGAGCGTGGTGTGCTCCGATTGGCCAGCTATCAAGTGAATTGTGATTGGCCGAATACCTCAAGCAAGTTATGGAAATGTGACACTCCTTACTATATATGGAAGATCAGCTCCCAACAGGAGATAATATTGTCTTTACTACCTGAATCTGATTGAGAAAATGTAGATGACTAAGCTGAACGATCAACTTTGCATTTTTCATTTTTTAATTGACAGACAGTAATGTACAGAGAGAACAGGAAAGTACAGGGTGGTGAAAGGGGAACCGGACCGGCAAAGGACGGTGATCCGGGATTCGAACTCGGTTTGCCAAAAGCACATCTGCTACGTGTCAGAGCACTGCCCACTACACTAGTGGCTTGATCATCGGCTGTTTTTAAACAATCGGCCGATGTCCGATAGTGGGAAAAAATGCTTTAAAAGTGGGGTGCATGATCTCTGAAAGCCAACGTTGACATTTGAAATCACTAAACAAACACGCCCCTACCCCAATAGAATCTGGACCTTCTTTTAATAGATCCGCCCAACACATACACAACCCAGGCAACGGTGTAGGTTAGTACGGCCATTCCCAAACTGTGGTCTGCGGACCACTAGTGGTCCGTGAGGGTACTGCAGGTGGTCCGTGTAAAGGCAAAATAAAATATAAAATAATATATTTTTTAAGAAAAATATATTTTTTAAGAATATGTTTTAAGAATCTGTTGTAATGATGTGATGCCCTGTTATAGTTTTAGTGCTAGTAAGCCTATTTAGAGGTGTAGACATATTTTATTAAGAGTATTATGAGGTGGTGCGCGAAAATTCTTGATTACAAATAGTGGTCCACACACACAAAAACTTTAAAAACCCCTGGGTTAGTAGACACGCCCCTTATTGCTGATTGGATACAAGTGTGTTTTGGTACTGGTATATATATATTTATACCACTGGTCTGTTGAATGCTGTATTCTGATTGGCTGAGAAATGTTCCGTGGGTATGCATTAATTTCTGATAACCGCAAACCTAACTTGTCAAATGTCTTAAAAATAGGCACCAGAGCAAAATTTGTGGTAACTGTGGTATAAGAGGAATAATTGACTCCGATCCTTTGAATTATAAGAAAATAATGCACACATGTGGTGTAACAGCACTCCGCCTTGCGTCGTGCCGCATTGCACCTTGGGTGTGCATTATTTTCTTATAATTCAATGGCCCGTTCTCAATTATTCCTTACATATAAAATTCAAATATAAAATTTAATTTAAATTAAAATCTTTTTCACTAAATAAATACTGAAATAGATTATGGCTATTTCACTCTTTCAAACAAAGCTTTTTAAAACATAATAATAATTTCTAATGGATTTCACATTTTAAGACTAAAAGTCTAAGTAAAAACAATAACATCTATAACGTTTTGATGTATTTATTATATAAAGAATAAAAAAGTGAGGAGTTTTAATAAAAATCAACCCCCGGGATATAAAACTGCCAGCGGTTGAAGAAACTCTCATAAATCATTATAAACAAGTCTATTTCCAACAATAAAAATGTAGCTGCTCAGCTCAATAAACTCATCTTAGCCGTGATGCTAACTCTCAACCTTGAGCTGTTTAAAGATTCCGACTTGCACTCAACTAGACTACACTTATACCGACACACTCCACTAGACTCGGTTCAACTCAGTTAAACCCAAGTTTCTAAGCAAAGTTTGTAATTTCTACCTGATCTGTTCTGGCACTCAAGAGTGTACATTTGTACCGTGGAAGAGCACAGCTACACATCCAACTCCTCCTCTCCATCTCAGCCAAGCATTACATGAAGGCTGATTGACAGCTCTTGGAATTGTATCAAAGACGAGCGCCAAGCTAAGTGTGTGTGCACAGTGAAAATAAATATAAAAGTGGCTGGCGGCAGTCTGCCGAGGAGGCAGCGGCTGGGTATCTTTCACATGCAGCGTGTCACATTCCTTTCCCACGCTACACACAACTCGGAGAGAAAAATACAAGCTAAAGAGGTAGGAGCCTTTTTGAAAGGGCCCTTGAAGCCTTTTCACTCCAACCTACAGTGCTTAGACCCTTCTAATGTACTTCTGTAGCATAAACAAAGGTAAAGAAATTCTCTTTACCTGTCTGTCTCTGGCATAAGATCTTGCTCTCTCTCCCTACTATTTGCTTTTATCAGGGCCGCACTGCTGAAATTAGAGTCCTGTTTGGCAAACCAACCTGTGGCTGACTTCATTTCCAAACAGCCCATTATAGAGCATCTTACTGTATGGTGGGGGTGGTGAGTTCATGATTTCAGGACCATGGACAGCTCATCTCTCTCTCTCTCTCTCTCTCTCTCTCTCTCTCTCTCGACTACAGCAGCATCTAAGAAGCAAGGCAGGTTGCCAGTCTTCAACTTTGCTTTCTTGTTCCAATTTCCTTAAGAACTGCGTGCTACATGCTTTTCCTGAGCAATCTATACTAAACACGAAACGGTTGAAATAATACTATAGGGGAGTGCAGATTTTTGATTAGATCCTTGTGTGATAAGGAAACCAAACTGGGAAAAGATGAGGATATAATGGGCCTTGGGCTCCTGCTCCGAAGAAAGCTTTCCCTAAGACCCGAACTGACCCATGCATCGCTTTATCAACAGTGGGAGGAACTTCCTTAAAGATTTCATGAAAGGGAAAGGAGCTCAGCCCGCTCTGGAAACGCACGTGCATTTATTTCGGCGGCTGAAAATAAAGACCGCTCCGGGAAGAGTTTAATTACACAAGGTTGCTGCTGGTGGATAATGATGGGCATTGATTGGCTTGTGTGTGGCAGCTGGGAGTAAGACTGGAGAGTGTTGACCGGGGTGTCAATTTCATTCACATCAATTAACAAAAGCAATTCTCCCTCTACGCACGCTCCCACCTAACCCATTTCAGACGTACAAACATTAAAACACACAAAGACATTTCCAACTCAATCTCTCTTTCTGTCCATCTCCGTCTCTATCTGTCTCTCTCTTTCTTTATAAATAACAAATAAAGAGATGCTATCTGTATTTAAAGGAGTCATATGAAGTCTATAGAAAAGGAAGCGTATGCAGTGACTAAAAAAGCAGTACCACAGGAGTAACACGAAGGTCAATACAAATGGTGCACCATATTAATAATAGCTTTGTGTCAAAAATATCTGAATTCATTTGATCTAAACCCAGTGCAAGAATAATTAACATCACCTACATTGGAGCTGTTAAAGTTTTAGTCATACAAGTTGAGAATTTCATGCAAGGTAAGTTATAAAAAGACCTACTTCATACTTAATTTGTTAATGAAGTGTGTGTCCCCTTTATGTCTGTAGGTCTAAAGGTTTTGAAAGTACTTACAGTAAACACAGAATGACCCCACTTTTATCTGAGAGATACAAAGCAAAGCAGTACTTGTTGTGCTAGTGGTCTCTGTCTGTATGCATGAGGGTGAGACAGCTGTCACTGCCGATATAAACGCACATGAAGACAAGGTGAGGGCAGGGCGAAGCATGATGGGAAAGTATGACAGAGAGAACGCGAAGACCTGCGAAGCACACAAACACACATTTAATGGCTTGAGACGAGAGGGTGAGATCAGCAGCGGTAGAGATCAAGTTAGCTGCAATGGAAAGGTAATTGAAGACCTTCAGGATGAGCTCAGCCTCTCGCAATAATACACTGACGGTGTGTCATGCAGACATATAAAGCAATGCATGCTACAATGTTACAATGTTAGTACTTTTTATGAAGAATTTGTGTGAGGTCCTTCCAAAAACACTATTGTGTGTGGATGCCTGGACAGTGCTATGAAGTTGCTATGGTAGTCTGGGTGGTTGCTAAGGTGTTGCTAAGTATTTTCAAGGATGTTCTTATAAATAAATGACAAGTAAATTACATTTGTCCATATTTCAGATCTAACGTGTATCAACTATTACACCGAACTAACGTTTTTGTGTAAAATGAATGTATACATTTTCTTGCCTGGCTGTCAAATCTCTCTGCACAGTTACGTGTCTAGTACGCTTGTCGTCTCCCCTCGTCTTAAGGAAACCAAACCATTTTATTTTCGACAAGTTATTTGTTTCAGAGATCAGTTTAGCCACTAGTCAGACTGATAAATAAATACAGAACGGAAGTTAAATCAGTTTCCGTGACAACGCGTGTGTTAGATGAAACTGTCTATAGCCAGACCGAACCAGTCTAACAAGAACACTAACTGTGGGTTTACACCACACGCATTTGAGGCGTCAAATTTGCGTGTACCGCACGTAGTTGGACGCTTGAACATTTTGCGTATACTTGCTTCATTCATGCGTGAAAGTCGCACGTAAAATTCTAGTCATCGAGACATGGAGACACATGGAAATTCGCGTGATGGGAGGGGCTTCTGCGACTCCCCTCGCTTCCTGTAATCACGTCACTACAAGAGCAAGCTCCTGATAACGTGGTTAACGTGGCAAGTTTTTCCGCCAAAGTTTAGATTTTTCAACTCGCAAGTTTCCCATGGCAACGCTTGACACACGAAGGAGGCAGAATCACGTCTACCGCGCCACGCTAAACGCCTCATTCACACCGCGAGAGCTCCAGACGCGCGTCAACGCGTCTTTACATTGACTTCACATTGAAATCACTCACGCTTGATGCCTACTGGGGCTGGTGTGAATGCAGCATAAGGGATGGTTTTAAAATGTATAGAAAATTTATAACATAAAACATTATAAAACTTAAAATTAGAATTAAGCAAAACATATTTAATCATTCTCCGACAACCTTTAAAAAAAAATTTGCCCACCACCATTTTTTGTGATTTTCAAAAACGTTTCTCAAAATGCCTTCCAGGAAAATTTTGTCTATAAATATATAAACATACAAATATATCAAATGAAAGAACAGACCCTCTGCTTTCACACAAACAAACAAAATACCAAATTTTGAGCAAAAACCTGAAATTAGAGCCCGACCGATATATCGGCAGGCCGATATTAGACATTTTCCAAACTATCGGTATCTGCATTCATAATGGCCGATATATGAATATTTAATAAAAAAAACGGACGAAACAGCCTTCATTAGATTTCCTCACAGTTGGTGTTTTTGACAGAGCGCTCTGAACCAGTAGCTGCTGGTGGGGTCCAGATTTAGGCGTCTAGCCACTGCCTGAGTCAAGTGATCAGCAATTTATATTTTGCTGTTGTTGTTATTTATCAAAACTTAACAGAATTTGTCTCCAGTCCTATTCAAAGTTATATTTATGAACCAAGTCTTTTAAAACTGGTAACTGATTTGGTTGTTGTTGTTTTTGTGTATTTGTTAAAAAGCCTTTGCTTTTCATATCTTAAGTTTGTATTTTTAAACATTTTATTTATCAGAACTTTAATTGATCTGTTGTGACAATAAAAGAAACAAGTTTCTTTTTAAAATGCATTATCATATTATTTTAGTTAAAACTCATAAATAACTACAAATAACTAATGTTATGGAAATCTGTTAATGTTTTGTTGCATGTTTCTGAAAAAAAAATCGGCCGATATATCGGATTTTAAAAGCATCAAACATTTGTATCGGTATCATCCTTCAAAATCCTTTATCGGTCGGGCTCTATTTAAAATGCTTTTAAATTAGTTTTTTATTGTTTTTTTTAAATTGGGTAATTTGATAATAGCGGAATTACAGATTACCGTAAAAACTTGTCAGCAACAGTAACACTGGTCAATAGTGTTTTTTTGATAAAAATCTGGCCACAGACATTAGCAGAAGTGCTTTATAATCAAGAGCGTGTAGGTGTGGACCAGATTCAGACTGAATGCTCACTTTGAAATTGACTCTGACCCCTGGTACACCTGTTATGGACTGCTGCACCCCGAGTAAGGAACACCAGAGCTTGGATCTTTTTTCGTATCTATTATAAACTGTCTGTTTCCTCTGGAGGACCAGATAGAGAGATAGAGTAGGCAGGAGTGAGCGACACAAAGAGACACAGAAATCCATGTACATTAGGACTTCAAAAAAACATTATAGATAAAACTTTATGTCATGAAAGGGCAGTACTTGGTGTATCATACTGTAAGTATGGGGTCCCGGTCCACCAGTCTTATAACTACTATAATTAACAATCTCTATCTCTCTTTCTCTCTCTTTCTTTGCATGTGGCACAGCAGATCTAACTGTCAGAGTTTGTTCTGTTGGTGTGTGGGTTTCAATATGACTCCACTAAATGCCAGGCAGGATCTCTAAAAGAAGTAATAAATCATCATATGGGAACAGCGTGCCTCAATATGCACACACACAACAGTGCCATCTCCCCAGGCGTGAGTCGCACACACAAACTTCACACCCTTTTTCACATACAAACCTCTCACCTACATGTACTCACACAGACACACACACAAATACAATGTGGCAAACAAAAATGATCTAGGGCTTTCCAAAGAATATCTTATGAGCATATGTTGATCATTCATTGCCTCCGTACAGTGTAACACCTATTCATTAGACACCATAACGCACTGATGTAAATGGAAACTAATGTGCTTAGATACAAGTGCATTCAAAGTAGCCACTCAAGCAACTATATGAGGTGCATTCTGGGATACTTTTGAACAGTAATGAACGATTTCCCATCATTATGCAACCCAACTCATCCATTACACACATGCTGCCTTCACGTGCTATCGTAATTATGGTAAATACCAAAATCCCACTTGGAAAATGCACATGAACACCCCTCATGTGGTATTTTCCACTGGGCAACTCGTAAAATATTTTGATGCCCGAGTTGCAAAGATGAGATTACCTTTGACCTTTTCAAAATGGCGGAGAGTAGCAGCAACGTCGTGAATGGTTGATGACAATAAAAGCAATGGTAAATAACAGTTCACAAATGGAAAATGCACTTGAACGCAGCAAACTGGTAAATTCTAGTTCACAAATGGAAAATGCACTTAAACACAACACGCTGGTAAATACCAGTTCACAAATGGAAAATATCATCTTTCCCATAGCACGTGAAGGCAGCAACAATCAAGCAGCAAATATATCTTAGTTATATGAAAAAATAAATAAACATGCATTAGAATTTCATATGGCTTCGATGAAAATAGTCCCCTTAGTATCTTTCAAAAGCAGGGGACTATTTTCAGGCAGTGCATAATATCACTACGCCTACTGCAGCCATGTTACAGCAGCAAAGTCATTGATTATTACGCCAGAATGAGAGTATAGTTCCTAGCCATATCGCCCTAGAAAATCGCAACTTTTAATTTTCTGTCGGTCTTAGTACACGATGCAACTACATAAGAGTTAAGTTTTAAAAAGGAAAAATATCCAAACTCTTTGGTTATTTTTTTAGCGTGATGCTAATGGTCTAATCACATTCAATGGATTATGCTAAACTATGCTAAAAGTGGTAGCGCCAGACCCGGAGATCAGCTGAATGGATTTCAAAAAGGTGAAAAACAAATGTTTAACTCTAAGGGAGCTGGAAAATGAATATATTTTCAAAAAAATGTGCTCTATACGTTTCTGAATCATAGAAACACCAAATAACTGTAACCATAAGCTTCCAGGCAGAGTTGTTTAATAGCATCAACATCTCAGTTCAATACTAAAGATTAAACTCTGTCCTATTCAATATTTCAGCTATTCAGGAGGTTCTCCTTTAAGGCAGATGAAGGAGAGCTTAAAACTCCAAACCCCGAGCTAATGAATCTATATGATGGAAGGAGGAGACAGAAAAGAGGAACAGGCCTTGGGGAAATAGCAAGATGAAAACGTCTGAAGAGGTTCTGCGTCTGCATTGTGCTGTAACAGAAAAATGAAGATGCCTTGTGCTGACAGGAAATTAAACATGTTCGTTCTGGGTGACACGCGCCTGCTCTTCAGAGAATGAGAGAGTGACGGAAGTGGGGAGCATTTTTCACATAAAACATTGCGAATGGGTTATCCTCCTGTGGAGAATTCTCACACATACACTTACACAGACTATACAGTATTAGTCTAACAGGATATCTCAGATATTTTTATACTGTAATAATGGACTCTGGTCTTTTAAATTATTGAAAATAATGCACATCCAAGGTTTGCGTCGTGCTGCATTACCACTTTAGGTGTGCATTATTTTCGAAAACATTCAATGACCCGTCGTCAATTATTCCTACCACGGTTACCACAGACATTGATCTGGTGGTTATTTTAAGACACTAAGTCAGGTGTCTGTTTATCGAAAAATAATGCATACATGTGGTACATTTCTCAACCAATCAGAATAAAGCATTCAACCATCATGTGGTTAATATGATATAGGGCCGGTTTCCCGGACAGGGATTAGACTAGTCCTAGATTTAAACACTTTTAAGAGCTCTCCAAACTGAAAACAACTTGCACTGACATATCTTAAAATCCATCAGTGCCGTTTGTTTTACCTCAAAATGCACACAGGTAATGTTTTTAGTAAGGCATGTTTGTTAAAACTAGTTATATTTCCTAATTAAACTAAGGCCTAGTCCTGGATTAAGCTAATCCTGGTCCGGGAAACCGCCCCATAGTGCTTTAATATATAGGCTTGTTCACACCAAGAAAGATAACTAAAAAGTGAACTTACTATATTAGCATTCAAACTGACAGACAATAATGTTGAGTTTTGGGTGCAGAAGCTCTTTAAATGCGGCCAATTTTCATTCATTTATCAGCTTGAAAAAATAAAAAAGGTAAAATTGGGAAAGTAATCCCATTGATTCAGTCAGAAAAAGTACAAGAGCTGTCACTGTGACAATATCCATTTAAAGGGCACCTATTTCATTGCTAAAAAAACCATTATTTTGTGTATTTGGTATAATACAATCTGTTTGCGTAGTTTATGGTTAAAAAAAACACATTATTTTCCACATCCCGTACATTTTTGTAGCTCCAGATTCTTCCTGAAACGCATGGATTTTGTACAAAACTCATCGATTTGAAAAGCGCTGTGTTCCTGATCAGCCAGCTAACGTTGTGATTGGCCTGAAAATCTCTGACGTCACCCAGAAATGTGACGCTCCTTACCATGTTTGAAAGATTCAGTCACATTGCAGTGCTTATAGGAGTTAACTTACAGGCTGTGAGTCCGAAGCGGGAGGAATTATGATAATGTCGGTCTTTACGACATCACCAATCCCAGGAAGTTAACTGTTGCCTACAACCCGTGTGTTTGTTGTAGTCCAAGTAAAGAGATTTACGTTGGAGATGATAACTCGCGTCATCGTTTACTTGGGTTTGTACCTTTTTCATTTCGTTAACATTCAACACACCAAAGGAAATGTAAAATCGTGAATCGAACAATAGGTGCTCTTTAAAAAGGTCCATTTAGTTACATATATGAATCTTTGGGATACCTGTGAGGTACTAATATGCACCCTGTAGGTACAAAGATGTACTTTTTTGAAAAGGTACAAACCCGGCGACAGCTTTTGTACAGTACCTTTTTTTCTGAGAGAGCATTTTTCTTCTGTATCGTCGTTAAAGTTATGGTGTGGCCATTCTCTTACATTTAGAAAGACCATGGGCCCTATTTTAACGATCTGAAACGCAAGTGCGAAGCGCAACGCGCAAGTGAGTTTGTGGGCGGATCTTGGGCGCTGTTGCTATTTTCCCGGCGTGAGAAATAGCTCTTGCGCCGGGCGCAAATCAATAAGGGGTTGGTCTGAAGTAGGTTCATTATTCATAGGTGTGGTTTGGGCGTAACGTCAAATAAACCAATCAGAACGCTATCCAACATTCCCTTTAAACGCAAGGGCGCAAGTTCCGTGGCGGGTTGCTATTATTATGACGGATTTACCAGGCGCACGCCAAGAGCGGTTCACAGCCGAGGAGACAGACGTTCTTGTACGGGGGAATCCCAAGCTTGCCAGCATAAATCGGGCACGCCGTGTAACGGGAGGTGGATCTGCCTCAGGACCTGACGCCAGCAGAGGACATCGCTGCGTCCACCCTCACCGCTGAAAGGGTTTGGGGGCTTTGAAATCGGACCCAAGAAACGCAAGCAAGGTCCAACCCCAAAGTAGACTAACAAATCAAGTTCATATACATTAAGGTTTCTTATGAAAACATTTAAATTATTATTTACATAAAATAAACGTAATACAGCCACACAACAAACTTATGAAAATATTTTAATCGTTATTTGCATAAGAATTTTTTAACGCAGCCACACAATAAATCACCACAATGCTCACCACTATGATTCCCCTTATCTCGTGTATTAATATTTTTTAGTGTAACAATTAATGATTTGCAAAAATAACTGTTGCATCTGTGTAGATTAGATGCAAAGTGTATGCGCGTTGTGCAAGCTATACATTATGGTCAAGCATGCGCCCTTAAGACGCGCACTAGCTCGCGGACGGAAGGACGTTAGTTTTTTTTAATGCTGCTAACAATATATATATAGCCTACTGTGTACAAACAACAATAATAATAACACTACTATACATCGTTTAAAAGGTCTAAGGGTTTAGCGTCAGTGTATGGTGTCCGTTTTGAGATTAAATTGCTCTAGTATCATAAATATAGTATTTTATTACAGAAGTCCAGATAACAACATGCATAATATAAACTGACTCCTTACCTTTGTGCTGGTTTAAGGAACGCGAATCGAATCCAGTCTGTTTCAGATGTGTGAATAACCCATAAAAACTCTCCAACAAAGTACATCCAATGACCAGTTTTGTCCACAAATGCGTATAATCCGTGAAATATGGATATATTTTCCATTGTTTACATCAGATTTCAGATGCACGTCTTGTAATAGATTATAATATACAATCTGAGGACTATTTACATCGTAACACTTGTATATGAGAGCACACTCGCGTTCAAAACCAGCGCTCAAACTTGATTGTACAAGTAGGCGGGAGTATAATACATAATATCCAAACAGCGCTGTCTAATATCGTGACGTCATCTGACTCGCGCGTTCCTCCAATGACTTCATGGAAAATATTGATAGACAGAACGTGTAGCCAATTAGAACACGAATTCAACGATCTTTGTGTGAAGCTTTATTTCCTGGTGTGGATTCGGCATTTTATACGCTTATATAAGGATAAACAATAAAAAAAACGAACGTGTATGCATGTAAACAAAAGACTTTTATTTTGTGGCTGCCTGGCACTTAGAAAAGGCACTAGTCTTACAAAAACTCTTGCAAGAACCTCATTTTTGGGTCTATTGACTTCAAACGTGAAATATAACTTCTTTAGACTTGTGGCTTTGGCCTCATTGCATTTATAGGTTTCACACATATATTTATCATTAAGATTTTTAGTGTTAAAAAAGATGTTATGCAAAAAAAAATTTATTACAATGTACTTCAGCCTCTCTAATTTTTTTTTTTTTAATCTTAAAATAATTTTGAAACATGGAAAACGAAGCTCAAAGTGTCTTCTATCTAATGATACCACAGTTATGCTTATACTATAAATGGTTTAGTAAAAACAGCCCTTTTAGTGTAAGTAGGTATTTTCATGGTTTCGGGCCAGAATGGGGGTGCTTTTCAAGAGGTTAAAATAGCATAATGAACAACGCGCCTCTGACTTTAGACTATTTTTTTCTGGTCAGTGGCGCAATTGTTTTTTGAAACTGCAAAATAGCATCAGGGATGGTTTGCGCCGGAACACGCCTCTTTTTTTGCGCTGAAACGCCCAGGGAGCGCAAGTTCATTCCCTAGTTTGTCGACGTGCGTCTGTGGAGGGAAAAACCCGCTGTGCGCCGTTGCAAAATACGAATGATACATGCGTCACTGACAAAGTCAATTGCGCTGGGTGCAAGATAGGGCCCCATATCTTTATAGTTATATTTAGCTGTGCTTGTAATTCTGCACACCTGACACTGTCTCATCGATATTTATCTTGGGAGTCTTTATTTATCACATGGATATGTTTTCTGGTTGACATATAGAACCACAACGTACCATACACAAGAGGTACATTACAGTAAACAACAGGAAGGGAGAACTAGTAAAAGGAAGCAGTATATGTTTCACCAATGATATGTGTGTGTGCTCTTCTTGTCCTCTCTTTCTTCTCCACGCTCATGTCTCCAAGGATGTGGGCTGCAGAGAAAGCCAGCAGCATGTTCAGTCAGACGTCTGTTTCTCTCTGGAATTCCTGTCCTGTAGGAATCTCATTACGAACAAATGTTGGCAGATCAGAGACAGAGTGAAAGTAAGTGAGACAGGAAGAGCTCAGCTCTAAGAATCCTTCACTGTAAAATCTGTACGAACATAAGCCTGAGACATCTCAGTCCTAAATGAACATTTACCGAACTATCCACGATTCCTACAGGGATTTGTCGGCAACACGTCCCGTGTAAGACATTTCCAGGCCGTACCGCTCCACCTCAGACATGAAACCTCTGCTCTATTGAGGGCACAGGGTTGAACCTTCCAATGTAGAGAAAACCTCTGATGCAGAACTATAGCCAGAGGTGGTACAGAGGTCAGGAGATGGGGCTGATGGTTTCCAGAGCACGTTCACAGCCAAACAAGTTGTAATTATTGCTGATCTCTAAGCTTCTGACCTGTTCTATCATTAAACCAGCATGTGTCTACCTCCATAATCCAATGCCTCTCATTAACAGACTGAATATGTTGAATAGATTTTTGAACTGCAGGGTACCCATCGTGTTACCCTGGACTATACCATTTATTAGTGCCAATTTAACTACGTTTTAGGCTTGCTTGGTAGAGCCTTATTTTTCATAGTAAGAGATTTGAACAAACCCCTAACCTTATGTTTTACTTCGGCATATAAATCACCCTGTACTGTTTGTGTTGCAGACATGAATGATACCTCAAATTGTGCAGCTTGTTGCAGAAATGCTATTGCTGTTTCCAAACAATTGGACTTATGATTTTCACCTGTCAAATGATATAACAGGCAAAAAATCTGATTCCTATATAGAACTAAACTAGAGGAAAACACCACCGTCTTTCAAAATTTGACTACTGTATGTTCTTACCTCAACTTAGATGAATTAATACACATCTATCTTTTTTTAATGTGTGCACTAAATCTTTGTACAGCGCATTGTGAATGTGTTAGCATTTAGCCTGGCTAAATGTCGAAGTGAAAGTGCTGCAAACTAAGTGCTTTTCCGCCATACAATGTAGTTCTCATTTTTATCCGTTTAAAAAATCACCACGTTTTATTTTGTGCCACCATACTTACTCGTGTAACTACTCAGGTAACAGTCTTTAACCTCTTGAAAACCACCCCCACTCTATCCCAAACCATAAAAAGACCTACTTTCACTAAAAGGGTTGTTTTACTTAACCGTCTAGAGTATAAGCATACACTATGGTATCATTAGAGAGAGGACACTTGAGCTTCATTTTCCAGGTTTCAAAATTATTTTAAGTTAAAAATTAAAAAAAGTCAGAGAGGCTGAAGTACATTGGAATAAAAGTTTTTTTGCATAACATTTTTTTTATTCATAAAAAACTTAATGATAAATATGTGTGAAACTTAGAAATGCAATGATCCCAAAGCCACAAGTCTAAAGAAGTTATGTTTCACATTTGAGGTCAAGAGGCGCAAAAATGAGGTTCTTGCAAGGGTTTTTGTAAGACTAGTGCCTTTTCTTAATTCCAGTCAGCCCCAAAAAAGTCTTTGTTTATATGCATAAACGTTCGTTCTTATTATTATTTATCCTTATGTTAGTATATAAAAGCAGTTTCCACACCAGGAAATAAAACGTCACACAAAGATCGTTGGATTCGTTATCTATTTGGCTACACGTTCTGTGATCATTATTTGCCATGAAGTCATTGGAGGAACCATTTTTGACAGCGCTGTTTGGATATTATGTATTATACTCCCGACTCCTTTTAAAAACAAAGTTTGACCGCGGGTTGTGTTTACCAGAACCTAAAGAGTAATCTCATATACAGTGTTACAATGTAAATAGTCCTCAGATATGTATATAATATTCTATTACAAGATGTTCATGTGAAATCTGATGTAAACAACAGACTATATATCTATATTTTATGGATTATACGCATTTGTGGACAAAAATGGTCATTGGATGTATTCTATTAGATGGTTTTCATCAATTATTCACACATCTGAAACAGACTGGATTCAATTCGCGATCGTTATATCAACACAAAGGTAAGAAGTCCATTTATATTTTGCATGTTGTCATCTGGACTTCTGTAACAAAATACTAAATTTATGATGCTAGAGCATCTGTATCTCAAAATAGAGATCATACACTGATTCTAAACCCGTAGACCTTTTAAACGATGTATAGTAATGTTAATATTATTAATGTTTGTAGAAAGTAGGCTATATAGATGTTGTTAGCAGCGTAAAAAAAACTGATTAGTGCGCGTTGAGAGGTTAAATAGGGAAAACAAAGAAGTGTTTGGTGGCTTCTAAATTCATCCCTGTTTGGATCCTAAGGAATTAATGGGGCTAGGCTAAATGCTAACACATTCACGACGAGCTGTACAAAGATTAAGTGCACGCATTGAATAAAGATAGGTATGTATTAATTTGTATAAGTTGAGGTAAGAACATAGAAAAATATTGAAAAACGGTAGTGTTTTCCTTTGAAAGCCCACCTGGTAGCCAAAAGAAGTCACTGGCCGCCACTGTAACACACTCCTCAGCAAATGCATTGCAATGCCATCGGTCTCAACACCATAGGACTGTGAGAGTGATTTCTGCATGACCAAACACAATTCAGATTTTTTTTATAGAAAATGTATAAATCTTTTTTACATTAGCAGGCATCCAATGTCCCATCTTTAACCGAGTCAGTGGCAGGAATCAAAGGCTTTTTAGCCAGTGATGCGGCTCTGTGATCAACAGAGTGTTA
The DNA here is from genome assembly GCF_030506205.2 of Paramisgurnus dabryanus. Classification (NCBI taxonomy): domain Eukaryota; kingdom Metazoa; phylum Chordata; class Actinopteri; order Cypriniformes; family Cobitidae; genus Paramisgurnus; species Paramisgurnus dabryanus. The sequence goes on from NC_133347.1 coordinate 9,039,714, forward strand.
GCTGTCATAAAAGGATTATTGGGAATTCATGTGATAAGGAGATTATGCTGAGCTTTGTGTTGCCAGAGAAATCGCCCATAATCCCGCTAAATACACACCCAACTTGGCAACCTATTACACAAACAATGACCTGTTTTACACCAAGACCTCATATGAGCAATGCAAACAGACAAGAGAATCGAATAAAACTGTAACAATTCCATTAACCGACAGATTTCATTCCCAAACACTAATTGGGTTGTTTAGTCATGGGACCTCGTTCAATCAAAATCAGGCCAATCAATTACACTGACACACCAGAGAGGCGGTGTCAGTTTAAAGTCTACATTAGGAAAATCTGTATTGTAATCTGTCAAAATATTAGTGAACTATTTCACTTTCCAAGTAAACGCAAAATGGGGAAGCGGCCTATGAAAACAAACTGATTAAAGTTTGCGTTAAAGACACGAAATGCTCTCAAACGTGGAGTTACTATGAAAGCAAAGCAACCTTATGGTGTGCTGTATGTTTGTGCCATCGTGCTTTGGAATTGCACAGCCTAGCTTACATTACACGGCAACACAGGTAATTTCTCAGCAAATTACCCTGCCGGCTTTGCAGCCAGGAAAAGCGTAGCAACTGTAATGTTCTTGAAAATACGACCGTGCGCTGCCGTGGCTCGCGGCTAGACTAAAATGAACTCGGTTGTAATTGATGAATTTATTAAAATGACCCGCAAGTAAATGCCATTAAGCCCAGGGAACCTATCGCCACACACGGCTGCACATATCTTCACCCGTGTAGGAATGTGTTTTGGAAATATTAATTGGGAGGTGAGAATTAGTTTAAAAATCTCTGTTAACGGCAAAGAGAGTCTGATAAGCCCGTGTTGAGATTAAACTGACCTTTCCTTTCACCAGATGAAAAAAGTGTTAGTGGGAAAACATGCAGATTTCCCACCTCCCCTCCTCCCACACGTGGTGCATGTAAAGACATTAGGCTGAAATAAGTAAGACGGCGAGCATTTTCGACTCCTTGTATCATAAAGCTATTAAGTTACTATCAGCTCACCGGCAGCCGTTGCGTCCTGTGATACATAGCCACATTACCCTCGCAGCTATGGCTCTGAGCCTCCACTGCACACATCTTATCACATAAAGCTTATCTCCAAAAGACAGTTAGTAAAGAGCAGAGAAAAGCCACAGGTGATCTGGTCTCTGAAATCTCAAGCTGGGGTCTGAATCTCGGCCCCTAAGGCCAGACCCGTCGCCAGTCACGGCTGCGAAGAAGAAATGTCGCAGAGAAAGTAAACCTTTCTTTCAACTTTTAACCCAGGCCTGCGCAGGGGACTCTGAGAAATTGCTAGTTTAGTTTGAGTCAAAGTTTAATGAAATTTTCACATCAATGGGGATTTCGTAGAGACTAATGCAATGTAGACAGATGATTATAAAGCAGAAAGGAGGCAATGGAACAAAAGCTTGCCAAAACAGTGCATCACCGCCTGCCAAAACAAAAACGCTGGAAGAAACTTACAAACCAGCTTGGGTTGAAGATCTGCCTGATACGTTTTCTTGTTAACATCTACAAAACTCAGTTGTTTCAATCACAAATAACAAATCCTATACTGTATGTGACTCTGCCTATGAAATCCAAGCTAAAGTCTCAGTCTCAATTACGAGATTTGGAGCATTAAGCAAGTTGGATTTTAATCATTGATTTCACATATCCGATTTTGCATGACCTTACTCAGTCAATATTGAAGATATCAAGATTATATTTTCAAAGATTGTTCATTAAATTATACAGGATGATTTTCCTATCCCACCTTAACATGCAGAAACAACCATAATAAACTGTAAGTTAAAGGTGACATTCTTCCTGATCCTATTTTTCAAACTTTAGTTAGGGGCTGTTTACACTTGGTATTAAGATGTGTTTTCATCGATCGGATCACAAGTGGACGAGAGAGACACATTACGTTTACACCTGGTATTTAAATCCGTCTCTTTTGTCCACTTTCGACCGCTTCTGTCCTGAATACTTTGAGGGGACGGTCCGTGAGACGGTGGACGAGTCTCTCTGCTGTCATTTAAACGCGAGCGGGAGTAATTATGAGTTTATATGGACACAAACTAATATTATGTCGGAGTCCGCTGCTTGTTTAGCAAGTATACATGCTGCACAGTGTTTTGTACATTTATTTGTTGGAGCTTTCTCTGAATTTTCAGCGCAATTGATGAAATAGGATCGCGCAACTTTCACGCTTTCAAAACGAAACTACGGAGAACATCCGCAGTAGTTTTATCAATGAAAGGCTAAAAATAGCGCTCTTCACCGTATGTTCTCGCCAGAAGTCAAAAAAAGACGTAAAACTTGTGTTTAATACCTCAGATTAGATAAATGGGCGGAGAGAAGGCGGTCGCGTGTGGCTGTTCGAACACATTCAACTACATTTGCGTTCCGCAACTCCAAAGCGATCCGATCGAAAGTTGTTTCGACTACCTCTGGATGTGGTTGAAAGTGGTCGAAAGTGGACGCGTTCAAAACGTTTTGAACACCGTTTACACCTGGCATTAACGTCGTCCACTTGTGATCCGATCGGCGAAAACGCATGTTAATGCCAAGTGTAAACAGCCTCTTAGTTTGTAATATTGCTGTTAGAGCCTAAATAATACTTGTAAAATGATAAAGCTCAAAGTTCACTGGCAGGTGATTTATTTTCTTAAATTCCCCTTTCAAAGCCTACAGCGAATGGCCGGTTTGGACTACAGCCCTCTACTTCCCGACGTCAATACAAGAGTTTTTGACTAAACTCCGCCCACAGGAATACGTCAGTCGCCAGCTAAGCTCAAACGACTCTGCTAAGCTAAGCTGCTGTCGAATCACAACACACTAAATAAAGCTACAAAATCAGAACTCATTATGTATTTCTGAAGGAGGGACTTCATAGAACAAGAAAGACATCAGCCCGTTTTTAGGACAGTGAAAACAGCGGTATACAGAAAAGTAAACATTTTTTTACACGTGAAACATGAACATGTGTTATATTGCACACTGTAAACACAATCAAAGCTTTAAAAACACAGGAAGAATGTGACCTTGAATTACCCTGAAAAGTGTAAACAATGTGAAGCTATTAAAACTTTACTCTGTGTAACCTGGTTGGCCCGACACAGCAACTACAGTGCAGGTGTGGGACTGTCTGCCACCCAACAGCACACAGTGGGAGTGTTGATTTTATTGTTTAATTATAGTTTGTATCATAGGGGACCAATAACTGTTTTTAGGTGAAACACTCAAAGTTATGTGGTCCCTATCCGTTTATGGGGTGGTATCCTTTAAAAAAAAATTCACCTTCAAACCTAATACTGTATGCATGTTTGAGCTGCCATATTTAAAAAATATTTTGCCCTGACATATCTTAACATATCAGTGCCATTGTTTTGTCTCAGTATGCATAGCAGTATTGTTTTGTAAGGTATGTTTGTAAAAACTACTTTAATGTCTTAATATAAGTTAGGCTTAGTCATGAATTAGTCTAAATCATATCCGGGAAACCATCCCAAAGAGTTTATATTAATTTGTACATTCTCAGTCCAAAGAGGGCAGTATCTCAAAGGTACAGATTGGTTCCAAATGTATACATATCTGTACCTAAATGACACTTTTAAGTAGGGCTGGGCCGATCCACTTTTTCTATTACCGATACGATTTCGATACCTGTATTCTGAGTATCGACCGATACCGATCCCGATCCAATACTAGTATTTTTCTTGATCCATTTAGAATTGTGTGTGTATAAACACATAAATATATATACGCACACATATACACACAAAACATGTTGCACAAAATCAAGAGAATATCATGTCAAGTGAATTTTTTTTTTAATGAGATACAAGTTAAAAGAATTTAAGTGTTTTTACAAATTTAATAATTGTTTTTGAGTGGACATACGACTGAGCAAATAAAAAGTTCAAGTACATTTTTACTTAATTGCGCAAACTGTCACAACATGAAAGACTTTTTAATCAGATGTTTAAAATACGGCTTTTGTGTGTGTGTGTGTGTATGACATATTTAATTTACGCTACTCCAGTGTATTAACTCGGCGAGCACCAAACCATTCGGTTTTTGTGACCTTAAATATCTTCATATTTGCATTTGTTTTTCGCATAAGGCTGTTGAATATATTAGGAAGATTTTGAATATATAGTGTATAATAACATGTATGGTGCTTTTATAATAGTTTGACTTTTCTGTAGCCTGACAGTAACAACCACAAGTAATGCACAGTATCGGATTTGGATCGGCCCCGTTTTTTCGATACCCGATCCAGCAAAAAAGGTCCGTATTGACCCGATATCCGATCCAAAGTATTGGATCGGCCCACCCCTACTTTTAAGAGACTTTTAATGTACTAGTGCCAGTTCGGGACCAGTTTACAGTATCAGTGGGTACAGTAATTCTTAGTCAGAAAAGTCAGACAAACTATTTTAGCCATAGTTCAAAGCAAGTTGTGTGGTAAATATCATAGGCGGAAATCCCGGGGGGGACGGGGGGGACAGGACCCCCCCTATCTGAGGGTTGTCCCCCCCTAAAATATTATTAAAATATATGTATTGAAAATAATTTAATGATTTATAATACTTAAAATAGATGTGTAAGAAGTAAAACAATACAAATGCAAACGGAGCAACAACAAAAAACGTTGTAAACATTTTGATTCCCCCCTCCCTTGCCTCACAGTGGTTTGGTCCACTGTCCGCGCCACACAGTAGGGGGGTTGAGAAGTGTACGGAGCCGACGCTTTAATCACCTATATACCTACAACCCAACGTTCCCACCACTTATCAGTTTATCCTCATATGTTTTAAAACTGGTCTATTTGGACATATAAACATGAACATATTTCGTTTTATGAGAACAGAAGCAGATAAACGAAAAAAGAGCCATGAGGGACGAGACAGGCGCGGGCTAATGCAGACCCTCAATTCAATTCTTATGAAAGAAACCCCTGGCCATTGACGCTAATTTGCACGACGCGTTTTTAATACATGCGCATAATCCTTCGAGGTCTAGCAGCTTCGCGTCAAGTCAAACAACTTAAGAACATCATCGGGAATGCGCAGGTCATTAGACATTGCAGAGAGAGAGAGAGAGCGAGAGAGAGAGATTGAAAGACATCAGGTACACAGGTCAGGGAAGCTATACAATAAACGTGTAAAGGATAAAAGTATTGTGGCACTCATCTCATTATATGCTCATTTAAACTAGGTATATAGTTTAATAAATAATGTATGTTACCAGCAATACATCAATTACAACCTTACTATAGTGATTGAATTTACTAGCTGCTGAATCATATTATTTTTGCTTCAAAAGTGCATAACTCATCTGTAAAAATCATTAAATAATTCCATAACTGTTTCTTAGTTATAAAAAAGCTTTTTATTTCATTAACTTTTTGTTATTGCACTTTAATTGTAAAGATGTTCCTACAATAAAAAACAACTAGTTTGAGATTTATATTTCCTTGTCCTTTTTGAACTATACTAGAAACCTCTCCCTGCTGTAAAAAAGTAACTTTTTAAAATTACATTTGCGTCCGTTCATAGAGAAAGAGAAACGTTTTCTATCTGTACACATTTCCTTGCAAGTACAATTTTGCCTGTATTATTGGTGTCCCCTTCAAAAATTGTTCTTGAAAAATTTTATGTTTATTGTCCCCCCCAACATTTACATGAAAGTTTCGCCCCTGTATCTAACACCTCCCAAATCTATAAACACTATACCAGCAGTCACATATAGTAGTTGTATGGTGGTAACAAGTTAATCATAAAATGAAAAACTGGCATCTTGTAAAATTTATGTCTGCAATCACAAAAAAACTAAAATATACACTGAAAAAAATTATTCGTTGAATTTAATCAAAAAAATTTTAAGGTAAGTGGTTGCAATCAATTTATTTAAGCTACATTTAAACAAAAGTTTTATATTTTATTTTACTTTACTAATCTTTTTTGTTCAAATGTAGCTTAAATATATTGATTGCAACCACTTACCTTAAAATTTTTTATGAAATTCAACTAATCATTTTTTATTCAGTGTACCCTGCTTCAATTAAATGTTAAAATGTATGGTACAGGCCATGATCTAAGGGTGTTTTCACATCTGTAGTTTGGTTAATTTTGTCTGGACCAAAAGCAAAAAATTATACATTTTAGCTTTTTAAGCAGTTTTGGTTCCTTTTCACACCACACTGATTGCTCTGATCAACAAACCAAAATTCAGTCATGTGATAAGATCCACATCACTCATTGGCCATATGTATTTGAACGTATTTCAATAAACTGTTTCTCTATTTGTCAGAATCAACGAGCGCGAAATTCCAACGGAACCCCGGAAGTAAACAAAAAGGAGGAAAATACAGTAGACACCAAGGACAGATGGCTGCGCGCTGTAATTATGTCCGTGGTTTTTATACATAGTTTGTATACAGCGCTCCAGACAAAACGTTCATTTCCAGAATGAATCGCGAATGCGCCTTGAAAACGTTTTAATGCACTACAAACGGCGAAGACACCACATTTCTGAGGCTCCGCACCTCCTCCAGGTATGTCCACGATCTGCCATTGGGCTAATATTGGTAATAGAAACTATCAACAAACACTTCCTCATCCAATAATGCACTGCACAGCTGACTACAGCATTCTAGTCCAAAATGCGCAGTACTTTTGCAGTTAGGTCGGTTCGATCTCGGATCGTGTTCTCACCACAAACAAACCGCTCTAGAGTTTGTTTGGTCCGCTTTTGGTGCACACCAGAGTACGATTGCTGCATTCTCACCTGCCCAAACAAACCGCACCAAGTGAGCAATCGAACTCTGGTACGACTCAACCGAACTAAATGAGGCAGGTGTGAAAACACCCTTAAAAACAAATCTTTAGCCAACTTATAACTGCACATTAAGGGCCAGATTTACTAAACGGGGCAAATTAGCATGAGCGCGCAATTTCAAAAAAGCGCCGATGGGAGTGGTAATATCTGCGGGTTATTTACTAAAAAGCGCAAATTTAATAACACAAGCGCAACAGCTGATTTCCATAATGACCAACACAATCTACAAAGAGGAGTGCAAATTAGTTCAGGGTCGCAAATAAGCAGAGCTGATCTTGAATTTAGCACCAAAGACATCGCAGCGAAAAATCCGGGGTGTGAAATCCCAGCTAACGAAGGCACAGTACAAGAAAAGAACTGGAGGACAAAAAATGAAGGTTTTGAAACGTCTAGTATTGTGTGACTTCTAGTGACTCATTCAGCAAATAAAAAATAACATGGCTTGGTAAACAATATTTTTGAATAATATGTTTCTCTGGCAATCCAAATAAACGGTTGCATGTTAAAACAATCCTCTACATTGTATCACGCGCTCTCTGCTCTCTGGGATGTCTCTTTTTTTAGCAATAATCGCAGTCATTTCAAGCGCAAAGTAATTTAAGACATGTTTTTTGGCGTTAAATAATGGCGCAAATACCAGTCATAACACACGTGCAAACATTAGTAAATCACATTGCGTGAATCATTTAACTACTTTCCTTCCAAAAAAATTGCGTCTGAACGGGAAACTCCTAGAAATGCATATGCAATAAGGTCAGTCACAAAAATAACTAGACTATAAACAACCCACAAAACATCTTTTCTTGTTCCATGACATGAGGGCAAGTAGTGCTGATGAAAGGAATTAATAATAAAAAATCCCTAAAAATTATTTTAAACCTTGAGTGCCTTAAGAAACATTTATTAGGGAACTGGTTAGGCTGTATACTCTGTTAATTACATTGAAAATCACTTCAGGAATCGCTTACAGCAGAAACAAAAGCAATACACTTTGAAAAATGAATGCCCAAAGGATGAACTCAAAACATAAAATTATTATCCGTGTTATTAAAAAAAAGTGCACAGTCCCTTTATACACTGCATAATGCAATGATACTTGTTGCCTTTGCAGTTTCCCATTCACCTTGTGGCAAATGGCATTTAAGAGGGATTTTCTAAACCATGCTCGTGGCAAAGAAATCACTGGAGGTGAGAATGCTAGAATCAGATAGAGAAATATATAAAATATACTGAATACCAGGAGCCAGAAATCTAAAAAGACACAGGTACAGAGAATATAAACAAAGAGAGCTACAAAGCGAGAATACGGTTGTTGAGGTGAAAGGGGAGGGCTGGAGCGCAGGGCAGATTTATTTTGTGTGTATCTGTAAAGAAGCTTCCATCTGGCACGGCACAAAATCATCAACACTGTAATTAAAATGCAATTACCACCTCTCTGCTCCCTCAGCCACACTGTAATCCCAGTGAAGTCATTCCATCTGTGTCACACATATACACACAGATACACGGCCATCATTTTTCCTGCATCCCTCTCCTCTGTGCTCCCATCTCTTTTAACAAGCTTATGGACTCCACTGCAACGACTGTATGGATGAGCCTCGGTCACCATAAAAAGACCATACACTTCACAATCGCTGCTTAACAAGAGCACATCCACTGGTAGAGCTCTGTCACTCAGCAAGGGGCAAGATGTTATTGCCGCTGTGCCGAGTTACTGCAAAAACACGACGTTCCATGAGCCTTCACTTTCCTCGATGAAAAGCAGCTCATGCACTGGACAGCATCTGCAGGGTTCGAACTACAATCCCACTGTGTAAAACAGATGATCCATACAGATTCACCACTTAATGTTTCCATGAAAAGAGCGCTTATGATGAATCCTTCTTGAATCTAGCTACACTGTTAAAAAAATTGTCAAAATATGCACCCCAGCTGTCTTGGGTAGTACTGGGGCAGAACCCTTTAAAAAGGTCCTAATATGTACCATTAGGTACAGATATGTAAACATTTATGTATTAGAATATTAACACTAAATGACATTCTAATGACAAATTCAATTTGTATCACTGGTAAAAAGTGGTCAGGTATGTTGTCTTGGTAATGTCAAGTTGTCATAACAAAGACATCTCAAACAATATAATCTCTGCATTAAAAATGACATAATTGAACGAATGACACTTAAAGCAACACTATGTAGTTTTTTTTACCTTTAAATAATGTCTCTAAAATTATTTCAGTGATAGAACAACTTTTAACTGGACAAATTGTACTGTTGCTGCCACCTGAGCAGCCTTCTAGCTGCTACAAGCACACTCTGAAAGTGGCGGTGGAGGGTAGGAAACACAGCCCCGCCCCTCCCCCTGCCTGCAGAAGAGTGTCTGATACCAGGCAGTGTTGCACTTTTCAACCACATGGGGGAGCTGTAAGTCATTTTTACATGGAAACTACATAGTGTTGCTTTAATGACAGTTGTCATAAATGTGCATAAAATCTCCTTTGTCATGATTATGAAGGTGTATTGTCAGTCTTATGAACACCCGTTCATAAGTTAAGTGTTACGGGCCCTTGATGTGCAAACTTTACTTTTTGAAAGGGTATCTCACAACTTTAAAACTAGACTAACATCTTAAAAGTAATCTTACGATTACTGTAAAAAATGCAGCATGAAGTTTCAACAACTTAATTTTGCAAGTCAATTCAACCTACTTTTTTAAGTTTTGACTTGTGATAATCTGACATAGATTTGGAAAAAACATTTTTAAATAAACAAATTAGGTTAAATTAACATAAAAGTGTATGTTGATAAGATTTAATTTTTTCACAGTGTACTGACAAAAATAATCTTCCTAATAATCTTCATGAGAATATCTGATTTAATGCTGAACATTTAAACAATGTTATTTAAACATTTCAAACTGTTCCAGTAAAATGAAATATCACCAGCCCTGTCTTTAAGAGTCTGTCCTTGAAAAAGTAAAGTTTAGGAAAATCAAGAAAATTATTCAGTTCCAGGGTGTTTAAGAAACCAAATGAGGTAAAACATTTGCCAGACTTTAGATAAATGTCCAAAGAAAGCTAAAGAGACTTGCAGGTTGGTGTCTGAATTGTATCTGTGGCATTCAGCATGTGTGTACTGATCTATTGTTGTATAGAATAGAGGGGAGTATTGAGCTGTCCCTTCTGATATAAAAGCTTAATTACTTCTGACTAAATCTGTAATTAAAATATATCCCAGCAGTAGGCCAACCTGTCGAGAGAGAGAGAGAGAGAGAGAGAGAGAGAGAGAGAGAGAGATAGAGAGAGAGAGAGAGAGAGAGAGAGAGATAGAGAGAGAGAGAGAGAGAGAGAGAGAGAGAGAGAGAGAGAGAGAGAGAGAGAGAGAGAGAGAGAGAGAGAGAAATCACAGATAAATCACGAAGTCTCTAAGCGCGGACGGGGGAATGGGAGAGAGATTAGAAAAAGAGAACATGAGGGAGAGGATGAGACAAAGAACAGATAAAGATAGAAAGAACTACTTTCAGCAGGGACGAGGAGTTAGAAGGTCAACTGAGAGAATGCATGAAGTCAATAAAAGAGTTTTTAACATGCAAATATGTTAAACATTTCTATTTAATGTCTGTTTTTTTTAATTTACCAACACAATCGAAAAATGCAATTTCTGTTTTTCACACCCCCAATCTCTAAGTCATTAATTCACCCATGTAGAGGATTGCATGAGCAACACAAAAGGTCATGGGTTCAAACCCACACATAGTGATAAAAATGTATGCCAAGTTGCTTTAGATAAAAATGCATAAATGTGACCCTGGATCACAAAACTATAAGGGTAAATTTTTTGAGATTGAAATTTACACATCACCTGAAAGCCAAATCAATAAAATTTTCATTAATGTGTGGTTTGTTAGGATAGGACAATATTTGGACAAGATGCAACTATTTCTAAATCTGGAATCTGAGGGTGCAAAAATCTAAATATTAAGAAAATCGCCTTTAAAGTTGTCCAAATGAAGTCCTTAGCAACACATATTACTAATAATAAATACATTTTGGATATATTTATGGTAGGAAATTTACAAAGTCTCTTCATGGATCATGATCTTTTTGTATCAACATTTCTTCTAAATGTACGCAAAAATTTAAGAAAACCTAAAACCACTCGTACGCAATAATCATATGTTATAATCTAATACTATAAATATAATGTGTAAAATTTACATTGTTATATTTTATATTATTTTCTGTATTATATATTATTATACATTATCTATATTATTATTATATTTACATTATATTATAAATTATTATAGCCTACTTATTTTTCTACACATAAAGAAAAAGCACATAATGACAAATCTTCACGCTTTCCAAATCTTTATACGGAAGCATCAGCTAAACATCTAATGTAAACATCATGTAAATGTAATGAGAAGACCAAAAGTCAATCACTCAGTCCTTCCAGATAAATGCAGTTTTTTGTGATTGTTGCGGGCAAAAAATCCTTGATCTTGCTGCATGTTTTCTTAAAAAATGCAATGGAATATGCAGGATATTTATGCAATTTTATGCAAAGAAATTGCAGGAACTTGAAAACATTGCGGGAACTTGCAAAAACGGCGGGAACTTGCAAAACTGTTTTCAGCTTTTGCAGCTTTTCAATGATCTTTTCGTCACATAATTACTTCACTTCATAACGTTCCCATGGCAACACGGGACATGCAACATTTTGAACTTTCTGCTAAGATATATATGCTTTTTGCTACGAAAATCCGAGGATTATGAAATCATGCAAGGCATATTTAAAAAAATGTGCCCCCCGCATAAATATGCGTACTTTGCTGATTATGCATTAAATCATGCGATTGAATAATCACATTTTTCTGGACTGATCACTTTTCAATTCAATTCAATTTTTTAGATACAGATGAGCGTCTCTGTCATATTAATTAAATGTCATATTTGTTAATGCATCCAGTACTTATTTAATGTACATCCAGTCGATGGACAGCACTGGCTTCCTCTAGTGACAGCAAAACCTCCCAAATAAAAAATGCAAAGCAAAACTATAACTTTACTGATAATTAATATAATCCTGGATTTCTTTTTGAGCTCTTTTGCTTTTATAACAAACTGCTCAAATATTTTCTGTGGACCAGCACTGCGCTGCGGAAATCCCTTATATGGAGCTGGTTTGGGCGTGTTTTATGCAAATTACCAACCTCGTGCACGCCGCCTCTCATGTAGAACACTCCAAATTCAGTAACGTAAGAACAAATTCATTTGCTTACACACGTGTTGTGAATTAGGCGGAAAGTTTTTGTAAGAAGTTCAAGTGTGCGTATAAATACGGAAACCGTACGCAATTATTAGTGAAGGAGACTCAATGTACTGTTGGCTATTGCTACAAATATACCCGTGTGACTTAAGACCGGTTCTGTGGTCCAGGGTCACAAATGTTCAAATGAATTGGTGTGAATTAAAGCAACACTATGTAGTTTCCATGTAAAAATGACTTACAGCTCCCCCATGTGGTTGAAAAGCACAACAGTGCCTGGTATCAGACACTCTTCTGCAGGCGCGGGGGGGTCTGTGTTTTCTACCCTCCACCGCCACTTTCAGAGTGTGCTTGTAGCAGCTAGGAGGCTGCTCAGGTTGCAGCAACAGTACAATTTGTCCAGTTAAAAGTTGTTCTATCACTGAAATAATTTTAGAAACATTATTTAAAGGTCGTAAAACTACATAGTGTTGCTTTAAAGACTAAATGCACCAACAATCAAAATTGATGCTTTCAGAGCAGCTGTGACAATGGCTATACTGTTTGAGTTACAAATCACATCCACAACAGCTTTGGAGAAAACTCTACACAACTGTAGATGCGAACATAACTTACTTTGAAGGTAGATGATAATTTCCAGCGGGCCCTGTGTGGACGAACGGATGAGGAATGAGAAATGGCAGCACACTGAAGCCACTTGGTTTAGGTACAATTGTTGTTGCCACAAAAAAGCATTATTGGAAATGGCTTTGCTACCCTGAGTGCCCGGTGGAATGACTTCTGCCTCAGTGCGAGCACCAACCGTTCCATCAGGTTATATTCTGGCCTGAACCTTCTTCTTCCTCCCTGTTGTGTATACGATTAAGGCTTCAGAATCAACACTCTGAATCTTTAGTCGGATCCACTGCTAATGCTATGTGAGAGATGAACATTTTAAACGGGAGAACTCGAGCGAGCGTAGAGAATCTGACAATGTGTTGATATCACAATAATTTGCGTGAAGGCAATGCCGTACATAGCTGTCATGGTGGCGAAGGCAGAACCGCACCACAACACTTTCAATTATAAGTGGGAAAACTATCAGGTTGCCCGGCTCGGGGGGCTCACGCTGCTAGATGCTCCAATTCTGCTCTGTATCCAACACAATCCTGTGGTCTATTCATAAACTGTCAAAATCTAGAGCGAGGATAAGAAACACTCCGGGAAAGAAAGACAACTGCAACAACTTCTTCGGTAGTAAATAATTTGACCTCGAGCAAAGACTGGACTCTTCATGGCAAGTTTATCGTGCTGATTTAAAGCGGTCACGCTCCTAATAGTGCCCTTGTTTAAACCGGACAGTTTGAAAGGCTGATGGAAAATTAGTAAAGAAATCAGTATTTCCATCAAATAATGCACACAGATTAAAAAGAGTTTTTGATTTCGAGTGGATGCCTCATGCATAGAGAAAGACTTCAATAGGAAAATCCCTCTTGACTTTGGCCAATTTCTGAGTGACAATAGCACACTTGAGGCCTGTACTGATTAGCCTGTTGATTACAGTGAACAGGGTGTCGTCTCCTTCCATCTCATCCACTGATATCGTAATGACAGAACCCAGACTTACATGGGCAGAAACACCTACATAACCACAGACCTGGGGGGATAACCTCTCTCCGTAGGCCCATGCTGAGAACTCTGCAGCCAAATGCCATGAGTGCCTTTATAACAGCTTGCACCCATCTGCAGGAAATGTAAACATATCGGTAGTGGTGGACCGAAATATCAACCGCAGCAATTAATCAGGCATTTAATCTGCAAACATTTGGGCATTTTGAGATTATCAGCTATAATTGTACCTGCTGGGGCAGATTAGTCGGAACTTCAGAGTAAACATTTCTTCACTCCCGTAAAACGCTGGGTTGCTTCAAACCATGGTTGGGTAAAATATGGACCAAAACCAACCGTTGGGTTTAAATGAACATTTTCTGGGTTGTTTTTAACCCATGGTTGGGTGAAATGTGGACATTTGTTTCCTAATCTTTGTAAGTCGCTTTGGATGAAAGTGTTTGCTAATAATTGCCTTGCTATGACAAATCGCTTTATTGTTCACTAATCTTTGTAAGTCGCTTTGGATAGAAGCATCTGCTACATGCAAATGTAAATTTTATTAAGTTAATATACTAAATCATGCACTCTCAAAAAATAGTACAAAAGTTGTCACTGGGATCGTACCTTTTAAAAAAAGGTCCTAATCTGACCTTTTTGGTACAGATATGTACCATTGAGGTACCATTATGTACCTCTAAGGTACCAATATGTACCTACCTTTTAGGTACAAAAGTGTAATTTTTAAAAATGTACCACCCCAGTGACAACTTTTGTACCTTCCTGTACCTTTTTTTTTCTGAGAGTGTGGGTTGAAACAACACAACATTTAAGGGATTGATTTCAAATATAGAGAGTGAATTTAGCAAAAAGAGGGCAGAGATGGGATGGGAAAGGATAGAATAGAATCTGCTCCTGTATCGCTCAGTGGTAGAGCATTACGTTAGCAACACCAAAGGTCATGGGTTTAAACCCAAGGAACACACATACTGCAAAAATGTGTATCCTTGAATAGAATAAAATAGAATAGAATAAAATAATGCGTAAATGTAAGACTAGGCTAGGCTAGTCTAGACTAGAATAGACTGCACTGTAAGTCACTTTGAATAAAAGCATCTGCCAAATGCGTAAATGTAAGCAGGGTTCTAAATTAACTTTTTTGACCACAAGCCAAAGTGGCTGGTAACTTTCTAAAGTTACCAGCCAATCAGCATTTCCACTAGCCAAATTTTTTTCGGTGAAAATAAGAGAAATTATGAGTGCCACTGAATGCAACAATGATTTGTTTTTTTTCTTTCGCGTGCATGAGACAATCCTGACAAAACATGACAACATTTTTGTGATGAAACATAAGATTTCTTCATTTCTCTGTCGAAAGACATAAAGCTTTACTGGGGCACATGCCCCCCATTTTTTGCTGACTTTTTTTGAAAGCCTGCTGTGTGCAAGTATACAATGTCCTTTGCTTAACCCACTATTCTACAGTGCAACAGTTACTGTGAAAGATTAATATGTATTTAAAAATATTTAAGTATAATCTTCATCATACCTAACATTATTAACATGTTTGGAGGCATACATGGCAGAAAATGTTTGGTAATAATGACAGCAGAGAAATATTTTCTACATTATACAATGATAGCAATGAATAATAACTTATTTTTACAATAACATTTTAAGAAACCAGTCATTTTATGACTGCTATACTATATAATCTCAGTCACAGTTACTGCTAACTGTTATGTAAGTTATGTGTCCTAGAGTTAAATATTAGTAAACTAAATATTAATTTCATATCTGCAAATAAAGAACAGTATAACACATACATCTGTGGATTTTCTCAGCAACAATGCAATCCTATAGACTTGACAAAAGGTTTTCCTGAGATTTTTCCTCTAATGTTTGAGACCTGACAGAGTGAGGATGTAGTTTGTCTTACCTCCCTTAATCTCATCATCTTTCCTTTCTGCTTCCCTTTCCCTGCTTTGCAAAAAAACATTTCTGATGTCCATCTACAGAAGCCAATAATGATCGAGTAAAAATAAGATTAGCATTATGATTTAGAAACTTACTTCTTGTCATGTTTTCATAATTACTCATTCGCGTGGCGTCCCCTTTTGGATGCAGTTGCGCGCGCGGAGGAACGCAAAGACGCGCGTGGACATGGATACATGCATGCACACGTCCGTGCGACTGCTTCGTCGCTTTACAAGCGTAAATTGGTTAACTACATTGCATATAGATCTGTTTTTGCCGCTATTTTCTTTGTTAAGGAATACACTAGTTAACTGCTAAAATTTAAACTTGAGATTTACACATGGGCACAAAAGATTTACACTGGATCACATGCCCCAGTAAAGGGGTGTGGCGACACCGCTGTCTTATCCTCCCTGCTCTGCCCGTTCGTTCTCCATTGTTTCTCGCGCTGGTTTCGCTGCAAACTGTGCGCAGCCAATTGGGGTATAAACATCATCATGTATTACGGCACAGTGTTCATGGGAAATGCCCTGCCAGAGGGATAAATGACCGAGAACGAAGCTTTATTTATCTTGCATGCAATGCCTCATGCATCACCGGCCAAACTGGCTAGTAAGTTTTTATTAACACCCGCCAAAATGAATTTTAACCCGCATTTGGCGGGTTGGCGGGGGTAAATTTAGAACCCTGAATGTAAGACTAGGCTAGGCTAGGCTAGGCTAGACTAGACTAGACTAGACTGCACTGTAAATCGGTTTGAATAAAAGCATCTGCCAAATGCGTAAATGTAAGTCTAGACTAGACTAGACTAAAGCTCTGTAAATTGCTTTGAATAAAAGCATTGGCTAACTGCGTAAATGTATAACTAGACTAGACTAGACTTGAATAAAAGCATCTGCCAAATGCGTAAATGTAAGACTAGACTAGGCTTAGCTAGGTTAGACTAGACTAGATTAGACTAGACTAGAATACACTGTTAGTCACTTTGAATAAAAGCATCTGCTAAATGCGTAAATGCACAATTAGACTAGACTAGACTAGACTAAACTAGAACAGAATGCACTATAAGTAGTTTTGAATAAAGGCACCTGCCAAATGCATAAATCTAAGTCTAGTCTAGACTAGACTAGACTAGACTAGACTAGAAATAAATAGAATGCACTGTAAGTCACTTTGAATAAAAGCATCTGCCAAATGCGTAAATGTAAGTCTATCGCATATGACTAGACTAGAATGCACTGTAAGTCGCTTTGAATAAAAGCATCTGCTAACTGCCTAAATGTACGACTAGAATAGACTAGACTGCACTGTAAGTTTTTTTTTAAATAAAGGCATCTGCCAAATGCCTA
This sequence comes from Paramisgurnus dabryanus, assembly GCF_030506205.2. Classification (NCBI taxonomy): domain Eukaryota; kingdom Metazoa; phylum Chordata; class Actinopteri; order Cypriniformes; family Cobitidae; genus Paramisgurnus; species Paramisgurnus dabryanus. Next base: position 9,056,778 of record NC_133347.1, read on the forward strand.
CATTTAAGACTAGACTAGACTAGACTGCACTGTATGTCACTTAGAATAAAAACATATGCTAAATGCGTAAATGTACGACTAGACTAGACTAGACTAGACTGCCCTGTAAGTTGCTTTGAATCAAAGCATCTGACAAATGCGTAAATGTAAGACTAGAATAGACTAGACTAGACTAGAATACACTGTAAGTTGCTTTGAATCAAAGCATCTGCTAAATGCGTAAATGTAAGACTTGACTAGGCTAGGCTAGGCTAGACTAGACAAGATTAGACTAGACAAGAATACAGTGTAAGTCACTTTGAATAAAAGCATCTGCTAAATACGTAAATGTACGACTAGCCTAGACTAGACTAGACTGCACTGTAATTTTTTTGTGTAAAGGCATCTGCCAAATGCCTACATTTAAGACTAGACTAGACTAGACTAGACTAGGCTAGAATGCACTGTATGTCACTTTGAATAAAAGCATCTGCTAAATATGTAAATGTACGACTAGCCTAGCCTAGACTAGACTGCACTGTAAGTCGCTTTGAATATGGTAAAAGCATCTGCTAAATACATAAATGTTCGACTAGACTAGACTAGGCTACACTGCACTGTATTTTTTTGTATAAAGGCATCTGCCAAATGCCTACATTTAAGACTAGACTAGACTAGACTAGACTAGACTAGACTAGACTAGACTAGACTAGGCTAGAATGCACTGTATGTCACTTTGAATAAAAGCATCTGCTAAATACGTAAATGTACGACTAGCCTAGACTGCACTGTAATTTTTTGTGTGAAGGCATCTGCCAAATGCCTACATTTAAGACTAGACTAGACTAGACTAGACTAGGCTAGAATGCACTGTATGTCACTTTGAATAAAAGCATCTGCTAAATATGTAAATGTACGACTAGCCTAGCCTAGACTAGACTGCACTGTAAGTCGCTTTGAATATGGTAAAAGCATCTGCTAAATACATAAATGTTCGACTAGACTAGACTAGGCTACACTGCACTGTATTTTTTGTATAAAGGCATCTGCCAAATGCCTACATTTAAGACTAGACTAGACTAGACTAGACTCGGCTAGAATGCACTGTGTGTCACTTTGAATAAAAGCATCTGCTAAATGCGTAAATGTACGACTAGACTACACAAGACTAGACTGCACTGTAATTTTTTTGTGTAAAGGCATCTGCCAAATGCGTAAATTTCAGTCTAGACTAGACTAGACTACAACACTAGACTAGAATGCACTGTAAGTGGCTTTGAATAAAGGCATCTGCCAAATGCGTACATTTAAGACTAGACTAGACTAGACTAGACTAGAATGCACTGTAAGTTGCTTTGAATAAAAACATTGTTAAATGCGTAAATGTAAGACTAGACTCGAATAGAATAGAATAGAATAGAATAGAATAGAATAGAATAGAATAGAATAGAATAGAATAGAACTTGGTCTCTTATATGTGACCCTCATTTTTTGAGTTTTTGATTTCTTCATAAACTCATCCTATATAATGTAAATAACTTTCTGTGAAAATATAACCTTGGTATCTTTAAAATTGACTAAGTTCATGTCAAAGATTGAAATCAATGTGAAATCAATGGTTGAAATCCAACTTTGCTCATTATCTCAATTTGATTTTGAGACTTCAGTCTGTATTTCACAAACAGGGTCTATGTTTACAATGTACCACATCACTTAAAGCCTAATCTAATTGTGTAACACGTCTTAAGAAACACAATCCAGGTCCAGGAGCTCCTGTGCGGTTATTTTAACTTCTAATACCGGAGTCAAGGTCAAAGGCAAACGACAGCTCGGTCATGCTCACCACAGCTGGTCTAATGAAAAACATCCCCCATCAGTGCATAAAACATACCATATGCTTATTGCACAGAGAAGTGTAATAAATGGGGCTTCCATCCTTCGTGGCTCCACCTCGACTGCAGCATAATTCTGACCTGATTAAGTGACTGACAGTAAAAGTGGCGACGAGGAGGAGATGGAAATGGATTGAGCCCGGTGCCTGGAGTCACTGATCCATCTCAGGTAGAACTCCAGCCAGCGTTTCCCCTGACTCATCCATCACCTCGAGTGTTCCTCTGTCCCAGATTAAAAGGCCTGTCTTCTACATCCCCAGGCCAGAGCCTTCATCACCTCACGAGCCCGGATGGACGGCACAGGCACAATTGCAGATTTTTAGACGTATGAAATGCATCCATCAAACCTCAACTGACTGTGTGCACTGTTCTGCATGTATTCTGAGCGAATAAGCATGAAAAAAAATCTTTAAAAGTATCCAAAATATCATCACTTTCAGTTCAACATCTGTTCCACAGCATGATCAACTTTTACTAATTTATTTCTGTTGAGCCGGTTTCTGCTCTGAGAAGTTTTTTTTTTGTGAGGAAATGCTCTGCATAGTCTAAGCAAAGAGTCAGTCTGGCCCATTGATTTGTTTACTAATAGTGAATGGATGCAGCAGACTGGCTCTTGGCTCTCTGGCTGGCCGGCCTATTGAATAATCAATATCATTTTCGTTCTTTTCTGGCTATAAAGACACTGCTGATTCTGATCTGAGGGATACGCGAGGCAGGATAAAGCTGAACCTTTTAGCAAAATTCACAGCTTCTGGGAAGGCGGACAACCTGAAAGTGATAGCCACAAAAGATTCAGCCGTTGTTTACAAGGTGAAGTATTGGATAAGACGTAATGCCCTTCAAATGAAACTTGGTTTCCTTTGTGAGAACAGTTTTATGGGAATCGCATATGAAACGAAAACAGAAAACATTGTTTTGGAGGAAATCCCAAACAAGAGACCAAGAATACAGATGAAAACATCAAGTATTATAATTTGAGTTGTTTTTCGCTGCCACAGTTCTATTACTCCGTGTGTAAACTACAAGCAATGAAAGTACATATCAATGTTCCCTGCACTGCGCCACTGCTGAATCTAAAGCTTCATGAAACGTCTAAATTGAGCGTGATGAAAAAGACTGGGTTCAGTGAAATTATACATATTAGGGTTGTGCAGACAGACAACACTATCGTGTATTGACGATAGTCAGATATATGGTTGATAGCAGGCGTTCATGATGACAGTTGGCGTTATATAGTTTCACATTAACATGCGCACTGCATGCTTTTCCTCGCACGAGAGGGTTTGTGGGCTTCACTTTGTGAGAGAGAGCTTGTAATAGTATGCTGACATCGCGGGCACGTGCATCGAATTGCTGGGTCGAACTTTTGGGTTTCAACCGGCCTGTTACTTTAAAATGCGTGTCATGCAATATCCACTTCTCGCCGCATGGTTGAAGGTTTTTTTTACTATATACTACAATAAATACGTGAAGAAGAACTATCAAAAACTTTTGGGGCCCTATCTTGCACCCAGCGCAATTGACTTTGTCAGTGACGCATGTATCATTCGTATTTTGCACCAGCGCACAGCGGGTTTTTCCCTCCACAGACGCACGTCGGCAAACTAGGGAATGAACTTGCGCTCCCTGGCCGGTTCAGCGCAAAAAAGGAGGCGTGTTCCGGCGCAAACCATCCCTGATGCTATTTTGCAGTTTCAAAAAACAATTGCGCCACTGAAAAATAGTCTAAAGTCAGTTGCGCGTTGCGCGTGGTTCATTATGCTATTTTAAGGGCGCATGCTTGACCATAATGTATAGCGTGCACAACGCGCACACACTTTGCTTATCTAATCTACACAGATGCAACAGTTATTTTTGCAAATCATAAATTGTTACAATAAAAAATATTAACACATGAGATAAGGGGAATCATAGTGGTGAGCATTGTGGTGATAGTTTTTATTTATTGTGTGGCTGCGTTAAAAAATTCTCATGCAAATAACGATTAAAATATTTTCATAAGTTTGTTGTGTGGCTGTATTACGTTTATTTTATGTAAATAATAATTAAAATGTTTTCATAAGAAACCTTAATGTATATTAACTTGATTTGTAAGTGTTCTTTGGGGTTGGACCTTGCGTGCGTTTCTTGGGTCCGATTTCAAAGCCCCTAAACCCTTTCAGCGATGAGGGTGGTGCAGATCTGTGTAGAGGCAGATCCACCTCCCGTTACACGGCGTGCCCGATTTATGCTGGCAAGCTTGGGATTCCCCTGTCTCCTGACATCATTGTAGCGCTTGGCGCAACGATGGGGATGTCAGCTGATGAGACAATTGTGGCTATTTCCTCTCACGCCTGTTAACCCAACGCTGATTTGGGCGGGTTTCTCCTATCCCCATACAAAACAACTTCTCTGTCTTTGACTGCTCTTACAAGAACGTCGGTCTCCTTGGCTGTGAACCGCTCCTGGCGTGCGCCTGGTAAATCCGTCATATTAATAGCAACCCGCCATGGAACTTGCGCCCTTGCGTTTAAAGGGAATGTTGGATAGCGTTCTGATTGGTTTATTTGACGTTACGCCCAAACCACACCTATGAATAATGAACCTACTTCAGACCAACCCCTTATTGATTTGCGCCTGCCGCAAGAGTTATTTCTCCCGCCGGGAAAATAGCAACAGCGGCCAAGATCCGCCCACAAACTCACTTGCGCATTGCGCTTCGCACTTGCGTTTTAGATCGTTAAAATAGGGCCCTTGATATTTTGAGCTTTCAGTCCTGAGGTGTTTTAATTTAACAGCAACTGTTTGAAAATTTGTGTCATTTTTAACCTGTGGGTGTCAAAACATATAAATAGGAAAATGTCTGCGTTATTTTGTCACTTATTGGGAGCAGTATGCTAGCTGGAGCCACTCACTTCCAGTCTTTGTGCTAAGCTAAGCTAGCGGGGGCTGCGTCAGACAGAGTTACAGCACGCACAGAGATAAGAAAGGTATGTATGGACTTCTCTAACTCTGGGGGATACGGTGAATAAGTTAAATTCCCAAAATGTGGGCATGTTCCTTTAAAACATTCCAAGTGTACAGAGCTCAAACTATTGATTTATTTGAAGAAACGATGCAAAAGTGATGACAACCCGCTGTAAATATCAGATCCGGACGTACACTGATTCAAAAACTGCCACCAAAAGCAGCAATGATACGTCATTTATGATTGTGAAAAGGCATTGGCTCGTGTGTCTTGTGACCAATTGCATCATTATGTTAGCTAAGAATGTGAAACGCTATTGGCTCTTGTGACCGACTACGTCATGCTGGTTTATGTTTGAATGAGATCTGACTGTGCGTGCTTCATATAAAGTAATCGTATGGCTACAGCTCACAAGGTTTGCAACACGAATGGTTTGTAATACTTTTATACTGTTTTATGCAAAAAATACCTGACTGTACTTTTACTTGAGTCTTGTGTTTATATGGTTGAGCACTGGTTGGGTTTAGGGTAAGGGTGAAGGTGGGGTTAGATGCTCCAAAATATCTTTAAAACCATAAATGTTTATTAAAAACATTTCTACATTTACAAATTCATAAAATTAAATGTGTCTAATCTAAAGTATAAGGCAAAAACCTAACAACGTCACAACAGGTTGTATAAGATACTGCCGCTAGAGGAAACGACCTATGGGGTCGTTATTCTTTGAAGGACAGTCTGGTCTTGGACTATTGCTCGGACCTGAACGTGCACGGCATGGACTCCTTCCTCGCACAAGAGAGGTTGTTATGGTAAATCAGCTAAAATCAGCTTCTGATGCTGATGGTAAATCAGCTTTATTTGTCCACAAATCAAGTGGCTTAACATAAATGAGTAAACTTTGTCCCGTCCCCGATACTATTGTGTATCTCACAGGCTGGCGAAAGGACAATCTCAAAATGGGACATATCACCCAACACTAATACATACGCATTAGCTATGATTTGAAATAGAGTAATCTACTTGTTAGCTTGTTATCAGAAATAAACTACTCTAGAATAACTCTATTGTTATTGATTCTTTGCATAAATTCACCGGAAGTTAAGTTTGTTCCACGAAAGCCGTTTGTTTATGTTGTTACTGCTGAAACCTTCTACATAGTTCCTCAAGTTTCATAAGTCAAAGGGTCAACCTTCAGCATCTGCGTCCTGAACGAATGAGTACTTTACATCTGTTCCGGTAAGGAAGAGAAGAGCGTGCGGTGCAGATGGAGTGATAGAGACATTGATCTAATCGAGTCTGACTTCCAACCACCACCCACCGCCACTGTCCATCTGTACAGCACCCCAGCCACAAACTCACGCGCTCCCTCACTGCCTTTAAAATCTCCTCTCCAGTCACCCCTGTCTGCACCACAACATCTGGACAAGTTTCAAGCAGCCCGAACCTGATGCCAACCTGCCTAATAGTCTATGGAGTCAATTATAAAAGAGAAAATGTTGGAGCCTAATTGTTAATGGCACCATCTGGATAATGGCACTTTTCTGGGAGAAGACTCCTTACCTGGTCATCAGGGACTTTCCATTCCAAGGGCCTCCATAAGCAATGGAGGAGAACCGAAAGAGAAACTGTTTTTCATACCTAATGAAGTTCCCTTTTAACGGTGCTCGTTGGGCACGATGTAGTACATTTCGTGTGTTTTGTGTGTACGTGTGTGTGTGCGTGTGTGCTCGTCAGTGGCAACAAAGTGTTTCTCAATCTTCATTTCCATGTGAAAGCAACTGGGGGGCAGTCAACAAATTAAATGCTGAATTCTATCTAATGGCTTATAACAAATGTTCTCCAGAGCGATGTCTTTTCAAATATTATTTTCTCTCTTTCCTTTATTGTTATCATAATCTGTGGGTTCAAATGTGCAGGGGAAAATGCCAGTATCGTAATTATTAATTATAGCAGGAATTTTTGTAACTGCACAATGTGAAATTTACAAAGTAAAATTTTACAAAATACACTCCAAAAAAATGCTGAGTTATCTTTAACCCAGCGTTGGGTCAAAAAAGAATGAGCCCATACCCTTGGGCTGTAATACTTAAACATATGCTGCGTTGTTTCAACCGAAAATGTTTTTTTAACCCACTGTTGGGTCAAATATTATTGGATTATATTAGATTAAACATTTTCTGCTTTAATTTAACCCAACGATTGGGCTAATCCCTTTTCAACTCAATGCTTGCTTAAAAATAACCTTTTATAAAGTGTACGTACAGAGTACTATGAGATACAAAAAACAAGCACTACAAGGATACATTATTCACAGTTTTTTTTTTTTTTTTGGTCAAAAGCAATACTATATACTGTCATATAGGAGTTTGGTTTCAAAACGCAATAAATCCAATTTTGACTAATTTCAGTAAAAACATGTTTTCTATACCAAGAAAGTGACAAGATGAAAACCACTATTTTCTTTTACAAACTTTCACATAACATCTTTAGGTTATAATAACATAAAAAATTCAAATCCATAATTTGATTTTCAAACATTTATTATAAAACTGATATTTTGCAATAAATCCATGACAATTTTTTATTATAAAATGCCATGTTATATTCATTTAGTTGACTAGTGGTATACACTGATTAAAAAAATAAACATTAATGGCATTAATCAAAACACTTACTTTGTCATATTAACAACAATGTCATTGCTGCTGTCATCCTTGGGAAGTCGTCGCTGAACTTTTTTGACAGCGATCAGCTGTAAAATGTTTTGGTCCTGCTTGATTTTTGTTGAATTCGCATAAAATTAGGGGAAGTTTTTCATAAGATCCCCTGGAGTCAATGTGTTAGCATGACAGAACTTGATGCTGTCGTGTGAGAACAAGCAACAGCCGGCATTTTTCCTTCGCCCAAGTGCCTAATTATTCGATTTTGATGGCTTACGTTTCTTCCCCACCACAGAAAACCACCACAGGTTTATCAATGCCATCAAAAGTATTATTTTGTTTGTTTGTTGATTACAAAGTACAAGATGAGGAAAACTAGGATTCTGTGTGTATTCAAAGCGCCGCCATCATTGTTTACAATGCGTGGAATGGTGCGCTGTGATTGGTTAAGTGGATTTATTGCATTCTACACTCTAAAAACAAACACCGCCATATAGCACCAAAAGTGGTTCTTTGCTCGTAATCATAGAAGAACCGTTTTTAGTGCCATATAGCACAGGTGAAGCACCGGTGAAGCACCAGTGAAGCACCTGTGTAGAACCAAATAGGGGCCATATAGCACCAAATATGGTTCTACATAGCACTATATGATTCTACACATGTGCTTCACCGATGCTATATGGCACTAAAAATGATCTATGATTACGAGCAAAGAACCACTTTTGGTGCTATATAGCACCGGACTGCCGTAAATCAAGTTTTGGAAAAAAGGGAGAAAAGGTGACAGAGTTACACGGCGGAAATCAATGTACTTTTTAATACTGACCAGATACAATACTGATAAAAATGGCGTTTATCGCGTTTTGGAACCAAACTCTTCATATACTTTTATTAAGTATATGGAGGATACCAAACTTGCTTTAGATTATTGTGTAATGTATTGTGTTGTGTAGAAAAGGCCCAAGACAGTTCCCCATTGCCGTTTGTATAAATCCTAGAAATGATTTGTACTTTCGAAACCCTAAATTTATCATGTCCAACAAAAAAATGTTGCTGAAATTATAGCTATCAACATGTGAAGTTGCAGCAGTATAATTTCAAGCTATTATTGCAATTTTAAAACCAGTGGAAATAAAGGCAAGTACACCCTTCAAAATAAAAAGGCTTCACAATGCCATAGAAGAACCTGAACTTTCCATAAAGAACCTTTAACATCCGAAGAAAAAGTTATTTGTAATCAGAAAAAGTTCTTTGAATTTAAAAAGGTATAAAACTGGTCCTATAAAGACCCTTTAACTGTATGGTCCTTTGAGAAACCAAAAATGGTTCTTCTGTGTACATAATGTAGTATTGCATTGTCAAGGCCAGTGTACAACAAAAAATATTACTGTTAAGTCCTCTGGACTTCAACTTCCTGCTGCAAGGAACAGCATAACAGCATCATTTTCTATGTACAGGTCATGCTTAACAAATGTGTTGGACAAACATTGTGTGTTTGTATGTGTTTTTGCTATCTATCCAAACCAGACAGAATTTGAAGGAGATGACAACAGGCAAGCAAGAGGAGAGAGATACAACATTACACAAAAACAGACAGGTAGATGATCCTAAAAAGAGAAAATGGGGAGATGGGAGAGGAGGAAAGAAAGAGGAGGGGGCATATTGGAAAACACATTTACTTAGCGTTTGGCACACAGCTCACAAATTCAGCGCAGCATGAAGGACAATTTGGAGCTGAGAAAGGCTGGGCTTCATATGAAGGACAATGGCATGAGAAATAAAGCTAGTGTGTTTGGGTTTATGTGCTTGGGTCTGTGAGTCAGTGTGCACTTACAGAAAACTTAATAAGATCAATTCTTCTCTAGTTAAGTTTTAACATTGTTAGTTCTATTGTTAACTATCTATCACGTGTTACAAATTAAATGTATCATCTTGAAAATGTATACCAGATCTGAAATATAGGTCCGTATTGATCCAGTGGAATACGAGCCCTGCCATCGGTAAAAAATCTGTACAGTTATAGCTGTGACCAGTTCATAAATACACTGGCGTGCGCATCCGAGTTTTCCATTTGTGTTTGAGCAGAATTCCCCCTTCACCAAACAAGCCGTCCCATTATAGGAGATCAAACACAAACTAAAACCTATTCCCAGTGCAGCAGCGGAGCCTGTATCGGTTCTCACTCATAAAACGCACGCTCACATGCGCAGCTCTAATTGAAACAGAAGCGTTGGCAGTGAGCTGTCAGCCATGAGCTGAAACAAATGTGGGTTTGATTTGTTATGGTTTGTAAAGGAAGGGGTTAAAGAGAAAAAGCAGGTGCACTAACGGGTCGGCTGACAAATGGCGAGTGGGCTATATGAACCATGAAATGAACAATCAGGGAATGGAAGGCAGCGGGCCTTTCAGCACCATGGTCAGCAACAAAGTGCCTGCAACAGCTCGCTGCCTGAGCGATGGTATTCATGAGAGAGAGAGGGAGAAGAGATAAAGAGAGAATGTGGAGTGATAGAGAGAGAATTCTTTAGCAGAGAGATTATGCGGTGTGTTTTGATTTCAAAACCATGATTGGAAGAAAGTATCTCATCAGATAAGTAATCAGAAAGAGTAAACATCATTTTCCTGACTGACCAATGGGCACAGAGAAAACATTAGGCTCCGCCTCCAATGTCTGGAATCTTATCATATGCGTTTAACTTCCCAGATATATATTTTTATAAGTCAAGTTTATATTTTAGGTTTATATACATGCTTATGTGGCCTTTAAGTACAGTTGGAAATAAACTAGTTAAATGCAGACAAATGGCCAATTTAAATTATATTTACCTATTACACAATTCAGTAACACTTCAGTATGGAGAAATCATAATATTTACTATTAAAGGATTAGTCCATCTTCTTAAAAAAATCCAGATAATTTACTCACCACCATGTCATCCAAAATGTTGATGTGTTTCTTTGTTCAGTCGATAAGAAATTATGTTTTTAGAGGAAAATATTCCAGATTTTTCTCCTTTTAATGGACTTTAATGGACCCCAACACTTAACAGTTTTAATGCAGTTTAAAATTGCAGTTTTAAAGGACTCTAACTGATCCCAAACGAGGCATAAGGGTCTGCACTTTTAAACCACAACTTCTTGTCTATCTCCGGTCATGTGACGCCCCAGCAACCACATGCAATACATCATCACGTCAAGAGGTCACGGAGGCTGTATGAGAAAATACGTCCCAGTGTTTACAAGTGTGGAGAAAGAGGACCGTTCCGATGTTGTTGTATGTCGAATGATACTAATTAATGTCTTTGTGTCGGTTTATTGTTTAAAATGGTCAGCAAATGTGCGTTTCATATATGTAACACGTGACCTTTCCATGGCATTACGCAATTACGCAAGGTTGCGCTGGCGCGTCAAAGGACCGGAGATAGACAAGCAGTTGTGGTTTAAAAGTGCATATTTTTTATTTTTCTTGTCAAAAATGACAATCGCTTCACTAGATAAGACCCTTATGCCTCGTTTGGGATCATTTAGAGTCCTTTAAAACTCTGCAATTTTTAACAGTTACGTGTTGGGGTCCATTAAAGTCCATTAAAATGAGAAAAATCCTGGAATTTTTTCCTCAAAAAACATAATTTGTTCTCAACTGAACAAAGAAAGAAATCAACATTTTGGATGACATGATGGTAAGTAAATTATCTGGAATTTTTTTTTAAGAAAATGGACTAATCCTTTAACTAGAAATGTTGCCTGAATAAATCCCTAATTTACTGCTTACTAACATTTAGTAAGATAATTGTTGTTTAAATATGTAGAATATGGTCATGCATTATGCAAATTAATAGGCAACTTAAAAGTGAGAGTCCCTGTACTGAACTGTTACCAAATGTCTCTGATGGATGCCAAGTTGTGAAGATAGATGGGGCGTGTCCAGATCAAAGATGGCCAATGTGTGTAGATATAGACAGTGATTGATTCTGCTTTTGAAGTTTTAATTTTCAGTGATTTATTTCAAAAACATCCTTACATTGTACCAATGTAAAGCTAATGACTCACAGGTATACACTTATGCAAATTAACAACTTATCTAAATAAAACACTATATATATATATAAACCAGTGTGTTCAATTATGCTTATCTTTCTGATTAATTTTAAGATACTGTTTAACACAATCTGAAATTAACTAGTATGTTTCCTTCCCAAAATCTTGAAAGTGTCATTTTATTATTTTTCCACATACAGCTCAAAAATTAAATCCTGCATACGCAAAATCAAAAATCCACACCGTCATGCATTACACATCAAAATGTACAAAACATACTTGGAAGGTTTTTTTAATTTAACAACTAATAACAAGTGCTTAATCTAAGTAAGTGCAACTTATGGCAGGTTAAATAACACCTATTAGCCATGCTAATGAAATCAGAATCCAAAAAACTTGTGTAAGTTAAAGTCCCACAGTAGTCGATAATTGTATTACTTAAAACTCATATTTAAGCTTCATAATAGCAAATGTAAAAGTTTTTCCTGTAACATTAATTTCTTCATGCCTGACATTAGCTTGAATGTAACTCTACCCCATCATTATATTTATGAATATGCTAATTAGCCCCTGCCTTTACTTAATCACACCAGCTCGAACCATAGATATCAATATGTGAAGTAGTCCCCGCCTCCATTTAATTGCACCAGCTCAGACCATAAATATACAGTACTGTGCAAAAGTCTTAGACCACCACCAGACTTGTTGTTTTAGAAGTTTTAATGTCCATCCATATTTATTTTTCAATCTATTTTATTGAGATACAAACAGAAAATACAGGAAATATGTACAAAAAATTATTTAAGTTTAAAGGAATATTCAATTTTCTTAAAAGAAAAATCCAGATAATTTACTCACCACCATGTCATCCAAAATGTTGATGTCTTTCTTTGTTCAGTCGAGAAGAAAGTATGTTTTTTGAGGAAAACATTGCAGGATTTTTCTCATTTTAATGGACTTTAATAAAGCCCAACATTTAACACTTAACTCAACACTTAACAGTTTTTTTCAACGGAGTTTCAAAGGACTATAAACGATCCCAAACGAGGCATAAGGGTCTTATCTAGCGAAACGATTGTCATTTTTGACAATAAAAATAACAAATATACACTTTTAAACCACAACTTCTCGTCATGTAGATCCGGTCGTGATGCACCAGCTGCCCCACCCAATACGTCATGACGTCAAGAGGACGAACGCGAAACTCCGCCCCACTGTTTACAAGCGTCTTGAAAGAGGACCGTTCCTACGTTGTTGTATGTCAACTGATACTAATTAATGTCTTTGTGTCAGTTTATTGTTTAAAATGGTCCGCAAATGTGCGTTTTATATAACACGTGACCTCCCTACGTCACTACGCATTTACGTTAGGTCGCGCTGGATCGGACCTACATGAAAAGTTGTGGTTCAAAAGTACATATTTTTTATTTTTCTTGTCAAAAATGACAATCGTTTCGCTAGATAAGACCCTTATGCCTCGTTTGGGATCGTTTATAGACCTTTGAAACTCCGTTGAAAAAAACTGTTAAGTGTTGAGTTAAGTATTAAATGTTGGGCTCTATTAAAGTCCATTAAAATAAGAAAAATCCTGCAATGTTTTCCTCAAAAAAACATAATTTCTTCTGGACTGAACAAAGAAAGACATCAACATTTTGGATGACATGGTGGTGAGTAAATTATCTGGATTTTTCTTTTAAGAAAATGGAATATTCCTTTAAGAGATCCTGCAGATTCCTGCTATTGCTCAAGTGGAAGGGGAGTTTACCCTAAAGGGGAAGTCCAATCTAGACATTTTAGCCTGTTTATCACGGGTAATTTATGTCCACTTTGCATTATACATGAGGAAAAATAAATAAATTTGCACGATTTCGATTATTAGATTGATAGTGTGTTGAAGCGGAGTTTTCGTAACGGTCTTTAATGGACACAATTAACCAGAATGCACTGCGCGAAACTGAGTCATTAGCTCCACCCACTAACCACTGTTCGATGCAGTCGTCAGGTTTGTTTGACTTCATGCGGCGCCGCAGGAACCGACAGCTGGATGACGTCAAGGTTCCGCGAAAGGGATTTAAAAGCAAACTCCTCCGTATGATTTCGCGAATCGCTCTCGCGGTACTTTGACGTCATCCCGCTGTCGATTCTTGCAACGCCACATGAAGTTGAACAAGCCTTTTACCGCTCAACTAGCTCTCAAATCAACTCAAGTCAACTTGAAGTTAGCCGGCAGACGAACCCATCCAAAGAGTAACTCCGCTTTAACCGTCTCTGAGGGGGAAATCACCAAAGCCCTCGATAAAAGATGACTAGAACCTGTGCAGTATGTGGATGTAAGGACAACAAATTCAGGCCACCGGGAGTTTTTATTGTTGACATCAACGCGACCCTCAGCTGACCCACCACTACACTACTTTGAATATGCAGCCAGCACTTTCGTCAGGAAGATTTTGAGTACTGTTTTCAGCCCAGTTTTTCCGCGGACTCAGGTAATGTAAAATTGTTAAAATATCTAAAACATCATTTGGCTTAGTTGTTGTTGTTTTGTGTAACTACGGTAAACATACTACGTAGAAAGTTATTATCATGTTGTTGTTATTATAAACACGAGCAAAGCAAGCTAACGTTAGCTCCTGTGCAGCTGTCAATCAAAAACGTTATCATCTACTGTCAATCATCTCGCCTCAAGACCCGCCCCCATTTAGAACATTCAGAATTAATGTAGTCGTGCATTTTTCTTCCGGTGATTTGATGACGCGTCAAATCACCGTTACTGTAGCAGTTAAAAGCTTTAATTTTTTTATATGGAGTTAGTACATTTGATGGCAGCACAATCAACTACATATATGGCATGAAATATAGTGTTGGAGCATAATGTTGTTTTAGGGTGGACTTCCGCTTAAACATGACACATCAGTTTCTATACAGTTTTTAATACTATATACACATTTCCTGTATTTTCTGGATGTATTCTATTAACCATTTGGGGTCTAAGGGGTTTTTAGGGCCCTGAAGAAGTTTTGACCTGCACTGAAATTTGTGCTTTTTTCAGTTCTTAAAAACATAATAATGACAAAAGTCTCATAACACTGTGTTCAGCGCAAACTGGGCCACATTATATGAGCAACATGTATGTACATGTTTGTATTTTTGAAAGAAAAATGTGTATGTATAGTTTTTGAAAAAGCTAAAGAGACTGAGAAACAACGATCACTATAACATTGCAAAAACAACAAATCTAATTGTGGCATGGTGCATAGATGCTACATTCGGCAGTTATATACACCTGCTAAATCCAGTTTAACAAAGCATACAAGAACAAAAGCACATTTTTTATGTCATTTATGTTAACAGGTTAGAGCATTCACACTAACATTCATGCGTTTAAAGTAGGGATGCACCGATAGGATTTTTTTGGGCCGATACCGATTTAAACAGACAACTTTTGGCCGATACCGATGCCGATACCGATATTAAACACTTGTGTACAACACTATACAGTTGGTCTATTAGCTAGTTTATTTCTGCATCAAATAATTTTTACTGAACATGGATTTGATCTAATTAACATTCAACTGACCAACATAATAAGAGAGGCACAAATTAAGCTAAAACAAATATAAGACGACAGCATGACAACCTTCAAAGGTGGTTTTTGCTATTCAGCATTTATTTTATTAACAACATTAACTCATTTTTTTTTTTTTACATATAATGGATTTCTTTATGCAGTTAATTAATAAACAATCGGTATCGGCCTTTCTCGTGCTATTGCCGATATGCCGATGGTTTCAAATTCATCAAAAATCGGCCGATAAATATCGGCGGCCGATACATCGGTGCATCACTAGTTTAAAGTTTTTATGGACATATTTACTTTGGCCCAGTTAAGGTCCTTTACAGTAAAAAAGCCATTTGAAGAGTAATGAGAGAAGCTGCCCCCACACGTGCCCTGTATTTTTGCGCCCTGCACACACAGACACAGGTTAATACAGTTTATATTACTAAGACCAACAATATGCTCAACCACACACACCTGTACCATATAGGCGCGTAAATAAACGCCTACACATGCTCACTCCATCACATTCTTATAATCTGTGTTTGCGTTTGTGTGTTGAGGAAATTACTGCTATTTTCTTATAACAAGGTGACCTGTGTTACTAAGCCATGAAATTCACTTGGAGGTGCTGTCTGTGGCACAGTCTGAATTAATGGCAATGAATTCTGATGCTTTGACCACTTCCATTATGTCCTAAAGCTCAGCTCTATATTCCAAGCCTTTTGAAACAAAAGGGTTTTTTATCTTTGTCTGTGCAAATAGTATTGCTAGCTGGCTGCCTTTCAATTTCATTTGAAATTGAAAGATACTCTATTCTCTCATTATGCGAGAATAACATCAGCCAGTGATTTCCTACATTTATCTCAATGCTTTCACTGTAACAATGAGTCTCTTGAAAATGAACAAATGAATAAATAAATAAAAATAGGTAACTCCTACTCCTTTGAATGAGTACAGCCTTATTTGGGTTATCGTGTACCCTGTTGCTCAAGACCCAGACCTGAAATGGAGGCCAAACCGTACCAGAGCTCATTTCTTTGCCAGTTCTCTGTCATCTTTCATTTGCGATTCGCCCACTTTATGTCTCATGGGCTTTGATCAGGAATATAGAGCCGTAACCAGCTCGCCAGAGTATTCTAGGCATTCAGCGATATGACCTCACCCAAAACCTGATTTTAAAACAGAATGCCCAGTTGTGATCCACACACATTTATTTCACACATGCGACCCTGTCTGTTAATCCATAAAGTTTCGTTTGATTATTAATTATTGACTCAAGGTTATATCAAGGTTATAATAAAACCAAAAATGGGTTTCACATTCAAGGTCACATATTTATTCTCCCTCTCTCCCCTGAGAGAATACAACATATGTACATGCATGCATACACATATATACACACTGTACAGACAGAGAGAGAATAAATATACTACATACATAATTTAGACAAATTTACACAAAATCATCGCAATAATCGTTGTAAACACAGTCAGTAATATCTTAAGTGAATATGAACAGTTCAGAAATAAAACATATGTGGAACAGTATACACGACCCATGCTTTTGATCTTAAAGCGACAGTACCTCAAATTAATTTTAAACTAGTGTTAGTATGGATTAATCAAACAACAACAGAAAATGAAAAAATAATTTCATGTTCTTGACTGATTCACTTTTATATTCAGTTCTGCAGGGATAATATGTGTAGGCAAAACCCATAAGCAAGTTAGCATTTTAGCATTTCAAGTTCCATCGTCAAAAAGTCAATGGGATTTTTGAATATGGTTTTGGTTAAACTACTTAAAGCTCCCATAACACACGCTGTTTCTGCATATCTGATGTTAATCTTGAGTACCTATAGAGTAGTATTACATCCTCCTTTAGTTTTATCAGATTTATAAAAGACTGATCAGCTCTAGCGATTCTTTCCGATAACGCACGGAAACATTCAGAAGGAGGAGTCACGAGCTGCGGGAGGAGCGAGTCACAAGCCATGCAACACTGGATGCAACACTGGATAACTTATGATTCACTACATGTTTGTGACATTTACAATAAATGCACTTAAGTCTTACCGCATGTAACTTATGACCAGTTGGGACTTTTCAACGAATTCCAGCGTTAAACAAACACACACACGTAAAACTCCACTGTTACCCCGGATAAACAAACTATATCCATTGTTTCCATAATGCTGGCTTACTTCTCCTTACATCCAAAAACACACTTCTTCTTTCGTGTCATTAGGGTTAGAGTTAGGTTATATAAAACAAAGCGGTCGCATGAAGTGATGCCTGTGACTTCTAGCTTCCTTGATTCTTGCTCTCCCACTGATTGACATGTGAGTGTGCTTTTCCAAGGAAATGCCCATAAAAAAATTGATCAGCAAGGTCTACCCATTATATGTACCTGTGTTCGAAAAAAAACTTTCCCAAACTAAAAACGAACCCTGGCAAAATGCATTCGGCACAGAAATACTGTAACACTTCTAATTGCTTTTTTGACACTTTGCATGAGGAAACCAACTCTTAAACTATGTTAAGAGTTAATCAGAATGCATGAAATACTGTTGAACCCCCCCCAAATAAGATATTGGTATAACATAAGCCCAAGAAATTTTCACTTTTATTCTACAACATAAAACACACAAGTAATACCACTCGTTACTTTTTACAGCTTGAATGTGTCTTTAAAAGGGTGCTAACAAATTGCTACATGGAACTACAGACTTTGTCTGGGAATTTTAATGTAATCACGCATAAGTACAATTTGCAACAAAGATTCATCCACAGACCATTTCCTTATCAGGAAACATGCTATTAAATGTGTTTAATAAAGTTTGAAAGAACTGTCGAAAGCTTGGTGGTGATGTCGAGAGACTGTGGTGTAGTTCGCTTATAGCCCAAGGTTAGCTTTATATTTCTAGTAAACGCATTTAGACTTCAAAATTCATAAAAGTTGTGTTCATCTGTGAAAATTATCTTTTTGAACAAAGCACTTAAGTGTGATAAACTTTTGCTAAACACAGAGCTTATCTTTTGTGATAATCCAAAAGAAAAAAGAATGGGATATTTGGAGAGAGAACCAGTGTCCTTCCGGGTTAATATGTCGTCCCTGTGGCACTCTATTAATTAAGGATTAATCTATATTTAATTAAAATGGTATAGACTATGCAATATTACTTTACATTCGATTGCTTTTAATTCAATTTCTGTAGGTGAAAAGTAAAAAACCATTAGATCAATCTGAAAATGATTCCATTTGTATGTTTGTTCAGTAACACTTAACTTGAAGGGGTGTTCATAAGACTGACATGACAGCCTTATAATCATGACATGACACGTGTCATGAACATGAAGAACACTGCAAAAAATGACTTTCTTACTTAGTATTTTTGTCTTGATTTCAGTAGAAATATCTAAAAATTCTTAAATCAAGATGTATTTTCTTGATGAGCAAAATGACCTAAGAAAATAATACTAGTTTTTAGACAAAAAAATATACAATTTAAGTGAATTTGTGCTTAAAACAAGCAAAAATATCTGCCAATGGGGTGAGAAAATTTTACTTGAATTAAGTGTTTAAGAAAAAAGAAATCTTACTTCACAATTTTTTTTTCACCCCATTGGCAGATAATTTTGCTTGTTTTAAGGACAATTTCACTTAAATTGTATATGATTTTTCTTAAAACTAGACTTATTTACTAAGGTCATTTTGCTCATCAAGAAAAAGCATCTTAATTTAAGAATCTTTAGATATTTCTACTGAAAACAAGACAAAAATACTAAGTAAGAAAGTCATTTTTTGTAGTGAAGCTTTTGTGCACATTTATGACAACTGTCATTAACTGTCATTCGTTCAATTTTGTAATTTTGAATGCAAAGATGACATTGTTTGAGATGTCTTTGTTATGACAACTTGACATTAACCAATACATCATAACTTGTCATAAATCTGTCATAAACATGACATAGCAGAATAATTATCAAACTTAAGAAACTACCTAGCTTTATGGGTTAAACATTAAATTAATCTCTCATTTAAATGTCATTAAGTGTTAATACTATGTCAAATAATTTTAAATACCTTAACAAAATGCAAAATATTATACTTAACTTTCAGTATGTGCACAATACATAAAAAATGGACAACTAACAGAACTTGTTCTTCCTCACACAGAGGGTTCTGAAAATTTCTGACATAGAAGAAAAAACGAACAAAATATTTATCAATTTAATTTTTTTTATTTAATTAATTTTGCAGCAATATGGACCCAACTTGCATGGCTTAACCCGTTATTGTACTTTTTTCATTTAATTTTAGGTGAATCGGTCTCCTAATGCAATAAAATATCATTTTATCAATTTTAATTATTATAATAATAATAATTATTATTATTATTGGATGATTGATTTTATTTCTTAAACACATGGAGAAACTTAAAAAACATCATAAACTGAAAAACATTCATTATGTTGTTATAAAACTATTTGACAGAACATTAACACTTAACAACATTTTAATGACAAATTATATTTGTACCACTGTAGTTAAGGTCAAGAAAAATATTCATGATGCTGTTATAAAACTATATGACAAAGTATTAACTCTTAATGACCAATTCCATTTGTATCACTAGTAAAAAGTGGTCAGTTATGTTGTCTTGGTAATGTCAAGTTGTCATGACAAGTTATGATGTATTGGTTAATGTCAAGTTGTCATAACAAAGACATCTCAACAATGTCATATTTGCATTAAAAATGACATAATTGAACAAATGACACTTAATGACAGTTGTCATAAATGTGCAAAAAATCTCCTTCATGTTTAAAGCATGTGTCATGTCATGATTATGAATGTGTTATGTCAGTCTTATGAACACCCCTTCAAGTAAAGTGTTACTGTTTGTTCTTATTTGTGCTATTGCACCTAATTTGATTATTTGTTCTTATTTTATTACTGACTGTTTACTTGCCTTGAACAATATTTGACATTTATAAGGTAAGCCAGTTGTTTTCGGTGTTATAACATTACTCATTAAGCCTACATGGGTCAAAAACAATATAGAGATAATAATCAGGCCTGTTTTAATTTTACTGTAGTTTTTTGGTGTGGCAAAGGTTTATTTTGGCAGAGCCAGTAGAGAAAATCCTTGAATAGCAACCTAAAACATCTCATACATTCAAAAAACAGCACAAAAAGGAATGTGACTGTAAAACTTTGCTCAAAAAGTGCCAAAATGATGTTATTGTAATGTAGGTGCATTTAAAATCTGCCTTTCCTTAATATGCGAAGTAGATGAAAGTTCTTTGTCTTCTTCTCCTTGAATGTGTGAATACAGTGAGTATAAAATCATTCTTAATTACACATTTGTCACAAGAGAAGCATTCGGTTTCTTCTCAGTTTTTTAATGGCACCTTCTCTACTCGCTGATTAATTCTGAAAACGCTTCGTCCTGATGCCTCATTACATTAGAAAAACGTTCCCTCCGTCTTTCATGTGCACATGCATTTCTGTCATCCCTGCTCTGCTCATTTGCGTCTTTAACTAAAGAAATGTTTATTCAAGGATTTCAAACGAAAAAATCTCGAGGGACGGTTGGTTTGACAACACTGTAATCCTCACACGTTAACGTGAGTTTATACTATACAGATATTTATGTCCCGATCCATAGCATACACAGTACATGCGGGATATCTCATTAAGAGCGTGTCTAAAAATTCATCAGTTAACTGAAGCAACGGCTTTCACAAACTACTCAAAACCTGCAGCATAATGGATGTCATTTAGTGGTTTAATTAATGTAATGTTAATCTTTTATTAAATCAGATGATGTTCTCTCAATTACTCAGTCTGACTGTGAGGAATAAATTAATAACTCACTGATATTTAAATGCAATTTTTTGGGAGATTACCACTATGCATTGTTCCTAAAATCACATGAAATTAGATTTTGTTAAGTCAACTGAAAAACCCAGCATGGGATTCAAGTTGAGATGAAAGATAGAACATAGCCTTAAAGATAGATCTCGCAACAATATTGAAACGTTAACGAAACTGGTTTGGAGTCGCAGACCACCCCGGATCGTTCTGGCATTTCCGAATATCCGGATAAATGTTTACTGATATCTAGGTTTTAATTTTGGGCCGGGAAGTGTTATAGGCTGTTAATCAGGGTCCTTTAGGTACATCTTAACCGCGTTACATCTGGCCGATGAGCCGCCTGGAGCTGCAGCTAGCGCTGCTGATCAAATTCCCAGCTATTCTCCTGATGAAAACATCATTTGTTTTGCATCCCGGCACAGGAAAACAGGGCTGGCTGTGTCTCTCTTTGTGAGCTCAGCATACTGCAATTTACACTGAATGGAAATGACAGCCACTGAGCAGCGGCGTAGGCAATTATGGAAGGCAGGGGCCGGGCAGTCGCGTGTGCGTTTGAACCGCGATAATACAATCTGTGCAAACAAAGACGCTGCATATGTTTCTGCTATTAATGACACACGAACTCAACCTGCGTTTGATGCTAATGTGCTTTCTGGTAAGATTTTGACATTAAATCAACTGCATTTCATACAAACAGGGACGATCAATATTCAGTTGTAGAGGATATTCGGGTCGGCTCCATTCTGGAGAGAGTGGACCTTCTAGATCCAGCACAAACACCAGCTGTTTACCCAATGCAAACATGTATTTTCTATACCTGTGGGTATGTCAAGACCAAAACACAGAGTATCATAAGCAGCGCTTTCCTTTACTGCTCAATAACTGTGGGAAGGAGGACAATAAAACATTATTCCTTCAACTCTCTGTGCAGATTAAAAAAGTTGGAGTTCCGACTTAATCTAGTCCTAGACTTAAAACAACTCTTCAACAGCAAATCACCAGTGACAGTGTAATTTAGCCTGGTACTAGACCCAATCTCTACCTGAGAAACCTCCAAAGGGAAACAGCGGAAAACAGAACAAGTACATTTCCATCCAGCTCAACTTTTAACCGAGCTCAAAATCGAAAGAAAATGTCAGCGATCTTAGAATCAACTTGGTATGATATTCTTTTCTGCGGTACTACACGAGCATGTTAAAAAATAGACTTATTAAAAATATGGTTCCTTCAATTTTGTGTGGTAAGAAGGCCAAGGTAAATCTCAAAGTAAATGTCAAAGCCATCTACTTAATTGATAACTTCACCTTATCGTGTTCTTTACGGGATCAGCGTTTAGTAAATAGAGTTAAGTCTCAACATTTCCTGCGACACAGATCCATGAGGTGTATGTATCTGTACATTTATAACACTGTATGCACATAGACGTTTGCATCGGCAATCTGGTTTCCAGATAAAGCAGCGTTATGAAAGATTTATAGAGTTTGAGGTGGGCATGACGCAGGCGGCCTTAAAAAGCTGCTGTCGGTGGTAAGAGACATCTCTCCTCTGGGACCTGTGGGCCACCCCAGAGCACTGTGGGTAACAGCAGCTTTGTCTTATTTCAATCCTGCGTAAGTCATGACAGACAGCTCACAAACTGTCAGGCCTATTCTTAGATTACTGAAGCCAAGATCAGACATCTTTAACTCACCTATCTATTTAATTCACCTCTCTGTTTAATCTACACTATATATAAAGTTACTTAAATGGGAGCCGTTCTCCCAAAATGAGTCGGAAAGAGCACCTTTTCAAAAATTAGTTATTTATTATTTATTAAAAAAAAACTTCAAATGATTTATGCAGGTTTCCCACACCTTTCAAGGATTTTCCAGGTCCAATACCCTCAAATTCAAGGACTAAATGTGGGGACACATTTCAAGTGAGAGCGAGGTTACATCGTGTTACCTTTTAAGATACATTGTTACAGTTCCCTTTCAGGGGAACTCGCTCTGCGTCACTGCGGTGACACTTTGGGGACGCCTCCAAGGGTAAGTGCATCTGAATGTGTATATCAAATTAAACCAATGGTGAAGCTTAGCGACAAAGAGAGGGTGGCGCGGGAGCCAGGAAGTATATCGCTATCTGAAATATTGCCAAAGACGGCGTTACAGGGACGCATGAAGTATGGCAAGGAAGACCCAGCGTCTCATTCCCTTCTCAGGGAACAACAGTTACATACGTAACCCTGGACGTTTTCATGTGTCAAACACAACTATGCAAAAAAGCATTTTGGATATGAATCAACATTAGCATCCAGAAGATATAAGCATTTAAAGCGAAGAGTTTAGCATGTGTGCTTAAAAAGTCTAGAAGTAAACATGGAATAATATGGATTTTTTCCAGAAAACTTCTTGCAAAAAATAGATTCAAGCACTTTCAATGACCCGTATCTTTGTATATACATTTTCAAAAACTTCCCAGGGCCTTGAATTTTTTCGCCCAGATTCACAAACTTTCAAGGATTTCAAGGACCGGTGGAAACCCTGTGTATTATTGGTTGGAATCTGGCCAAAAATGACAGAGTTAGACATGTTTGATATTGATAAAATCAGCAAATCAATTTTGAGCAAAATCAAGTTAAAACATTTTGAAGGTTAAAAACATCCAAACCTTAAAATCACTGGCAAAACTGATAGATTTAGCACACACAAAATCAAAAACAATATCTATAAAAAAAAAAAATTTTTTACTGTTTGATTGACATTGAGACAGACAGCTTTAAGATCTTCTGTAATGTATGGATCTAATATAATGTTGCGCATAAGATATTTTCCCCAACAGTTAACCAAACATTGACAAAACATAACAGATTATGGGCCAGATTTACTAAACGGGGCAAATTAGCGTGAGAGCGCAATCCAAAAAAGCGCCGATGGGAGTGGTAATATCTGCGAGTTCTTTACCAAAAAAGCGCAAATGAAATAAATCAGGCGCAACAGCTGATTTCAATAATGACAACGCAATCTACTAATAGCAGTGCAAATTACTGTAGTTCAGGGTCGCAAATAAGCAGAGCTGATCTTGAGTTCAGCACCACAGACATCGCAGCGGAAAATTCGGGGTGTGAAATTCCAGCTAATGAAGCCATAGGACACTGAAAAGAACTGGAGGACAAAAAGTTCTTGTTCTTGTAAATCATCAAAACTGAAGATTTACAAGAAGTTTTGAAATGTCTGCTATTGTGTGACATCTCTTAGTGACTTAGCACATTCAAACTTTACTTCAGCAAATAAAAAAGAACATATAGAGCATTGGGATAACTAGACAAGGGCTTTATTTACTTATTTTTATGAAAACCTCAAAATCGACATTTATACTTTCTTTTGCCCCATTATGAGTCATTTTGCAAGCACGGGTAACAAATACCTTACCTTTCTTCACATTAACTTTCTATATAACTATTCTAGTCTAGTCTAGTGTAGTCTAGCATGACTATAGCACCACTTATGGTTCTACAAAGGTGCTATTTTTTGAAGGCATGATGTGTAACAAGTGAAACTTTCATGTACTGTAAATCTTCAACCGAGGCACTTAAACATGACACTAAATGAGCATCAATATAGAACATCAATATAGAGAAATACTATTTCTGTAATTTGCTGCTTAAAAAGGTTTGCCTTCTTAATGTTTTATTAAAGGAGCCAACGGCTCTTGTTATTTTTAGTCTGGATTCCTGCTTGTGTATGCAATATAAGCAAGCTTGTCCAGGGGCAACTGTGCCTAAAAACTCCCCCAATCATACCAAGCTGAGAAATTCCGCTTCAAACCAAAATAACACGTAACCTATTTATCTGGGAAATTACACACAGCATCAATGAATTAACATCTTGCCGGGCAAAACGTAAGGTAAATAAAGGTTCGCCATCTCGTTCGTTTCCTTCTCTTTCTCTCTCTTCGCAATGTCACCAGGCGCCCCTAATCGTGACACAGTGCATTGAAAACAACCATATTGGCTTTACTTAACCACATTAGCCGTGAACACAGATTGACAGCACCTCTCTGCGTCGCCTCCACATCAAATAATACAGAGCAAATGGCATTCAATACAACCTCATAACCACAGAATTGGAGATTCAAAAACAATTTTGGAGCAATAAGTGAATGGGATGAAAATGCAAATGCGGGCGGCTCTCCGGCACGTCTCGTTCTAGGCCTCAGCCTGCCTTTCATAATATCTACATTAAATGTATTAAAAGTGTCATACAAAGGCAGAGCGTTTTTGCATTTTGTAATTGTGTCTTTTCATAACCACCAATAAACTCAGAGCTGTTTAGAGAGGCGTCTAATGGACGGCAGCACCCGTGAGCGATGGCAGCAGGCACCCACGAAGGTCTCGCTTACTCTACAACACTAATTCTGACGTGTAATTCTTACGTGTTCATGGAGAAAGAGATCAGATTCATTTACTGCAAATACAAGCATGCTAACAAAGAACAAACACAGGGCAGTTACAGGTCATTTGACAGGTTAACAGACTAAATCATGAGAGATGAATAAACATAATGTAAACCTGAGGATGTAAACATGCCAAGAAAGGAAAGCAATGACATGTATTAGCAATGTTTCTGTGGCGTGCATGATGCCATCAACATCCAACAAACATGTTTTCTTAAAGTACACCAATTTCATTGCTAAAAAACAATGTTATTTTGTGTATTTGGTATAATACAATGTGTTCACATGGTTTATGGTTAAAAACACATTATTTTCCACATACCGTACATTTTTGTAGCTCCAGATATTCTGTCTTCCTGAAACGCACTGATTTTGTACAAAACTCATTGATTTGAAAAGCGCTGTGTCCCTGATTGGCCAGCTAATTTGTACGCTGAGATTGGCCTGAATACCTCTGATGTCAGCCGGATATGTGACGCTTCTTACCATGTTTAAAAGATTCGCTCACAATGCAATGCTAACAGGAGTTAAAGGGGCCATGACATGAAAATCTGACTTTTTCCATGTTTAAGTGCTATGATTGGGTCCCTAGTGATGCTATCAACCTAGAAAATGTGAAAAAGATCAACCCAGTAACTTAGTTTTGGTAAACCATTCTCTACAAGCACATGAAAAAATAGGTTGTTGAAATTTGGCTCTCCTTATGATGTCATAAGGAGCTCTTATTATAATAATCCAACCCCTTAATCCAACCACAGCACTGCCATTTAGTGCAGAGAGAAAATAATTCACAGAACAATTGAGTTTCAATTTCAACAAACCACCATCATTGTGATCAGTGTTTGCACTTGATCTGCACATGTGCATTTTAGAGGACACACCCAAAACGGCACATTTTTGCACACACCTACAAAGTGGCAATTTTAACATGCTATAATAAATT
Source organism: Paramisgurnus dabryanus (assembly GCF_030506205.2). NCBI lineage: Eukaryota > Metazoa > Chordata > Actinopteri > Cypriniformes > Cobitidae > Paramisgurnus > Paramisgurnus dabryanus. The sequence continues at coordinate 9,083,113 of NC_133347.1, forward strand.
ATTTATATGGTATTTTGAGCTAAAACTTCACACATGTGCTATGGGGACACCAAAGATGTATTTGACATCTTAAAAAAGTCCTGTGACATGGGCCCTTTAACTTACAGGTGAGTGAGTCCGAAGCAGGAGGAATTATGATAATGTCGGTCTTGTCCGTTGACTATATTTTGTGTATTTGTTGAAGTCTAAGTAAAGATATTTACGTTGGAGACAATAACTCGCGTCACATTTGCATATCATTAAAATGTACTTATACACACATACACACCAAAGGAAATGTTAAAACGTGAATCGGACCATAGGAGCTCTTTAAAATGTTAAATACCATACCATAAATGTTACCACAAACATTATATGAATCAGTATTAGTGAAATGACACTATATACTATTCAAATTTAAAGGGGACATATCATGAAAATCTGACTATAATTGGGTCCCCAGTGCTTCTATCAACCAAGAAAATGTGAAAAAAAAAACAGTAACTTAGTTTTGGTAAACCATTCTCTGCAAGAATGTAAAAAAATTCCCCTTGTGATGTCAGAAGGGGATCTTATTATAATTATGCCACCCCTTAATCTGCACTATCCGACCACAGCACTGCCATTTAGTTCAGAGATCGGCTAAAGTACACACCCAAAAACAGCATTTTTTTCCTCACACCTACAAAGTGGTGCAATAATAAATGATCTATATGGTATTTTGAGCTAAAACTTCACCTACGCACTCTGGAGACACCAGATATTTATTCTACATCTTAAAACGGGAAATGTTCCATTTAAAATATAATTCATATAACAAATGCTTAGATATAAGTCACAAAATAACCCAGTTCAAAAGTGTACATACCCTTGATTATTAATATGTGTATGATGTTTGTTACCTGGTTGATCAGTGACTGCTTTTAAGTTCTCTGATTGTTGTTGAAACAAGAGATCACAAGTCTCTTGGTTCACCTGAGCCATTAAACTGCCCACTACTGCCACTAAGAAAAATCCTTTGGGTCCAGCACAAGCTTGGCTTTCCTGCATCTTCTGCATGCTTGACCCCTTTAAAACATCGACTATATGATGTAGAGATTTATCTTTTCATACCAAGGACAATTATAAGACTCACACAACAATTATGTAAAGGATAACTGACAACGGGTCGTTGAATTTTTCTAAAATAATGCACACCCAAGGTGGACTGGAGTTGATTATTCTGCTTTTATACCACGAGTCTGTTGAATGCTTTATTCTGATTGCCTGAGAAGTGTTCCATGGGTGTTGATTATTTTTCAATAACCGCACACCTAACCTTTAAATTGTCTTGAAAATAGGCACCAGAGCAATATTTTTGGTAACTGTGGTATAAGCGGAATAATTGACTCAGGTCCTTTGAATTGTTCGAAAATAATGCACACTCGCTTGTAATGGCACGATGCTTGGGTTCAACGGCCCATCGTCAATTATTCCTTATTAAATACGGTTACCACAGACATTGCTCTGGTGGTTCTTTTAAGACATTTGACAGGTCAGGTGTGTATTTATCGAAGAATAATGCATACCTGTGGAACATTTCTCAACCAATCAGAATAAAGCATTTTAAATCGAAATCGATCGAAATTAGTCACAACCTCGAACTTCGAATTAAAAAATGGGATTGTCGATGCTGCCACGCCCCTATGTCACGTCCGGTCGGCTTTGCCACGCGGGGGAAAAAACCTCTCAGAGATTTATATTTTAAACACAAGGGATGTATTGCTACAACTCCTTGAAATGCATATCATAAACAGGATTACTACCTAGTGCTCTGACTTCGGACAGAGCGCAGCTCTCTGCACGTGCGCGAGAGTGAGAGAGGCGCCAAGATGCAGCGGGTAATATTTTTAACAAAAGGGGTAGTTTGCCTCATCTCACAGGAAACGCATAAATCTGAACAAATATGTAAGGATTACTATTTTAGTTTAGCAAGCTGTCTCGCGTAAAGTGAAGCCCACAAACCCCCATGCGAGGAAAAGCACGCAATGTGCATGTTAATGTGCAACTATAATAGTAATAAATAATAATGGCATAGCATGTTTTGATTTTCAAAAAAAAAAAAAAGTAAAAACCGAGAATTGAATCGAATCGAATCGTGACCTTGGAATCGAAAATGTAATCGAATCAAGGATTTGGAGAATCGTGACACCCCTAATTAGAAGTATGTAAACTTTTGAAAAGGATGATCGATATAATTGTTATTTTTACATATTTGTTATTTAGTAATGTCCATCAGAAGCTACCTAAAATATAATGTTTCCCTGAAAACTACATTTAAAAAAAATATTTGTGGCACAAAATGACATCAAGTCAAACAATACAGTGTACTCTAGACTTAGTTATAATTTGGTATCAATAATGTTTTGTGCATTTGTGTTTCATTTAATTAAAAATATTATAAGACAACATATCACAGTCTATTATTCTACAGGTTTCATAATAATTAATAATCATTTAAAAACAATTACTGTAATAATCCCTTATTACAGTTAACAGTTAACAGGGCCCTTGAGTTTTCAGCAGCAATGCGTTTTTGTTAAAGTCTAAACACAAACAACTTTCAGAGGGCAGAGTAGTGATTTTTTGCTTTGTCTACAGGGTTTCTTATTGGTAGGCAGAGAATAGAAAGCTGAAGCGAGCAGATAGCAGCTGCACACCTTTCAATACAAGCCATCTCTGCAGCCCCCCATTGTAAATAAACACAGATATAACATCAAGAGAACAATTTAGAGAGTAATTAACGGCGAAGAACAAACAGCGTGGTTAGAGGGGGGCACCGAGTCGATTGAATTAAGCGCACAAACAGAAACAAAAGCCGCAACAGCGTGCCGCTGCTCACCAGCTTCTCTTTGTTTAATAAACTGTAGACTGCACACTCCCTGAATGCTAGTCAGCGTAATGAATCTGACTTGGGCAGAGAGGTTCTGAAGGGCCCCAAAGAGTCTACAGCCTCAACTTTCACATTCGGCACGCTGGGGTTACAACACAGATGCGAAAGTGTGGGTGAGAGAGAACTCTCCTGTTTAAAAACAATGGTCTAATTACAACATTTATAAACCCAGACTTCTGAAATAGAATTTAGCCCGGACTTAAAGAGTACGCTGGCATGAAAAGACTATTTGATTAGAGCAGCAGTTGTTTCATTTTCGACGCAGCAGATTGCCGAGCATCTCTATCCGGCTGCGCAATCTGTATTCATTACGGCCCATAAAAGGATGATCCTCGGCTTGCCGCTGCATGCGCTCGTGCAGATGCGCACCGCTCTGCGTGGTCCCTACCATTCCCTTACACGCATCCCGCTAGCTGCGCCAAATTCAGCCTTTTAGCCACTCAAAACGGCCCTGTGGGCTCCCTCCCCTACCCGACAGAGGCCTTTATCAAAAAACCTGAAGCTGAGGCGGCTTTTTTTAATGTATATAAATGGGCCACCTGCCTTGCTTGTTGGTATTTTGGACGATGAGATCGGGGGACGCTGCAGGTGTAATCTGAAGCTTTCATATTGGCAGGGGGTCTACGCGTGGCACACTCTCCGTCCTCCCTGCAGAGGGAGTGTATTGGGCTCCGTATGAAGCGCAGATGTGCCCGCCGTCCGCGGAGTCGAGGTGCTGCTGGAGCAGCTCTGTGCAGCGTGCTAAGATATCTGTGAAATGAGCTTCCTGTGCAGATCCCCCGGCAGCTCGGCCGAATCACAGTACATTAGCCACATTAGCCGCTTGTATAGCAAGACTGTAAATAGACACGCCATATTGGGAGAAAACACTTTGCTTGTGTGACCACATTAGCAGTGGCTTGAAAGAATCGCAAAACTGGGGCCTAATCAAAGTGTTTTTCTGAATGAGTTAAGAATATCTGAATGTTCTACTTTAATATTCGGTTTTACTTCCTGACGTATTGAAATAAAGAATTACCCTAATAAAACAAACATCATCTGGAGTCTAAACAGAGCTGATGGATAACAGAAGGTAGATATATATATACAAAAGGAGATGTTTCACAATGACAGTGGAAACCAAAGAGACCCGCAGTCGCCATTCACATTCATTCATAACAGCCTGGAAATTCTTTTACATGTCTTTTATGCAAGAAAGAAAGTCAAAATGGTTTCCAAAGACATAAGGTTGAATAAATGTGACCTTGCTTAATCCATGCTAAAGTCACATAAGCTGCATTTCCTTTACCCTTTAAATTGCGCAAATTGACATTGCTAGTTGAAAATACGAATATTACAATAGAAACACAAAAACTCAAATATTTTGCAAATTAGGTGGTTTTCCGGGCAATTCGGAAAATGTGTATTTCGCAAAACTGCAATGTAAACAGTTTATTCACACTTTCAGGTCATATGACGGGAGTAAGTCACATACTGTAATTATTATTTCCAGATGAGGCGGTATGTACTTAAACCCTCCAGAAACACCTCAATACATGTCTGCTCCCAAGTATAAGAAGCTTGCCTTGCCAGTAATGTTTGAAAAACACTCCTACATCTCTTTTGAATAAAAAAAATACACCATGCAGTGGATGTGATGGCGCTTTTCCATTGTATAGTACCCCACGGTTTGGTTTATGTCGGGTTAGCTTACTTTTGAGGGCTTTTCCAATGGGTGCAGTACTGTATGTAGTACCCAAGGCCAATACTTTTTAGTACCACCTCGGTTGGGGTTCCAAGTGAACCGAGCTGATACCAAAACGTGACGCGAAAACACTGTAGATCACTGATTGGTTTGAGAGAATCGTCACTACTAGCATCATTGCTACAATGTAAAAGATTAACTTTACCTTCATGCTAGCTTGCGCTGTCTCGAGCAAACATGTTGTCATCTGTGCTCTGCTATACTGTAGACCAATTTAGAGTAGACGTCACAGTTACGTCACTGCAAGCTGCGCGCGCAATGCGGTTGCAGAAAAACAGTGGAAATGAATTAGACACAAGTGAAAAGAGCAAGATAACTCACTAGAAAATGTCCTGTTGTGCTATTAAGTGTCAGAATAAGAATGCCAAAAAGATGGCTTTAATTTTTATAGAATACCATCGTCGAAGACATCATTTGAAGATAAACGTAGGTGTTTATGATGACAATAAGCCCTTAAACGGACAGAATGGAGCGAGGAAATCACCTGGAAATCTTTTAATAATTAAAATAGAAAATAAGTAGAGAAGATGTCCGGTGTTCTGTCGAAGTCTGTTCCATCCATGTGTTTCTTATAGCGTTTTTATCAAGTTACAATTATAATTTATTCAGAATAAATGTTTTTTTTTATACTGAAAAAGCAGTAATATCACCAATTTTTTATATTTCATAATTTTTTCGTTTTCTATTATTTCTTTTTATTTCCTTATATCTTAGCTTATGTCTTCTTCCTGTTTGTTCTAAAATTATTATGTTTACATACTTAATAGATATATAAATATAGCGCACATACACCCACATGATGTAAAGTGTTATTAATATATGAACAGGCCTTTTTAATGTATGTTTAAACATAATACTTTTATAATAGTTTTAGAACAAACACGTAAGATAAATATAAGGAAGAAATAATAGAAAACAGGAAAATTATGAAATATTTAATAAACGCTATTATATATAATGCATGATAGTATTGCTTTTATATGTACTTTAGCGATTCAGACTGTAAAAATAATTGATTTAGCAAAAAAGAACAATATATATACATTACATACATGCATATCAGTAGCCAAGCCATTTAAACGTTTTATCTATCTAAAAAATAAACGTAACGTGATTAAAACGCTATAAGAAACATTGCACTAAGGGAAACATAAGGGAATCAGACTTCGACAGAACACCGGATCCATAAAAATCATGGTTTAATGCTAAAACACTTCACAACCCTACTGCGGAGCAGTCACTTTCTGCAACCAGTTTGGCTCCGCCCACAAAAAACGTCATCTCTGTTTGCAAACACGAAATTGGTCTATAAGTTCCCAAACTCCCTTTTGGCGATGAAAAACATCCACAGGTTGAGAATCAGGAACACCATAACAGTTTTTTTCCAGACTTGCAGTTTGTAGTGGGACATTTGCGATGCACACGTCCGCATTTATGCAACTTAAATGAGGCTCAGCGGAATGCGTCGACTGACGCTACGGGGTTTTGTACAGAAACTGTCATGTGAGAAAAGAAACGCGATGTGCAAACATCTATTTGTGGTGGTCGATTTTAATTTTGTGGCAGACTGAGAAATAAAATAAATGTATGGGAATGTACAACGACGCTCTCACTTGTATGATGTCACAGCAGTAGGCAGTGCAAATATAACGACACGCCTTTAATCCCTCCCACTCCGAAGTATTACTTAACCCTCAAACGCTCCTCGTTTTCTGTTTACACTTCTGGCCCTTGGGGTCTATATGACCCCAAAATTGAAAGCATAATTGTAAGAAAAATATACATTTTCAATAATACAAATAATATATCATTTTTTTTGTTTACTTCTCATCTATACAATAAAGCTGTGTTTTGAGAGATTTGAAGTAGTTTTGTACCTGTTTACCACTAAAATCCTCAACTACACAATTTGCTTTCCTGAAAAATATCAATTTTTTATGAAAATTCACATAAATTATTATCTAAATTTGATTTAAATTGTTTTTAGATATTAATATAGGTGTGGGGTGTTGAATTCAGGCATCGGTTTTTAGAAAAAAAAATAAGAGAATTACAGTGTAGAAATTAAATTATTTAGACTGGCAGATTCCCATAGAGACCCATTCATTTTCCTGGATATGGACAACTGCTCAAATCATTACTTTTGTGATACATTTTGTAAATTTATGTTTATATAAACATTAGAAAGGATATTAAAAATAAATATTATGTCAAATAGTAATTTTTTTATAGTTTTTGATGCATTTTGAAATGTCTGTTTTTACAAAATG